>NC_141876.1:185294545-185612727 GCF_056163025.1 Triticum urartu | reverse complement strand
TAGGAGAAGGACTCCTCCCGAGGTTGATTCCTTGACACGTGCTAGTAACCTCTGTCACAGCCCTAGAATACCTCAGTGTAATAGTTACATTAGTGAGCATGCATCATGTTAAATTCAAGAAATTGAAATGAGGAATATTCAAAGCCTCAGAAATTATTTTAAAAGAAGGGCAAGAACCCTTTAAATTGCATTCAGTGATTCAAACATGCCCTAAAAATAGTTTTGAGAATTTTTGCAAGGGTTATATACCAAACCAAAATTTTGGAACATTTTTCAGGAATAATTTGGTCTCTGAATTTAAAACAATATTCTCTTTGAATTTGAAAATATATTCAAATATATATGGGATATATTTTCAAATGCTCTGTGATGATTTATGTGCCTCTGGAAACGTCCATGAAGCAACATAAAAATACTCAGAGGATGTTTTGGCATTGTTTGAATTTTATTTGAATTCAAAATAGTGCCAAAAGATTAAATAAAAGAAAAACAGAAGGAAAATAAAATAGAATAGAAAGTTACCTGTAGCTCACCTCTGTGGCTTGTTACTGAAGCACCTGGCCCAACTCCTGTCCTGGCCCAGCCCACTAGGGGCAAGGAGGTCTTCTTCCTCCTCCTGCCAGAAGGATGCAGTGCGTGGTCGCCGCGCGCGCACATGCCTGGCCAGCTCCACCCTTCCTGCATCATCCCTGACTCGTCCAAGGCCGCCACGACACCCCTGGAGCCCCTTGGGCCTCCTCCTCGAGTTCATCCCCTCCCATGGCTCTCTCTCTCTCACCAACCGAGCGTCGTCGTCCCTGCCGCTCGTCGTTGCTGTAGCCACAGCCACCACCTCGCCTCCCTGACGAGTCCAAGAGCTTCGACAAGTCTCCCTCGTCCTCTCCGTCGAGCCAAGCGACGATGGGCGCCCTATGTCGTCGCCATCGATTTCATCTTCATCCTTGGGTGCCGACGATCGCCGCCATGGCTCCGACGCCGTCCAAGCCTCCCCGAGCTTGCCGACCCCTCCATTATATCCGATGTGAGCTACTGCATTGAACCCCTCTATCCCCTTGCTCGATTGCTTCCTCCTACGCCGTTACCCTCGCGGCCGAGAGCTTGGCTCCGCCGGCCATGTCGTCGCCGTGGCCACCGTCACCTAGGGCCGTGACCGAGCACACCATCGTGCATCGCATCCCCGTGTTCGTCGTGGCCGAACTCCGGCCGCCGCCTCTGTGCTCGTCGTCGTCGTTTCCTGTGACCCCGAGGCCTCCTGCTCGCTCTGCTAGACGCGGTCGAGCGCGGGCTACCTTCTGGTGGTCTCTATGCTTCCAGCCGCCGCTCGTAGCGCAAGTCCGGCGAGTTGCCGCCGCAGTTTTGGTCGCCGTCGGCCGAACTCCGGCGACTGCCGACGTGGCCATCATTAGCACTAATCTCGGCCATTGATAGTGGGCCCCCCATCAATCAACACAGGATTAGTGCTTTTGTCACTCATCAGTGGGCCCGACAGGTCAGGTTTGACCTGGACCGGGTCAGTTGACCTGCTGACGTCACTGTTGACCTTTCTGACGCCATATAGTTTTTCTGGCATTTTTAATAACCAGGAAATTCCAGAAAAAAGTTAAAACTTCAAAAAGGCATAGAAAATAATCTATAACTCCAATGGAAATAATTTATATATGAAAAATGATCAAAAAAATCCAAAGAATCTATTTATGCCATGTTCATGCATGTTTGAGCAAGTTAACTCCACTGATTATGATAAAACATGATTAAGGTAAATTTGAAAAATAGGTTTCGAGTTGGAATTTGATGTAGTTTGAATTCCACTTCAATTAAAATGACTTGTTGTTGCATTAGCTCAATTCAGTACCTTAATATGTCATATCATTAATTTGCTTGTGCATTGCATTAATTGAATGTTGTTTATGATCCTTTGCCGGTAATTGTCCCCTCTTAGTCGACATGTTTCGACGATGAGTTCGATGACACCGATGGAGAGCTATATATCTTCAGAAGTGCCAGGCAAGCAAAACCCCCTTGTTCAGTCCGATACAAACCCACTCTCTCGCTCCTGCTCTCTTTTATTGCATTAGGACAGCAACGATTCAACTGTTACATGCTGCGTTAGTTGAACCCCTTTCCTCTGCATGACCTGTCATTGCCAAAGTAAATAGATGAAACCCACTAGCATGAGTAGGAGTTGTTTGAGCCCTGATGTGCCTACTCATTCATGCTTGTTTGTCATGCCTGCTATTTCTTAGAGTTGTGTCAGATCTGATTCATCGGGGATGAATTGGAAAGTTGTGAACATGTCCTACTGTGTTTGAGCTAAGTGTGTGAACACGATTTGGTAAAGGTAGCGGTGAGAGGCCATGTAGGAGTACATGGTGGGTTGACTCATTGAAACCGTCCTCAGGAACTGAGTTTGTGTTTGTGATCCATGAACAGCTACTACCATGCATTGGGCCCGAAACCAATGGACCCTCTCGACTTATTAACTGCCCTTGCCCTTTGTCCAGGAGTTGCAACTAGTTTCTGGTGTTTGTAGGATATGTGTTGGAGGTCGTGCGTAGCGCTGACCCTAGGGGTGGGAAATGATGCGGTAGATACACCATGGCCGGGTATGTCGGGCGCCCGTTTGGTGTCGCGGAACCCTGTACACATCGTTTGGGGCTGTGAGTGAAACCCCAGCCGGATCTCCTCGCGGATGGAACCCGAATAGGCGATAAACCTGGACTAGAGACTTGTGTGGTTAGTCAGGTCGTGGCTGACTCCCTCCCAGGCTACCGCTTGAAGGTTGCCGAGATACACGACGTGTACATGGTGGTAATTGGCGAGAGCGTGTTTGAAGAAGTACACCCCTGCAGGGTTATAATGATCTATTTGAATAGCTGTGTCCACGATAAAGGACTTCTAGGTTGCTTGTACAGTTCACAGACAAGTGAAAGTGGATACTCTAAAATGCGCAAGATAAGCGTGAGTGCTATGGACGGCGTTCTCGTAGGAAGACGGGAGCGAATCCATAGTAGTGTATTGATTGGTGAATATGTGGACTCGTGTGCGCCACCTCAAAAGAGTTACTTGCAGTCGTAGTTTAGGATAGCCACCGAGTCAAAGCTGGCTTGCTGCAGTTAAACTCCACCATCCCTTTGTTGATAATGATGCATATGTAGTTAGTTCTGATGTAAGTCTTGCTGGGTACATTTGTACTCACATTTGCTTAATTTATGTTTTTGCAGAGAGACTTTAGTCTTGATAGTACTTCTGCGTGGACTTTGACGTTTAGCTTGATACCTCAGCTACGATCTTGTGCCCTCGGCAGGATCTTGTAGATACTCAGGCTTCTCAGCCTTTTTCTTTTATAGTTGTCTGTAATCAGACAAGTTAAGCTTCCGCTTGTGCTTGTTGCTTGTATGACTTGAATGCCGGGTCATCAGACCCATGTTTGTAATATCTGACTCTTCGGAGTCTTATGAATAAATACTTTGAGTCGTAGAGTTTTGTTGTGATGCCATGTTGTATTTGCACATATCGAGCATATTGTGTGTATGATTGAAATGCTTGGTATGTGTGGGATCCGACAACCTAGTTGTTTGTCCTTGGTAGCCTCTCTTATGGGGAAATGTAGTCTAGTGCTTCCACTAAGCCATGGTAGTCTGCTACAGCACGGTTTACCGGAGTCCTGCTAGCCCAGTTACTACTGCTCCGGAACACTTAGAATGGTCGGCATGTGATCCACTTCGTTCCTGTGTATGTCCCTTCGGGGAAATGTCACGCGGTGACTTCCGGAGTCCTGCTAGCCTGCTACAGCCCAGGTTCCTGGAGTCTTGTTAGCCCAGTTGCTACAGCCTGGATTCACACGCTGATGACTGACATGTTCGATGCTGGTTCATGTATGCATGTCCCTGTAAGTTACTGCCACTTTGGGTTCACGACTAGTCTTGTCAGCCTGGGTTCTTTGTCATATGGATGCAAGAGACACTATCACATACATGAGCCAAAAGGCGCAAACGCTCCCGGGCCAGGTAAGGTGGCACCCGTGGGAATACCGTGCGTGAGGCCGCAAAGTGATATGATGTGTTACATGCTAGATCAGTGTGACTTAGGATCGGGTTCCTAACAGCTTTGGTATCAGAGCCTGACTGCTTGTAGGATTACCAAGCCAAAATGGTCGAAGTTAAGTCTAGAAATTCTTTAGTTATATAAGGGAATTGATTGTGGAAGGGAACGCAAGGCTCTTTTTACTCCTTATACCTTATGCCCTCTGATCTGAGTCATCCTATCCTTCCTACGGGGTTAAGAACTAGGCTTTCTCTTCTCTCTATCAGGATCACGTGTTACTAATCCATAGAATTATAGGATTGATGGATTCAAGTCTCAGTTCAGCTTCTACTACTTCTATATGTTTATAGCTCGCCTCAGAAACTTGATATTGTGATATTAAGTGGTTACACCACTATTTTACAGGATGTCTCAAATCTTTTTGAGCATTTACAGCCATTATGTTATCCGAGTCATCCCAGATTTCTAAATAGTCTGATGCATTTGCAAATTCCTTCTTTCTGTTTTTGATGTCCTTTTGGGCCAGATTAAGCACAACAAACGGTCTGTTGAGGTACTCCATTGCCTTGACATATATGTTGAAGCCATTATTATGACCCTAGGCGTCTTAGAGAAACACCTAGTAATCTAGCCATGTTTTGTGTTCCTAGTGTGATGATTCTGGCTGTTATTCTCGAAAGTATCTCGTGATGCCATTTAGTTAGTAGGTATTCTACTCCTGGGTTTTTGAACCCGAGATTCACCCTACTTACTTCATGTTGATAGTGTTTGCTAGTTCCTTTAGGTTATTAGTAACCTTGGTGATAGTCCTCAAGGTCCATGGTATACCATCCTTCCAAATACCATGAACCATTCTTGGCAGAAGTTCTTTTGAACCAAAAGGTCACAATAAGAGTGCTCTTGACGAGTTCTCCATTCCGCGTTGTGACTCGGCCAGTTCTACTTTTCTGCGTGGGTTATCCGGAAGAAATATGTTGAACTCATTTGACATGCTAATCTATGCACCCACAACTCAGATAATCGTATGTTCCTTTGAGTTGTCCCTCTTTAGTTGTTTTCTGACCTTCGTCCATCAATTGATAGTCAAGAGTATACGTGCATTCGTTTATAGATGCCTATTATTCTTGTGGTCCGTCAAGCCATTCTATTTCGGAATGACTAGGAGAAACAAACTCCAGCACCTCATCCAATTCTTGGACTGGTCAAAGTAGTTGTGTTCCGCAGATCAAATGCCAAACCAACTTTTGTTCTGTTCTACCTTGGAGTATTACCCTATTTATGTCAAGAATATCATAGGAATTGCACCATCTCTTATGAATTCTTAATGCAGTGATACTTCTCGCCATCCTCATTCATTCCTCGGTCTCTGTGTTATTGTAACCGGAATACCGACAAGTGAATTGTGATGTGTGAAATCAATACTCCTAGCAACTTCGACCTCGCCAGGCCTGTCTGCCTAGCAAGGGGGGTTTCCCCTTAGTGGTATCTTGGCTCTCTGACTTGACTTGGTCTCCTTGATCTGCACTTTGGTACTCTAAGAAACTGATCTCTTGTGCTTGGTCCGATCTTGGGTGTGGCAACCTCATCCTTAGGCCTGTGCATAATCAGGGCAACAGACCCATGGTTTGTTGCACCGACACACATGGTTGAAATACAAATTTCCCACGTTGTGCTAATTTTTTGAAAAATGTTGGAGTTTTAGAGGTATGGTCAAAGTTAAGATTACTATGTTGTGCTATTTAGTTTGATAAATCTATGGATTGTATCAGGGGTATAAGCCATGGTAAAGTTATAATAAAGTAGGTATAATGCAACAAGAAAATATGAATGGGTTTCCACCAGTACCTATAGTGGTGATTTGCTTTTTTATACTAATGGATCACATGAAGGTTTTTGTTAAGTTTTCTGTGATTGAAGTTTTCATGTTTCGGGTGAGATCATGATGGATGAAGGAATAAGGAGTGGAAAGAGCCTAAACTTAGGGATGCCCATGGCACCCTAAGGAAATATTCAAGGACTCCCAAGCAACTAAGCTTGGGGATGCCCCGGAAGGTATCCCCTATTTCTTCTAACGAACATCGCTAATTTTACTTGGAGCTATGTTTTTATTCATCACATATCATGAGTTTTGCTTGGAGCATATTGTATTACATGAGTCTTTGTTTGTTTTGCATTATAGTTTGTCACAACCATCTTTGCTGGACATGCCTATTTGAGAGAGCCTTAATGATATTATGATTTGTTCGAATTGCTCTATGTGCTTTACTTAAAAAATTTGAGCTAGGCAATTGCTCTGTGTGCTTCACTTAAATCTTTTTTAGCACAATGATGGTTTAATTTTTGAAGAAATGCTCTCATGCTTCACTTAGATTATTTTGGGAGTTAGTGAATTTTGAACAAAATATGCTCTCATGCTTCAATTATATTATTTTGATAGTTGAGAAAAAATAAATTATTTTGAAGAAATTTATGCTCTCGTGCTTCACTTAAAATTATATGAGAGCTTCCTATTAGCAATGGTAACTTTCATAAGAAATGAATTTGGTCCCGAAGTGATAAATATTCAAGAGGGATATAATAAAAACTTTCATGAAGATCATTGGATATTATAAATTTGATTCCTTGCAATAGTTTTGCGATATGGAGTCATGTTGGTGAATAATTATGCGTTAGTAAGAATATTGGTGTTAAGGTTTGTGTTTCCCTATGCAAGCACGAAAGTCAATAGTTATGCAACGAAGTTCTACTTGTGGTGCATTATTCAGTGTTATTTATGTTAATGCGTGTTTATGTACGTTTTCATTTTCTGGTTGGTCGCTTCTCAATCTATTTGCTAGCCTTCATTTGTACTAAGAGGGAATACCTCTTGTGCATCCAACTAATTAAACCAAAGTTGTGCGAAATGAGTCCACCATATCTACCTATATGTGGTGTTTTCATACCGTTCCAAGTAAATTTGTATGTGCCAACTCTAATATTTTAAATAAAATTCCATTTTGTGTGCCTGTACTACTCATGAAGCGGAAGGGGGTGGCCAGTATTTTCCATCCTATGTATGTTATTCTCAAGATGAGTGCTTATTCACTTTTCATTGCATGAGAGTGTGGTAGGTAATAGGGATGCCTAGTCCCAAAATGAAAAAAATATGTTGTTCATAGTAAATTCCTTGGGAAGTGTTGGTATAGAAGGCACCCGTGAATACGGCTAGCCATGGATTGTGAAAGAATGGTGGAAAGGAAATAAACTTTATTTTATGTTTAGGAACCACCTATGATTTATCTAACATGGAAGATATTGGAAATTCTCAGTTGTTTTCGATGGCAGGAAAAGCATGCCTCTCAAAATATTTTTTATCTCTTACTTTAAACTATGAGCTCTGGCACATCTACAAATCTTTGCTTCCCTCTACGAAGGGCCTTCCTATTTACTTTTATGCAATTTTTATTTTTATTTGAGTCTCCATCTTCTCTTATAAATTACCAACTAGGGAACACTATTGTCATACTTGTGCATTAGATGTAGCTAATATTTGAGTGTGTTTCATGAATGGATAAATGATTGAACATAATGGGCTAGGGATAACTTTCTTTAGTGTTGATATTCTGAAACACATGGTTGCTTGTTGATATGCTTGAGTATTAAGGTCTTCATGTCAAATTATAGACTATTGATTTGAATCATTTAAAGTCCAAATGCCCATGCTACAAAAGAAAAGATTATGTGATGAACATGTTAGGTAGCACTCCACATAATTTTTTTGTTTTTATCATTCACCTCATCGAGGACGAGCAGGAAATAAGCTTGGGGATGCTATTAATGTATCAATATTGGACCTTGTATATACATCTACAAGCAACTTTATATCACTTTTTGGGACCAACCTATTAACCTAGTGCCCAGTGCTAGTTGTTGTTTTTTGCTTGTTTTTGGTTTCACAAAATATTAATACCAAATAAAGTTTAAATGCCATGAAACTTTTTGGAATTTTTTTGGACATAATGAATAGTAGAAACTTCGGGAAAAGACCAGACATGGGAGCATGGGCCCAGCACCCACCAGGGCGTGCCTTGATGGGTGGTGGGGCCCTGACGCTCTGCCTCTATAAGTACCCACGAATCCAAAAACCCTGGAGGGCGTCCACGAAATACTTTTTTTCGCCGCCGCAAGTTCCAGATCCACGAGATCCAATCTAGAGTCCATTTCCGACACTCCGCCGGAGGGGGAAACTATCACGGAGGGGTTCCTCATCATCCTTGATGCCCCTCCGATGATGCGTGAGTAGTTTACCATAGACCTACAGGTCCATAGTTAGTAGGTAGATGGCTTCTTCTCTCTCGATGTTCTTCAATACATTGTTCTCCTTGATGTTCTTGGAGTTCTATCCGATGTAACTCTTTTTCATGGTGTGTTTGGTGAGATCCGATGAGTTGTGAGTTTATGATAAGATCTATCCATGAATATTATTTTGGTTTTCTCTGAACTCTTTTATGCATGATTAATATAGCCTCCTATTTATTCTCTGAATTATTGGTATGGTTTGGCCAACTAGATTGATTTATCTTGCCATGGAAGAGGTGCTTTGTGATGAGTTTGATCTTACGGTGCTCAATCCCAGTGACAGAAAGGGACATGACATGTATGTATCGTAGCCATCAAGGGTGAAAGATGGGGTTTATTCATACGTGAGTTTATCTTGTCTACATCATGTCATCTTGCCTAATGCATTACTTCCTTTTTCCCATGAACTTGGTAGACTAGATGCATGCTGAGTAGTGGTTGATGTGTGGAGTGATATTAGTAGATGCAGAATCATTTCTGTCTAATAATCTTGGACGTGATGCCTATGTATGATCATTTCCTTGGACATCATCTTAATTATTTGCTTTTCTATCAATTGCTCAATAGTAATTTATTTACCCACTGTATGCTATTTTCTCGAGAGAAGCCTGTAGTGAAAACTATGGCCTCGGGTCTATCTTTTATCACATAAAAATCCTAAAAATACCTTGCTTCTATTTTCTTTTATTTATTTTATTTTTCAATTTAGTTAGATCTATTTATCAAATCCTATACAATTTAATTTTGCTCATCACTATTGATGGATTAACAACCCCTTCAGGCATTGGTTTGCAAGTATTTGTTGTTTGTGGGCAAGTGTTGTTTACATAGTGTTGCTTGGTTCTCCTACTGGATTAATAACCCTGGTTTGATAACTGAGGGAAATACTTACCTCTGTTATAATGCATCATTCTCTCCTCTTTGGGGAAATACCAACGCAGATCACAAGTAGCAGAAGCTGAGAGTGAAGAGGTAGCAGATGCAAGCCCAGCAAGTGACATGCTAGAGCCTTCTCCGACAAGTCCTGGTGCGGGCATGTCAAGCGTAGAACAAGCAAGTGGATCAAAGCAGCTAGTTGTGCAGGAGAAGAAGTTGGTGTAGTGCCCAGTATATTTTGTCACCTGTCTTCTCCAGGGGGCTAGACCAAGATATTCTGGAATACAGAAATTGCTTTTTGGTCTCTTAATGGCCTCAAGTAAGTTGCACCACTACTTTCAAGCACACCAAATCACCGTCGTCACACGCTTTCTAATGCAATGGATTTTGAGGAATCGAGATGCGATAGGCAGGATTGTTGAGTGGGTGTTGTAATTGTCAAGCTTTGATCTCAAGTTTTAAAGTACATCAACAATCATTGGTACCGTAAGGTGCTATACAAATGGTTTTTGACCCATTTCTGCGGCGGCATTTGGAACCATCACCAAGTGAGTGACTCTGATTGGGAGGTCCTTCCCACACGACCCTGAAACTTTCAGGGCTAGGCGAGTGGCTATTGACGATCGCAATAGAATACATGTATGAGAAGTCGCCCCAGTCCCACATGTTACGTCTCGACGTTACGTTTCTGATCCGAGAAACATCCCAAACGATTACACCGCTATAGTCGTGTGAAAAAGGTGGACATCAACATTTAACCTACCGATATGTTTGCGATAGGTACGTTATCGCACACAATTCAAGAATGTCAAATGTGTGCGGTTCCTCTACTAACACCAACGTGTCCATTTTCATAAATGTGTGTGATAGGTATTCCTATCACACATGCACATAGGTTTGAAACGTTTGCAGTATTACCATGGATCGCACACGCATATGAGATGAAAATGTGTGTGCGTCGATCGGGCACCGCTAATGTTTCACGTCAAAGAACCATCTGTTCTCTATATTTCATCCCACACGTTGTTTTCTCTCTAACCGTGTGCACATTATTTTATTCGCTCCTGTATAATTATATTTTTCCCTGTAATTTCTTATTTGAATTGGAAATTTTGAAATATGAAACATGGAATTCAAATTCGCAGCAAAATGGTTCAACAACGAATCCATAAATAAAATTGACAGTCCAATATGTTCAGTAATTATAGGATTAGACAACAATTAACTATGATGAACCACAATATTAACTACAACAGGGTTAACTACAACAGGGTTATCATCCACCAAAAATAGAAAATGTTGTAGTGATATCTTCATTGCGACAGAGTAGCAAGATAGCAAAGGGACGGATTAAAAATGGATAGAATTGTTTACTGCAACAGACAACCTAGTATAGCCATTGAAACCAGTACTAATAGAAATGAAATTGTCGGTGTTAAACATCGCAAGGTAGGTGCTACTAGAGCTGAGAATGGCCCTGCTGTCTATTAAAAGCTAGGGAAAATAGATAAGACGTGCTAGGCCATTGCAAAACACCTGGCCATTGCAACTGGTATTGGTAAGATTCAACTAGTGAGTTCATACTTTGTAAGTCTTGAGGGGTAGTGGCTGGGGCACTTCATATGGACAAGAGCCCGCCCCAAGTTGGCTGCAGGGGAGGCGAGGTGTTCCTCCGGGTTGAAGAGTGGATCAGTGCCTCCGACATGTGTACCTCCAAGAAGCAAGTAGATGTTAGAAGCCAAACTGCAATTGCACAAATGATGTAAACACACTGTAAGACATGGGATGCAGCTAACCTCGATGGCAAACAACAGCATTGCCCATGTAGCGACCTGACCCGAATGGATCAAGTCTCTGTGCTTAAGTGTCATCCCTGGATCGGTATGCTGACACACACAGTACTCGAAGGATTTATAACAGAGGTAAATCACATGTATAAAGTAACGTAAATACTATTACCTCAATCCATATAGCGGAAGCAACAAGGTTGTGAATTCCCATCAACACCAACGGCAAAGTTGAGTGTAGAAATCATAACCCTAATGTATCACTTACTCGTCGTAAGATAATCCTGCAACATGAGACGTTGCAGCCCGAAATGGGTCAGTACATTGAATGTACTGGCAAATTCACACCATAGAGAATGATGAATAAAGACTATCACTACATGCATATTTGGCTGGTGGAAAAGCTCTATGGTTATAAGGTTTTTGCGTAAAGCCAATTTTTCCCTACTGCAAAGGAATAAATTTTATTTAACTATCATGGTGGTTGTTGAACATTGAGAATGGTTGACAGCATTCTCAATCCCAATTAAGTAACATCATTAAACCCAACAATATTCATTTAAAGTAACGTGATGAGATCAACAGGATGATCCAAGAACTAGATACTCAAGATGTCCATAACCGGGGACACGGCTAATCATGATTAGTTTATTACACTCTGCAGAGGTTTGCGCACTTTTCCCCACAAGACTCGATCGCCTCCGTTTGGTTTCTCGCACTACAGGGTGTTTGAGAAACGGTTGACCGAGACATAGTCTTTTAGAAGCGCTAGCACCTTACGATCGGGTAGACCATACCACCTACATCCCCTACATCCGCTAGTCTACCACTGTAAGAGTTCGCACAACTTAATCAACTATGCCAGAGCCCATAATGGCTTGTGGCTGCACATGGAAGTTTCTAGTTTGAAAAATCTCATGATCCCTTTGAGCCTGGGTGGTGGTCCAAGAAAACAGGCAAGTCCTGGATTACCCAGGTGCCTAGACAGGCAATCCTAGAATAACCAGGTGCCTCAATCCACCCAGATGTGTGTTTAAGTTGCCACCTTAAGTAAACCATTAATTAACAATCTCACATCTGTCATGGATACTCTCAAAACCAATCCACGTCTACTAGCATAGCATGGCATAATAAGCAAACGTAGAAGTAACTCCCAAAGGTTTGATAATAAACAGGTAATAGGTACTACCTCATCTACTTCCCATCCCACAGTTTAATTAGATCCTAATCATGCAATGTGTGAAGATTGATCTAATGCAAAAAAACTGGGTATGGAAGGAATATGATCAAGGTGTGAACTTGCCTGAAATGTTGATGAAGATGATTCGCACTCAAAACTCTTGATAGCTCTACTCGTCACACTCCGGTCAATCTATCGTAATCAAGCAATAGTAACCACACATAAGCAATCACTCAAAAGATCAGAAAGAACGGAGAAGACGATTCGAAAACATCAAAACCAAGCAAATAACTCCTGCAACATAAAACAATTTCTAACAGTACCAAAATTATGTGAATTTGGCCTTATTAGAATGTTTAGGTCAAGAGCTTCGATCTGCAAAAAGAATCAACTCAAACGGAGCTACGAAACTCAAGTTATGATCAAACGAAGTTTGAATTCAAATCTGATCTAATTCAAATTTTAAACTTTCAAAAACATGTTGGAGTTGGATTACTGGATAGAGGGGATCATAACGAAGACATGGGCGTTGGTTTCGTCTAATTCCGACTAACGAGCAAAAAGTTATGACCGTTTGAAAAACAGGGACTAAGCTGCAATTAAAATACTTACAAACGGGTCCCTGGCCACAAAACAAATCTAATATATGAACGTTCGCTGCCGACGCTAAACGTATGAACGTTCGTTAACTAAACACCTGTTTGAAAAAAAAATGAAACCTAGATCTAATCCGGACCATCGATCGTAGATCAGACGGGGAGGAAAGAGGCGAGGCGTACCGCGGCGACGGTGGCTGCCAGCGGCGAGGGGGACGGCGGCGGCGGCTCGAACGTCAATGGGGCGGCGACTACGGTGGGTCTCCGGCGGCGGCGAGGGAGTCAGGGGGCTCGGCGCGGCGCGACGGTGAAGATGGAGGGGGCGGCGTCGGTCGGGAGTGGCGGGGCGGAGCGGGGCGTCGGCGACGAAACTCGGTGGCGGCGGCAACTCCGGTGAGGGTGTGGCGGCGGCTGCGAGGTCGGTAGCTCGGCCTGATGAAGAAAACGGGGCCGGCGTCCCCAGTATATATAAGAGGAGGGGCGGCGGGGTGCTTGGGCGAGGGGTAGGGAGAGTCCGTGGCGAGGACGGCGTCGCCGGCGATGGCGTACAGGAGCAGAACTCCTGTTGCCTTGCGGGAGGAGGAAGAAGATGCGGCGCCCGCCTGTCGGCGTCCGAGGGAGAGAGAGGGAGGGAACGGGCGACCAGGGCGGAGGCAGTTCGCTCGAGGGAGAGAGGCCATGGGCCAATTCGGCTTGCTGGGCCGTGGGGCGGAGAGAGAGAGAGAGAGAGAGAGAGAGAACAGGGCTGGGCTGGCGATGGCGCTGGGCTGGGTCGGCCTAGTTCGGCAGAAGGGAAAGAAGTTTTTTTTTATAAAGATTTTCCAGACAGCAGAAAAATAAACAAAACAAAATAACTAAAAAATTTATATAGGCATATAATATATCAAAATTTTCAGAAAAAGATTTTCTACGACATGAACATTTTTCTAGCATTAAATAAAATTCACACAAATTCAGATAAAACAAAGAGTGCTACTGGTCTATTAAAATCCAAAAAAAATCATTTTTAAAATACCAAAATGATTTCAAATTAATTTTTCTCCAATTTTCTAATGTAAGGAATCATGTTACCCTAATTTCCATATAGTTTATTTTTGGAGAAAAATAATTTGAGTAAAACTCAAATAACTCCAAATTGAAAATAAATTCAAAAGAACTTTGAATTTAATTCTTTGAAACTCCCAACTCATATTTCATATAATTTGAAGAAGTCATTTTATCTTCTCTCATGAAAATCATTGAGTTGCATAAAGTTTCAGAATTGGAAATATTTTCCAAATGAAATTCAAATATTTTCAACACCCCTTGTCATTTAAATAAATGGAAGAAGTCATGTCATCTTCTCTCCAAGGTTTTGTGGTGAAAAGAATTTGAATTCATGGAGATCATAAAATGCCAAAATGAAAGTTTGGGGAAAGTCCTTTTATTCCCTCTCATTTAACTTTCAAAAGTTTCAAATTCACTCACTTTCAGTCAATCAATCAAACAATCCATCCAATCTATCTATTTATTATAACATTCCAAAATTTAGAATTTTGGGATGTTACAAACCTACCACCCTTAAAATGAATCTCGTCCTCGAGATTCGGAGAGGCTAGCAAGAAAAAGGTTAGGGTTTGGGGGTCTCCTCAAATTCCATCAATCATCACCGGGGTCTGGGGTGCTACCACCCTTAGAAGCATGGTTATGGTTCTATCAAAACTCATATACTCCATCCTTATTCTTGACAGTGTCGGTCTTCTTAGATCTTCAGGATAATTCCTTATCCGGGCTCTTCCGGTAGTGGCATAACCTCACCACAATTTTTTTATCCTTTCATCTTGGTAAGGTTCTTCCGAGATTGGGTCTTCTTAGCTGACGGGTCTGGCGCCAAAACTAAACAACTATCGATATCTCATGGTGGTCAACAATTTGTGGTTTCTCCTGCAGGAAATGGGTCTGGTTGATCCTCACCGTATAACCTACGGTTGGCAACAACTGCCGTGTACAAGGGAAAAATTTCTTATGCCATTCTAAGGTTTAAACAGGGTTTTGATCGTCGTCTCTCTACTATAGGCAAGTCACTCAGATTTACCATCCCATATAGCAAGGCGAATAATAAGAGTAAGTCGGTATGGTGATCAATCCATCCCGCACCCAAATCATTACCCTGTATATGCTTTAGTGAATCTCGTATTCTAACACTCGGTCATCCTCAAAAGCATTGCAGAATTTCTCTTGTCAATGAACTAAGTTCGGAAAATTCCATGGATTCTGCAAGCCAAACAAACATCTATCGTTCCTTCACAACTCTCAGGTTTTGCGTTACTCCTATAAGATTGTCTGTCGACAAAGGTATATCCTCTTCCAGGGTTCTTCCTTCAGCAAGAATGTGCTTGCTTCTTGGCAGGTCCTGGGGCCTGTGGGTTATGGCACACCTCATCACTTGTAGTCCTTGAACTTATCATTGGGCAACTGATCATTATTCCAACTTCCAACTTCCTAGTATTCTTAAATCCATCCAATTGTACTATCTTCCTTCCTTCTATTGGCACCAAACTAGGACATGATTACTCGGACTCATCATGGAGTTTCCATTGATCCATATTTCCAACATCATACCTCCTTTATATCCAATAGTAATTCATCTCTTAATCCTCGTGGGATATCCCTCATACCGAGATAAAACTTATACTTATGAAGTCCATATTCCACTTTGTGGAACATCATTATCCTTTCCGCGGTCAAGCGTCCTTACAGGGGAATATTGGCCATCTCTGCATGGCACTTCTTCAACTGGGAAATGTGAAACACATCTTGAACTCCTGACAATCCTTCGGGTAACTCAAACTTGTAGGCCACTTCTCTCATACGCTCCAAAACTCGGTATGGTCCTACAAATCTCGGGGCTAACTGTCCCTTAACTCCAAATTGTTTAACTCCTCGCAGAGGGGTCACACGAAGACATGCTCTGTCTCCAATTTCATAGACTACCTCCTTGCGTTTTTAAGTCTGCATAACTCTTCTACCTGGACTGAGCTACTTTCAGTCTATCTCGAATCAACTTAACATTCTCTTCCGACTCCTTGATCACATTTGGTCCAAACAACTGACGGTATCCAACTTCATCCCACATACTCTTGGGGTATCACACATATCGGGACAAAACCCGTATTCATTTTGTTCGAAATCCACTCAGTGGAGTATCCTTATTTTTTCCAGGGGTCAAGGGTTCTTACAGGGTACTACCACCCTTAAAATGCACAAATCTTCCATAGACCATATCTCTCTTATCCTCAAAAATGGTCAAAATCCTTCTTCATAGAGTAATAACTCATAAAATCCATATCAGTACCAACGATGCTAACTTTATTCATTCTCAAATGATTACAATCTCTCGCTTTTCCATTACATGTCTCAAGTCATCTCAATATAAAAGAAAAATGTTCTCACTTCTACTACTCCATTTCTTTTGTTGCAAACTCAACTATCTAGCACAAGTTTCCTTCTCCTTGGAGCATTCTCTGGCAAAGTGCCCTGCTTCATTACAACTAAAACATATTACTTCTGACAAGTATCGAGGTTTCCTTTTTGGGCAACTGTTTAGGTAGTGCCCTGACTCCTTGCACCTGTAACAGGTGATATGACTCAGATCCTTCCTGGAATCCAATCTGCTTCTCTTCCTAGACTTCTTCATGCCGATCATGGCTTCTATTTCCTGTGGGTCATATTCTACTTCCTCTATCGGGAGTTCTACTAGATCCCCATTCATACAATTCTGGGAGATGTGTCCTTCTTCTCCACATGAATAGCAAGACTTGGTGCAGGGTTTACTCGGGTCCTCTTTAGGTGTGTCCTCCGCATCTTCCTTCATCACGGGTTCTTCTAAAATTTCCATAAGGGCTCCTTTCTTCACTTCTTTCTTCTGTTGTATGGTTCTTCGTACCATGGGGTAAATGTGACACCGAGAGGGATAGTGGGTAGTCCCTTCACACAAGAAACAAGTAATCTAATAGTTGGGCATTCTTCAACTGGGTGACTTCCTTCACAATTAGGGCATTCATCCTTGTGTTCTTTATGGGTGTGTCCTATTTCTCCACAAATCTTGCATGCACAAGGTTTCTTCGTATCCTTTCCATAAGGCTTCAACTTCTGGGACACAAGCCGAGACTTTGGCAGAGTCAACTTAAATTCTTTCCAAGTGGTTACTCCTTGCCATCCATTGATGGTTTGGTACATCCTCCACCAAGTAGAAGCACCTCTTTCAAAGCACTGGAGAGCATGCTGGGTCATATTATTTCCAACTACAGGGTTATTCTCCATGTGATCCTCCATGTTCTCAATCCATCGGTCTGCCTCCAACTGACTCATCGGTCCAGAAAATACAAGCTCATCTCCATTCATCCTCTATTGGGTCCATGTGGGTTTGGGGTAAGATAAGAGATATAGAGAGGGATACACACAATACAAACAAAAGTTTTGAAAAGACAGATTTTTGTTGTGGCTGTCGAAAAACATCAAACAAATGACAGCTCACAAATGTCGCATCTAACGTAGGTATATAACAGGGGTTTGGTCTTCTAAGGTCAATAAATCTTCAACGTCTCCAAACTCTTCAAGCCTTGTTCATGCCTCCAATGGCTTCTTCCGATCATGCTTGTCTTTCTCAAGTTCTTTTGCCAGATCAATCTCTGTTGACGTGAAGTCTCTCACGATGTCCTTCAATATTTCTGGAGTTGCATTCCAAACTTCTGGGTTTCATTATCCTTGGCATGAACCATGGTCATACTGTCCTTTAGTTCTTGACAATTCTCCGGTATCTCGAGGTTGTAGCTCCTCCAGCTTGGCTACTCTCATCTTCAGGGTCCTGAGTTCCTCATGAAATACTTCCTTGTCTAATACGACTTCCTGGAGCTCCATTTTAAACTTCTTGATGTACTACTCCAGATCCTGGTGATACACCGGCTAGGGCTAAAACTTCATCTTATGATAGGTGCTCCATCAGCCTTCTTCCATTCTGAAGACATGCATCCTTAACTCAGCACGGTGACAATAGCATTAGCAGGTGATGACATCACGGATAAACGTGTTTCTGCTCTTGCATTTCCATGAGCTATCTCTCCACAGTTGATATCTCCTGCCTTAGGGTTTCTTGACAAAACTTTAAGTTTTTAACTCTCCATGCTCCGGTCTTTCTCCGATACACCTTGATCTCGGGTATTGACAACTTCCATAATCTGTCAAGTTCCATAAGGGGTAGCCTTCCTAGGTCATACAAATCTGGGAATTCTTCAGAGCCTTCAATTCTCCTAGTCTTCGGAGTCTTCAACCGTTGTAGTTTCCATTATTTAGATGCACAGTAAAATCCTCTTTATTCCGAAACGGTCTTAATTGTCCAATATCTTGTACTTCTTGGAGTGGTCTCATCAGTCGAATCTTCGAGTGGTCAAAAGGGAAAGGGGTATGGTTTCACTAAAGGGAAATTTGAATAAGCTCAGAAGAGAAGAGAGGTAAAAGGTCTTTTTGAAAGGGAAAGTTGTAGACAAAAATCTTTGCTATGGGCTTGCCAGTTTCTAGGGTCACGTCCTACAGTCAACATGTGCTCTGATACCATCTCTGTAGCGACCTGACCCGAATGGATCAAGTCTCTGTGCTTAAGTGTCATCCCTGGATCGGTACGCTGACACACACAGTACTCGAAGGATTTATAACAGAGGTAAATCACATGTATAAAGTAACGTAAATACTATTACCTCAATCCATATAGCGGAAGCAACAAGGTTGTGGATTCCCATCAACACCAACGGCAAAGTTGAGTGTAGAAATCGTAACCCTAACGTATCACTTACTCGTCGTAAGATAATCCTGCAACATGAGACGTTGCAGCCCGAAACGGGTCAGTACATTGAATGTACTGGCAAATTCACACCATAGAGAATGATGAATAAAGACTATCACTACATGCATATTTGGCTGGTGGAAAAGCTCTATGGTTATAAGGTTTTTGCGTAAAGCCAATTTTTCCCTACTGCAAAGGAATAAATTTTATTTAACTATCATGGTGGTTGTTGAACATTGAGAATGGTTGACAACATTCTCAATCCCAATTAAGTAACATCATTAAACCCAACAATATTCATTTAAAGTAACGTGATGAGATCAATAGGATGATCCAAGAACTAGATACTCAAGATGTCCATAACCGGGGACACGGCTAATCATGATTAGTTTATTACACTCTGCAGAGGTTTGCGCACTTTTCCCCACAAGACTCGATCGCCTCCGTTTGGTTTCTCGCACTACAGGGTGTTTTAGAAACGGTTGACCGAGACATAGTCTTTCAGAAGCGCTAGCACCTTACGATCGGGTAGACCGTACCACCTACATCCCCTACATCTGCTAGTCTACCACTGTAAGAGTTCGCACAACTTAATCAACTATGCCAGAGCCCATAATGGCTTGTGGCTACACACGGAAGTTTCTAGTTTGAAAAATCTCATGATCCCTTTGAGCCTGGGTGGCGGTCCAAGAAAACAGGCAAGTCCTGGATTACCCAGGTGCCTAGACAGGCAATCCTAGAATAACCAGGTGCCTCAATCCACCCAGATGTGTGTTTAAGTTGCCACCTTAAGTAAACCATTAATTAACAATCTCACATCTATCATGGATACTCTCAAAACCCAATCCACGTCTACTAGCATAGCATGGCATAATAAGCAAACGTAGAAGTAACTCCCAAAGGTTTGATAATAAACAGGTAATAGGTACTACCTCATCTACTTCCCATCCCACAGTTTAATTAGATCCTAATCATGCAATGTGTGAAGATTGATCTAATGTAAAAAAACTGGGTATGGAAGGAATATGATCAAGGTGTGAACTTGCCTGCAATGTTGATGAAGATGATTCGCACTCAAAACTCTTGATAGCTCTACTCGTCACACTCCGGTCAATCTATCGTAATCAAGCAATAGTAACCACACATAAGCAATCACTCAAAAGATCAGAAAGAACGGAGAAGATGATTCGGAAACATCAAAACCAAGAAAATAACTCCTGCAACGTAAAACAATTTCTAACAGTGCCAAAATTATGTGAATTTGGCCTTATTAGAATGTTTAGGTCAAGAGCTTCGATTTGCAAAAAGAATCAACTCAAACGGAGCTACGAAACTCAAGTTATGATCAAACGAAGTTTGAATTCAAATCTGATCTAATTCAAATTTTAAACTTTCAAAAACATGTTGGAGTTGGATTACTGGATAGAGGGGATCATAACGAAGACGTGGGTTGTTGGTTTCGTCTAATTCCGACTAACGAGCAAAAAGTTATGACCGTTTGAAAAAGAGGGACTAAGCTGCAATTAAAATACTTACAAACGGGTCCCTGGCCACAAAACAAATCTAATATATGAACGTTCGCTGCCGACGCTAAACATATGAACATTCGTTAACTAAACACCTGTTTGAAAAAAACGAAACGTAGATCTAATCCGGACCATCCATCGTAGATCAGACGGGGAGGAAAGAGGCGAGGCGTACCGCGGCGACGGTGGCTGCCAGCGGCGAGGGGGACGGCGGCGGCGGCTCAAACGTCAACGGGGCGGCGACTACGGTGGGTCTCCGGCGGCGGCGAGGGAGTCAGGGGGCTCGGCGCGGCGCGACGGTGAAGATGGAGGGGGCGGCATCGGTCGGGAGTGGCGGGGCGGAGCGGGGCGTCGACGACGAAGCTCGGTGGCGGTGGCAACTCCGGTGAGGGTGTGGCGGCGGCTGCGAGGTCGGCAGCTTGGCCTGATGAAGAAAACGGGGCCGGGGTCCCCAGTATATATAAGAGGAGGGGCGGCGGGGTGCTTGGGCGAGGGGTAGGGAGAGTCCGAGGCGAGGACGGCGTCGCCGGCGATGGCGTACAGGAGCAGAACTCCTGTTGCCTTGCGGGAGGAGGAAGAAGATGCGGGGCCCGCCTGTCAGCGTCCGAGGGAGAGAGAGGGAGGGAACGGGCGACCGGGGCGGAGGCAGTTCGCTCGAGGGAGAGAGGCCATGGGCCAATTCGGCTTGCTGGGCCGTGGGGCGGAGAGAGAGAGAGAGAACAGGGCTGGGCTGGCGGTGGCGCTGGGCTGGGTCGGCCCAGTTCGGCAGAAGGGAAAGAAGTTTTTTTTATAAAGATTTTCCAGACAGCAGAAAAATAAACAAAACAAAATAACTAAAAATTTTATATAGGCATATAATATATCAAAATTTTCAGAAAAAGATTTTCTACGACATGAACATTTTTCTAGCATTAAATAAAATTCACACAAATTTAGATAAAAAAAAGAGTGCTACTGGTCTATTAAAATCCAACAAAAATCATTTTTAAAATACCAAAATGATTTCAAATTAATTTTTCTCCAATTTTCTAATGTAAGGAATCATGTTACCCTAATTTCCATATAGTTTATTTTTGGAGAAAAATAATTTGAGTAAAACTCAAATAACTCCAAATTGAAAATAAATTCAAAAGAACTTTGAATTTAATTCTTTGAAACTCCCAACTCATATTTCATATAATTTGAAGAAGTCATTTTATCTTCTATCATGAAAATCATTGAGTTGCATAAAGTTTCAGAATTGGAAATATTTTCCAAATGAAATTCAAATATTTTCAACACCCCTTGTCATTTAAATAAATGGAAGAAGTCATGTAATCTTCTCTCCAGGGTTTTGTGGTGAAAAGAATTTGAATTCATGGAGATCATAAAATGCCAAAAATGAAAGTTTGGGGAAAGTCCTTTTATTCCCTCTCATTTAACTTTCAAAAGTTTCAAATTCACTCACTTTCAGTCAATCAATCAAACAATCCATCCAATCTATCTATTTATTATAACATTCCAAAATTTAGAATTTTGGGATGTTACAGCCCATTATGGCCCTACGTAAGTACATGGAAAGGCATGTTAAGTAGAACAGTGTTAGCATCCACTGAAAATAGCAAATGGGCGACATCTCTAGTATATCTTCATTACATAGAGTAGCATGGTAGCAAAGGGATAGATTATAAAATGGATACAACTGTTAATTGCAACAGGCTTAACAACATCCTAGTTCATGTTTTGTAAGTTTGTAGCCATTGAAATACAATTGTTAATTGCAACAGGCTTAACAGCCATTGAAATCGGTACTGATAAAAATGCACCAGTTTTCTATAAAAAGGTAGGGAAAATAGCTAAAACGTGTTAAGAATGTTTACTACAACATGCTTAGTATATCGACCGTACAAAACATAGCCATTAATTGCAACTGGTATTGGTAAGATTGAACTGGTGAGTTCATACTTTGTAAGTATTGAGAGGTAGTTGCTGGGGCACTTCATCTTGGCCAGAGCCCGCCCAAAGTCAGCGGCAGCAGAGGCGAGTTGTTCCTCCTGGTCAAAGCATGGATTAGTGCCGCAAACATGTGTAACTACATGTAACTAGCTATAATTAGAAGTTAAACTGCAATTGCACAAATGATGTGAAATACTGTAAGACATGGGATACAGCTAACCTCGATGGCAAACAACAGCATCACCCATTATGAACCTGCGTAAGTACATGGACAAGCATGTTAAGTACAACATGGTTAGCATCCACCCAAAATATCAAATGAGCAGCATCTCTAGTGATATCCTGTGTCATGTATTGTAAGTTTGTTGCTGGCATTGGTGAAATTGAGCTGGACAGTTAATACTTGAACATCACACAGTGTGCATTACTGAAATAAACAAGGCATGGACATGCATAATACATCAACCGTACAAAACTTAGCCATTGCAAGTGGTATTGGTAAGATTGAGTTGGTCAGATCATACCTGGTAAGTCCTGAGAGGTAGTCGTTGGGGAACTTCATCTGGGACGGAGCCTTCACCAAGTCGGCAGTGGCGGAGGCAAGGTGTTCCTCCTGATCAACCCGCACAGTGGCCATCGCACCATCGACCACCATCAGCTCCTAGACCTCCATGTCATATGTGGTAGGCCTTGCGCGGTGATGCTCTAGAGGTAGGGGCGGTGGGGATTTGAGGCATGAGGATGTTTTCCAGGCACCATTTAGGCAATCAGGCTGGGGCCGTGATAGATATTGGTGGGTTACCTGACTAGATCGACGATGCTCGGGTAGAACGTAGATGTGGTTGAAGTTGTGGTTGCGGCAGCGGCGGTTTGAGCTGCCTATAGGGGGAGGGGGAGATACTCAGGAAATTTTATGGGTTGGGATGTGGTGGGAGGAATAAATTATGAAATTGTGTGCCTAATGAAAATTTCACTAGGAAACTTGAAACTTGGGTGGGGCAGACACACAACACAAACGAAGCGCCTAAAATACTCGAGTGCAATAAAAGAGAAAATTGGCAGATCCTGTCTCCAAAAAAATGTACACGTGTAGTTGGATTTTTTGGTCAATGGTATGCTTGGTTTATTAGGGAACATCGCATAGATAACTAACTTATGGATCATTAACGCAAAAAACGCACACGGGTACACCATAGAAATCATGTTTTTGGTCATCTTCTAATAATTCTTATATCTATTAGCATCTCCAACCGCACCTAATTTCAAAAATATCTTTCATTGTATCGTGATTATTCAACGTACATGAACGAGGCAAGGTGACACCCAATGAACAATCATCAATTTATGAGATGCAATCAAGGTGTCAACCTGCCTTGCTCGCATAGCCAGGTTTGATCCTATGGAACAAGAGAGAAGCTTTCTGCCATTCGCCGGCGCGGCAATTTAAGCCGGTGCGCGGCAAACTCGCGCGGCGAGGTGGGACTAGAAACGAGCTGCGGCCATCTCTAGTCTCCGGTGGCTGTGGGTAGACGTTTCGGGAGTATTTATGGCCGGGGTGCAGCTACAAAAGTTCAGTAAACACATGTTAATCAACGGTCAAATCCCTCAAACAATGAGCTTACCGACATTGTACGTTAATAATAGATAGTACCAACTTAAATTACTACTAGTAATTTGCTCTAAAACTAGTACGTATGTAGTACTGGTAGATGCTCGTAATTAGTTATACAAACTTACGGGTGACACATGCACTAACTACTTCTCACATGCTGCCATCGGGGCATGCTGGCCAGACGTCGTCGTTCTCCTTCCTGGCCTTGTAGGCGGTAGCCCACCGTGATTCAATCTCCGCCGAGCTCTCCTCAGCACGGTGTGGGGCCTCTTCTTTCTAGCGATAGCGGGACTCTCTTTTCTTGACTGCTTCCTGCCTTTTCCGCTACTTCTGTGTGGCTTTGGCCGCCTCTAGATCCACCACCCATTCGGCCATGGCAGCATCAAGATGCCATCGCTTCCTTACCATGTGTATGGTTGCGGGCGGCAAGGAACGCGGCATGGCGGGATGCCGTCGCTTCCTTACAAGTTACTATGCACCGTGGTGCCATGAACAACGCCTAGTGATAGCTCTGGGACGGAGTGGCCGGACAGCCGTACAGTGCGGTGGTTTCTAAGAGCTCAATGACAAACGACCAAGGAAATTTGGCTTCCCTTACAATTTTGCTCGTTCATTACCGCACACGGTTCATCTCCGTTGCCTCCAGAAATAGTGTGTGTTGAGCCTATTATGTGTTGCGTTATCATTGGCTAGAACCCCAGCTATACGGATCACGCGTGTGCACCGTGGGATGCGCCATGATCGAATGGCAATCCATGTCCCTCACATCACACCCATGCAGCTGTAGTTGGATTGGACTTATATGCGCTAAATGCCTAGAAAATGTACATAATCCCCTAAATATGGTAAATGATCCCGGGAAAATGCCAAATTTTAACATGTTGATTTGCAGGGAGTATGTTCGTCATAGAAAAAACCCCATGGCGAAGAACGAAGAAAATTTGTATTCCCCTTCAATCTTGGTGATTTCCCTCTCGAAAACATGGAACTTCCTTGGTGATTGTTCGATTTATGAAGGGTGTGCATGATGACATAAGCCAAACCTTCTCAAATTATTACCAGGGCATGGTGAGGCCATACCATGGCACCATGCCAGGCGTCATTTTTTTCAAGCATTTATTTCATTTTACAATAGATGAAAACCCCATAAACAAACGTTTGTGGTTGACTATTACCACACATTCCCTTGAAATCACTGCCCATCCTTGTAACAGGCAAGATAATTTACTAAATGGCATCAACATGGTTTTCTAGTCCGTTCTTGTGCACCCTGTCATGCACCGATTGTTTGAACTTGAATTATGTGCATTAATGCCTAGAAAATGCACATAATCCCCTAGATATGGTAAAGGGTTAATTAGATAAATGCCACTCCAATTATGGTGATTCATTAAAATGCAACTGCAATTTCCAAACATTGAAAATGCCACTGCAATTTGCAAACTTTGAAAAACATCACTGTAGACTTCGAAAAATGCCACTAGAAATGCCATTACATGGCATTTTTCAAAGTTTGGAAATTGCAGTGGCATTTCTCGGAATCGCCAAATTTGGAGTGGCATTTATCAAATTAACCCTATGGTAAATGAACCCAAAAAAGTGCCAAATTTGAACACGGTGATTTTCAGGGTGTATGTTCATCGTAGAAAAAAACTCATGCACAAAGGACAAAGGAAATTTGGACCCCCCTTCAATCTTGGTGATTTCCCCCTCGAAACCATGAAACTTCCTCGGTGATGGTTTGATTTATGAAAGGTGTGCATGACTACATAAGCCGAACATTCTCAAATTTTTACCAGGGCATGATGGGGCCATACCATGGCACCATGCCAGGCACCATTTTTTCAAGCGTGTATTTCATTTTTACATAGTTGTTAACCAATTAAAAACACATTATGGTTCACTATTGCCATGCATTTCCATGAAATCTCTTCCTATTCCTTGTAAAAGGCATGAGAATTTACTAAATAGCACGATCATGCTTTTCCAGACCGTTCTTGTGCACATTTTCATGTATCGATTGTTCGAAATTGAATTATATGCATTAATGCCAAGAAAATGCACATAATCCCCTAAATATGGTAAATCAGCCTGGAAAAATGCCAAATTTGAACATGTTGCATAGGCGGGGGTATGTTGATAACTGGAAAAAACTGAATGCCAAACTAGGACGGAAATTTGGATTCCCCTTCAATCTTGGTGATTTCCCCCTCGAAACCATGAAACTTTCTCAGTGATGGTTCGATTTATGAAGGGAGTGCACGAAGACATAAACCAAACCTTCTCAGGTTTTTACCAGGGCATGGTGAGGCCATGCCATAGCACCAAGCCAGGCATCATGTTTTTCAAGCACGTATTTCATTTTCCTATAGTTGATAACCCAGTAAATGACGCATTTGCGGTCGACTATTTCGACACATTCCCTTGAAATCTCTTCTTATTCCTTGTAAAAAGCATGATAATTTACTAAATACCACGAGCATGGTTTTCCAGACCATTCTTGTGCACTTTTCATGCATCGATTGTTTGAATTTGAATGATGTGGATAAATGCCTAGAAAATGCACATAATCCCCTAAATTTTGTAAATGAGCCTGGAAAAATGCAAAATTTGAACACGTTGCATTGGAGGGAGTATGTTGATTGTAGAAAAAAATTGGATGTCAAACTAGGAAGAAAATTAGGAATCCCGGCCCCTTCAATCTTGGTGATGGTTCAATTTATGAAGGGCGTGCACGACGGCATAAGACAAATGTTCTCAAATTTTTCAAGCATGCATTTCATTTTTCTATAGTGTAAAAACCAATAAACGATGTGTTTGTGGTTGACTATTGCCACACATTTCCGCAAAATCTCTGCCCATTCCTTGTAAAAGGCATGAGTATATACTAAATAGCACGAGCATGGTTTTCCAGACCGTTCTCATGCACCTTTTCATGCGCCGATTGTTTGAATTTGAATTATGTGTACTAATGCCTAGAAAATGCACATAATCCCCTAAATATGCTAGATGAACCCGGAAAAGTGCCAAATTTGAATACGGTGATTTGTAGGGTTTATGTTAATCGTAGAAAAAACTCATGGATAAAGGACAAAAGAAATTTGGATTCCCCTTCAATCTCGGTGATTTACTATTGCACACAATTCATCTCCGTCACCTCTGTGAACCGTGTGTGTTCATCCACACATGCGAAACGAAAAAAGAAAACACTCACCCACTTCGCCCCCAACCACTCGCCACGGACTCCTCCGCAACTCTGCATCTCATCAACTCTATCGTCGCGGCCACCCTAAGCTCGACGGTTGTCGTCGGTGGGCGGAGGTCAAGCTCCAAACTGCATAGGTTTTCGCCCCTACCGCTTGCCGCCGCCTATCTGCACCGACTTGCACCGACATTCTAGACTCTGGTCAGTTGGGGATTTCTACGAGATTGGGCCGGGTATTTTTCTCATGGAGAAGGTAATCAAATTAGCGAAATATTCACTATCTCTTATCGCAGTCCGTTCGTCACTGTTAATCAACCGGCGGAAATTGCCGTGGATTCATTTTTCTTCTAGCTGATTCGAGGGTTTTCATTCATGTGTCCAAAGTGCAAGCACTGATCTGGCAAGTGTGGTCGCAGCCAGTCGGAAAGTTATATCTCACCATTCCGGATGACTTCAGGGAGCGGTCGGTATGTTCAATCTCACTCTACCACGATCGGCATGGCCTAAATTGTGAACATATACCATCTATTGCTACATTTGGATAAAAGGTACGGTGCCACGTGCAGCCTAGATGCCGAAGCCAATTTCCCCCCTATATTAGGCAGATTTATGATATATTGTCCATTCATTTACTCTCATATTTGCATCAAAACTTTGTTACATATTCTATTTTTAATTATATATTTTTGTACTTTGCTTTCAGCTATATATTGATCGATTCTATCAGTTACTCCCATATTTGCATCTTTCTCTGTTATTTCAATATATCTAATTTACGATCTTAATTTTCATTTCAAGCAGTACAACTGTTGGTTTGCAAGAACAACAGTAGAAGGAAATCTTGGGCTTTACTTTGTTGATGACTCCATGGATGTCATATTGACAACGCAGCATGGATTTACAATGACATTTAGCGTAAAACTTGATAAAGATGGTCACTCCTATTTTCATGCGGACCTTTGGAGAAAAATGTCTAAGAGTTATGAACAGAAAGTTGGCAATAAAATTCTAGTGCGTGCACCATAGCCTGGTCTGATTAACATGGATGCTTACTTCCCCAACGTCATCAGCTGATCAAAGTGTAATCGCAGTTAGTGTCCTTTTAACTTTCTCTAGGCTGGTATATTACTTAGCAAAATCGGGGTATTTGTTCTAACTAATTGATCAATATTTAAGCAACCAATTGTGATTTCATTTTTTGACTCCATTCCTAGGCAGTAATATTTGCCAATTTATGCACACTATATATTCTTCTGCCCTTTTCTGAATAAATAATACCTTACCACTTTTAAGCAGGATATTTTGGATGCATAGTTAACAATATGTATGTTCGTAAGCGTACCAAATTTCACTTGAAGGACTTGAAGCATGTTATAAACTTTGTTGATAATCTGACAGAGATAGCGCAGCACATGAACGTTGTATTTTGGATGGGATTAATTATACCCTATGGTGCACACATTGAAAAAGACCAATTGTGTGCACAAAACATGGTACAAAGTCTTATTTTTATGTTAATGCTCATAAACTATATATATATCTTCAATGATATGTTACAATTGGTTTTTATTCTACATTTCAACAAAAACTGCCCAATGTAGCTGTTCCTGGATCGAATTCCCGGCGTGGTTGAATTACACTTGTGCCTGCTAATAACGCCAAAGTGATTGCAAGGTACTGCATTTCTCGTAGAGATGGAACCATTCAAATTAACAAGTTCTCGCTTGTCGTGGCAATGCATCCATATTGGAAAATTGGACACATTGTTCTACTCATGCTCTACCAAGGCACAAGATGGTTCTTCCTTTTCATTGATGAGATGCCGAGTCCCCGTGATCATGCTGCTTCCATCGGATAATTGTGGTTGTTGGCCCTCAGCCTCTTAAAATGTGCTAGTTTTTACTATGTTAAGTATGTAGATATGGACCATATGGTTGTTGGCCCTTAGCCTCTTAAAATGTAATTGTTGTTACTTTAAGTACGTAGATATGGACCATATGGTTGTCAAAACCGTGTTACGAAGATCTCCTTTTGTCGACTAGTGTAACCACTATATATATGTTACTCAAATGATGTCAGCCAAGTTCTTAAATTTTCATGGAAACTATTAGTATCGTACACAGTTCATTGAGTTTAAGCGTGTGCCCGGTAGAGCGGTAGAGGAAAGGACGTCCATGTTTTGGACGTGGCGGTCAGCACCAATGTCCAGAAGGCATTTGCATATTAATTGTTAATATTGCAAATTCACACACGTGTTAACATAAGGAAACATATGTGTAACTTACAAATCATCGCACACAAGTACTCGCAGACGCATCATGTGTGATACTCCTAGCCACCTTAAGCAACTAGTTTGCATGTTTCAAAGATTTTTTAAACACAGAATCACACACGAATTAACTATAGTAATCATTTGTGTTATATTTCTCATCACAAACAGTTCATCCGAGTGGGATGTTTGCCGCATATCACACATATCTTGTTTACATGACTCGTTTGTGTTCTTTTGGCTCATCGCAAACAGTTCATTTTTGTGAATTGTATGCCGCATATCACACACATCTTGTTAAGTTGAACCATTTTTGTTGTTTTCCGTAATCCGAGTGAAATGTATGTCGTATATCACACACACCTTGATCAGGCTAACCATTTCTGTTGCACTCCCTAATACTAAACAGTTCATCTGAGTGAACTGTATGCTGTATATCGCACACACCTTGATATGGTTTCCCGTTTTTTGTTCTATCTCATTACAAACAGTTCGTATGGATCAACCGTATGCCCTTCATCTCACACACGACAAAAATCTAAACATGTTTTATGTCTACGCCATCGCAAACATTTTGCATCTTTTTTGACAGTTTGTTTACATCATCGTTTGCAATTAATGCATCACACACTACTACAGGATGCTGCTAACACGACACTTCGATCAGAGACCCTTCGAGAAACTGTGTGTGATGAAATAATCGCCAACGATGGTGTATGAAAACCGTCAAAAAAGGTGAAAACTTTTGCGATGGAGGACGCATCAAACACGGTTAAAATTTTACTTGCGTGTGCAATGAAGGGCATACGGTTCAGTTCAATTAACTATTTGCGATGAGGAGGAATAAAAGAAACGGGCAGCCAGATGAAGGCGTGTGCGGTACATAGCATACGGTTCACTCGGATGAACTATTTGTGATTAGGCAACACAAAAGAAACTGACAGACAGATGAAGTTGTGTGTGATATACAGCATACGGTTCACTCAGATGAGCTATTTGTGATTAGGCAACACAAAAGAAACGATCAGCCAGATCAAGGTGTGTGCGATATACGGCATGCGGTTCACTCGGATGAACTGTTTGCGTTGACACAAGAGAACATAAACAGTTCAACTTAACAAGACGTGAGTGTTGTGCGATGGGATTGCATGCGGTTCACTCGGCCATTGTCGTCATTGTGTGACCTCTGTGGCAACCGTTCGCTCCCCAGGCGCCTCTTCGTGTACCGTGGCAACCGTCCATCGACTCTTCGCCTTTCCCTCTCGATTTGGAACTTGTGCCGCATGCTAGCTATTCCTGCCTCCTCCATTTTCCTTCAACCTTCCTTCTGCCATTGTTTGATCGTCTTCTCCATGGAGGGAACAAGCCAGAAACGACCCCGTTATTCTTGCCCCAATCTGAATGATGACGCGTTAGAGGAACTCATTGATCGGTGCGACGTCATCACCTCGGCTAGCATGGCAAGTGCGTTCAAGACCATTCTCGACTCAACTAATAACATCATTACAAGCAACCCAAAGGTCCAGGATCGGTTTCATCTCCCCTATCTTGTTTGCCATGACCCTGCTGACTGGCGCGAGGACGACGGAAGCCTCTCCTTGTGCAAGTTGATGCCGCTTGATAATAATACATGTGATGTTAAGATGCCATCTCTTGAGGGAAAGGCTTGGGCAGGCGCAAATGAAGATTGGGTTGGTTATATTGGGTACAACCGCGAGTGGGAACTTGTGAGTGTGTACACTCGTCACTGGTTCCACTTCCAAAAATCTCAGACTGCCCAGAGGTTGCACACACAGATGGTCTACATGAGTTCAAATACGATCATGGTAACTATCGGCTAGGAAAGATAGCAATTTGTTGAGTTCCCAACCGCTCTTGGGGTTACACGAACTATGAAGTTGTTGCTATCTTCGACAAGCTTGTTGCCTTCCTTACTTCCACGCCTCGATGGATATTGCTCAAAAATCTATTTATGTACACGGATGAGTACTGTGATGCAATTCAATACAAGGGTCTTGTGTTTGCTGCCACCACTCGTGGCACTGTTTTTGCATGGAATCATCATGCTTTCGATACATTTGCCTTCCATCGTAATTACAATTGTTCCATCCACATGCATGCAGTTTAGCTAGTTTCCCTTTACTAATTAATTAACCTTCTTGTGTTTCCAAGGTCCTGTGAACATTCCACCACGTATATTGAAAATTTTATTCACGAGCATGAGGACGAGCAGGACCCATATACTCAGTGGCGCCTGGCAACTTATTCCGATGGATCACCTCTTCTTGTCTGTATACGGGGCACTGCTGATGTTACTAAGGAAGCATGTGTTGTCTCATATGGTCGCACTCTCCAGACATATTCCAACATCCGTTGCAGGGTATTCGGGATGGATACTAGTGTACTAGCGCCAACACCTTCTCCCTGGTTCAGTGTTGAAAGTCTTGGACGAAACTCGCTCTTCCATGGACAAAACTATCCAATGATGGTGGAAGGCGATCCATCTGCTGTTGACACAACGTTACTACCATTTATGAGAAGCAACTGTATCTATACCTTGGACATTACTATGCTTCCCTACCGTCCCAATATGGGTATTGAAATAGGCCGCTTCACCCTGGATGATCAGTCCTGTGTTGGTCTCGGGATTGACAGTAGCTGACCCTTCCGAGAGAATTACTTCTGGTTCAAAGCAAGCGTTTCCAATGCTGACGAGTGGTTGAGCTGAAGTTCATTTCATCGCTTTGTTATTTGTTGTGTGAGAAAAACTTAACTAGAATGTTTTGTTTGAAATGATCTATAATCCAACGTGTATCCTCGTTGTCGTTGTCAGTTGATGACTTGTTGTATGTAATCAATGGTACATTTTCATATGCATCCATAAACTCACGCCTGCTAGTGGTGTCCATATGAACAGTGCTAGTGATTTTAGTTGCAAAAATTAGATAGTGCTAGTGATTTGTAGCTGCATGTTTCGACAAATCGCAGTGTTACAAGGTTGACAAATGGCAATGTTACTAGATAAACAAATGTCAATCTTTCCACTTTGAGAAATGGCAACATACCCAAAAAGACATATATGCAAATCTTACCCAATTGTTTGTACGTGGCTGCACACGGGTCATGCAAAACAACCGTTTGCGTTGAAGGGATGCATAAATCCTGCTCGACACATTTTCCCTTGGCTTCCCGGGGAAGCTGTCGGTTTGCATACGGGTGTTCTAACTAAAACGTTTGCGATGAGTGTTTTCTATTTAAAAACTGTTGACTTAAAAAAAAGAAAATCATTTGATAAGTCTGTACATTAAGAGAGAAAAACAAAAGTTCGTTCAAACCATATCTTTCATTCAGTCACACTACAAATTTGTATTCATATGATCGAGAATTCGAGGTACAGTATTAAACCTCAAAAAAACTATTTCCGGCAGCGGCGGAGGCGGCGTGTCGCGCCGTCGTTGTCGTTGTCGTCCTCCGGGATGCCATTGTTGAAGTCTTCAAGGCAGCACAGAATGTTCTTCACCTGTAAATCAAACATCAAGTCGTCACGCGATCTACGGGCGGGGCGCGGGAGGACGACAACTGGCGCCGCTGAGAGGTAGCGGTTGACGACAGCGTCCCATGCCGCTGAGGGGGGGGGGCGTACGGGCACGGGCGAGGCGGGTGTAGCCAAACGCATGGGGACTGGCGCTGCGCTGGCATGAACACGAGCTCGCGCGGGTCCGCGGACACCTCGCTGATGCCTGCGGCATCCTGCTCTATGATAGTGCTCGACGACCAGCCCGTCAATACTACGGGGATGGTCGTTGGCGCGGGCGCGGGGACAGGAGCTGGGACGGGAGCGGGGGCAGCAACCATAGCGGCCAACTCATTCTAGGCCATCTGCATGAGGCCCCATTCCTCCTTATTTTCTATCTCCTCCGGCTCGGAGTCAACTTCACCAAACTTGAAGACTAGTGGCAGATGATCATTCCGCGCCATGGCGGTGGAGGTCTGCCGGGGGGGGGGGGGGAATGGGAGGCGAATAGTAAGGCCGTCCATATTAAACAGCGGTTCGGGCACTATTAATGGAGAGGAAGGCGGGCGGCCGTGGAAGTCAAAGAGCTCGCTTCATAGTGAGCCCGCGTAGCGTACATCTCGCATGCTTCCTGGTGAGCTTGCGCATTGGAGGACACCTTGCACACCTCCCGGTCAGCCTGAGTATTGGACTGCGCTCGCATGCCTCCCGTTCGGTCAAGGTCAAGCAGCTTTCCGCACGGCACGTCCTACAACCATTAAAACCAAGAACACGTGGCATCACGCGTATGGTTAACAGAATGCACATGATTTGCAAATGTTTGAGATATTAAAGTGGCAGCTATTTTTTTAAATGCTTTTGTTGGCTGTCATTATTCGAGTGTGCCTTCTCTCAAAATGGACACGAAAAATACGACATCATGTAGGGTGCCATTCCATGATAGCATGCCAAGTTTTATTAATTTCAGACGAGTTTTGGATTTACTAGAATTTAAAAACCAGGCATGTCAATGTTTTGTCCGCAATCAACGGTGCCCTGGTGTTTGAAATTCATTCCCATTTCTTCCATGGGACCTAAGCATGCACCCAAGGACACAGATTTGATTTTTCAACCAATATATATGCACTAGAGCATGTGCATGTAGTTCAAATTTGAATTATGCACATAAATGCACTGAAAACTCAGTTAATGCATAAAATGTCCAAAAGAACCCCAAAAAATCAAAAAATTTGACACAACACTCCTGTTGTTCTATGTTGACACGAGAACATTCTTGGAAGCAATAAGAGGCAGTGGATATCATTTCGTCCCCAAAGGTGGGACGTTCTCTACCGAAACCATGATGCTTGTTGTGAGAAGCTCTAGTTTGTGAGAAGCATATACCCAAACCTGCCCCAAACGGGACAAAAATTTTACCACGACATGTTGATGCCGCTCCATGAAAGCATGCCAAGTTTCATGAATTTTAGACGAGTTTTGGATTTACTAGAATTTAAAAACGAGGCATCTCAATGTTTTGCCGGCAATCAACGGTGCCCTAGTGTTTGAAATTCATTCCCATTTCTTGCACGGGACCCAAGCATGCACCCAAGGAAACATATTTGATTTTTTAAACCAATTTATATGCACTGGAGCATGTGCATGTAGTTCAAATTTGAATTATGCACATAAATGAATTCAAAACTTAGTTAATGCATAAAAATGTCCAAACGAACCCCGAAAAATCCCAAAAATTGACACAACACTCATGTTGTTCTATGTTGACACGAGAAATATTTTGAAAGCAATAAGAGGCAATGGATATCATTTCGTCCCCGAAGGTGGGAGGCTCCCTACCGAAATATTAACTTGGTGCTTTTAGGTACATATATCATTGCCAAAGATCCCCACTTCGACACTTTCTTTGTATGGGGCAATGAGATATTCATGAGCCAGCATGAAGTGAGGAAACTGATAAAGATTGTTACTAAAATGGGTCAAAAGATGTCAATCAAACTATTTCTTTACAATTTATGCAAGACAACAGTGAACTGCATGATGGTTAGTAATAACCCTGTAGCCTTCTTTTTACTTCGTGTAATGAGTTGTGTTAGATAACAATATCGGAATATTTTTTCTTTTGCAGTGGATCCTGAAGCAGTTTACTCAAGATTACCTCTCAAACTACATGATTGGCGGCCGACCATCACAAGGGGTTGGACTAGAGTCATGCATGCCTTCTGCATCCAGGAGAGCACAATAGGGCCATTCCGCTTCACCTTGTTCGGCAACTGGAATGTCTGTCGCCTCTTTCTTTACCATCTGTAACAGTACAAGTATAGAACATATGTACATGTGAATCATTCTTTATTTGGTGCTTCTATAATTCTTAGACATATGTACCTGTGAATCAAATAACGCATTGGTTGTTTGAACCTGATGGATATGAATAAAGCTATAGCCTACTTTCAAGTTTAAATTAGGTGCAATTGTCACACCCTAGCTAGTTCATGCATTAGAGTGATAGCATCATGTTTAAATTTCCCAGAAAATGAAATGGGGATGATGGAACCCCCAGCACCCCCTTAAACCAACTAGGGTTTACTAAAATCTTTTTCAATGAACCTGAAATGCCCTTCTAAAAAGTCCACCCTTTTTGTTTTGGGTTAAAACCTTTGACAAAAATGGTGAACATTTTTCTAGGACATCTTAAGGTCATTGGATTAACTCATATAGTATTTGCATTTGGGCATTTAAATGCTATTAAATATTTTAAATACTCAAATAATTCTGGAAATAAGTGTGGGCTGTTGGAAATAATATAAACAGAGCCTATGATTATTTTCAGGATTTTTGTAAGTGCCTAACTATTTTTAATAAAGCCACAAACTTACAGAAAAAAAGAAAAAGAAAAACAAAGCAATGCAGAGCTTACCTGACGCCACCTAGCAGGCCCACCTGCCGGCCCAGCCTAGCCACCGCTCCAGCGAGCTGCTTGGCTTGGCCAGGCAGGCAGGCAGGTGCTCGACACCGGCGCCTGCGCGCGCCACGCAGCTGCCCGCCGCCCTGCTTCCTCCCCTCGCAGTGCTGCCGCCCTGGTTCGGTCACACACCTCTCCCCCGAGCTCGCAGACACGCCTCTCTCTCCCCAGCTCCTCTCCCTCGCTCTCCCGCACCATGGCCGACGCCGCCGCAGCCGCACCGCCATCGTAGTCGTGCTCTACGTCGTCCCTGTGCCGCGTCACCGTGTCCATTTGCTCCGCCGTCGTCGACTACGTCAAGCAGGCCGAGCCCCGAGCGCTCGCACGCCCTGCACCGCCTCCACCGACCCCGTCTCCGTCGACCACCTCCGGAGATCCCCTTCGCCGTCACCGTCGCAACAGGCCGTCCCCGACCTTGCCGTCAGCTCCGTTGCAACCACCGTGAGCCTGGCCACCTCCTTGTCCTCTCTGTCCTCCCTCTCGAGCCCCGTAGCGACTGCATGTAGCTCACCCGCACGAGCCACCGCGGAGCTCGTCACCGATGATGCTCCGGCCACCCACTGGCCACACCACTGTGTCCAACGTGCCCACCGCATCCCCAGGAGCCCAACACACCACCCCACATGCCTGCCGTGCCCCGTAGCCTCGGGTTCATCTTCACCCGAGCTCCGGCCGCCGCCAGACTCGTCGCCGGTGTCGTTTCCGGCAACCCCGAGCCCAACCACTGCCACCAAACGCTGCGGCTTGCTCCCAGCAACGCGTAGAGCCTCTCCGCCGCGCAAATGGTCGCCTGTGGGCTTTTTCCGAAGCCCTCCGCCGTGTCTGTCGTCGCCGGCGTCAAACCGCCGGCAAGTTGACCTCGTTTGACCAGGGGTTTAACTCCCCTGGGTCAATGACAGGTGGGCGCAAAGCCCTGCTAATTTTATCTTAGCACTAATCAACTTTTAATTAACCCAATAGGTCACTCACATGCGGGCCCAGGCCCCACTTACAGTTTAGTTAGTATTAATTTAACCCTGTTAATTAGTTGTTTCACTGACATGTGGGTCCTAGCCATCAGGTTTGACCTGGGCTGGCGCCTTTGACTTGCTGACGTCACAGTGACGTAGTGCTGATGCAGATATTTATTTTCTGGATTTATTCTTATATAGGAAATTCCAGAAAATAGCCAAAACTTCTAAAAATCATAGAAAATCAACCATAGCTCCAAATCAAACAAATTATATATGAAAAATGATTAGAAAAATTGAATCTTTCCATCTGTAATGGTTTCATGCATGACAAAACACTTTAACCTTGCTGTTTAGGTGAAACAAGCTAATACACTTATTATGCATAAGAACTTAAGCTTCCATTTGAATCTTTGATTCAAATGGACCCATTTCAACTTGTTTCACATTGCATGAGGTAGGACACCTCATTTTGCTATATCATAGCATGCATCATATTGTTGCATATTGCCATGTGTTGATTATATTCTGTGGTGTCTTTTGTGGTAGGTTCTGCCTCCGAGGATATCTCCGAGTATCCAACTGAAGGGCAGTACCCTACTAGTACTCCATCAGGCAAGCAGCCCCATTGATAATATCGATACAATCCCATGTTCTCGCTTCTGCTCTCACTTACTGCATTAAGACAACAACGTTTCAAACTGCTATGTGCTACGGTAGTCGAACCCTTATCCTCTGCATGACCTGTCATTGCAACAGTAACTAGATGAAACCCACTAGCATGTGTAGGATTTGATTGAGCCATGTATGTGTTTCCTACCTTGCTATGCCTGCTATGCTTAGAGTTGTGACAGGTCTGGTTCATCTGGGTGATGGGCTAGAGTGAAATGATTATGTCGGTAATGTGAGGGATGTGTTGAACATGATTTGGTAAAGGTATCGATGAGAGGCCATGTAGGAGTACATGGTGGGTTGTTTCATTGAGGTCGTCCCTAAGAACTGAGATCTGTATGTGTGATTTAAGATTCAGTTACTACCATACATTGGGCCCGAAACCAATGGACCCTCTCGGCTTCTTAATCACCCTAGTACTCTGTCCAGGAGTTGCAACTAGTTTCTGGTGTTTGTAGGTTATGTGTTGGTGGACGTGCGTAGCGCTGACCCTAGGGGTGGGCTATGATGCGGTAGATACACCGTGGCACGGTGTACCGAGTCACCCGTTTGGTGTCTCGGGAACCCTGTTCACATCGTTTGGGGCCGTATGTGGAAACCTCGGCCGGACTCCCTGCGGATGGAACCTGGATAGGTGATAAACCTGGACTAGAGACTTGAGTGTTTAGGTAGGCTGTGGCCGACACCCTCGTTGGGCTTCTGCTTGAAGGTTGCCGAATACATGCCGTGTAAACGACGGTAAGTGGTGAGAGCGTGTAAGAAGAAGTACACCCCTGCAGGGTTAACATCGTCTATTCGAATAGCCGCGTCCGCGGTAAAGGACTACTTGGTTGCCTATACAGTTCATAGACAAGTTAATGGTTACTACTAAAAGATTCAAGATAAGTGTGAGTACCGAGGATGGCTCTCTCGTAGGATGACGAGGGAGGATCCCCGGTGGAGTATTGTGTTGGTGATTAGCGGACTCGTGTGCGAAAACTATTTTACTAGTGGTGTCTTGTAGGATAGCTTAGCCAAGAGTCAAAGCTGGCTTGCTGCAATAACTCCACCACCTTCTTGAGAATGAGCATGTATAGTAGGTTCTGTTGTAAGACTTGCTGAGTACCTTTGTACTCATGTTGCTTTAATTACTGTTTTCAGACGACAACACCGCCCCCTTCGAGGGGTTTTATGTAGACCTCGACGTCGATGAGTAACTTGCCACCCAGGTGGTGAGCCTGGCCATGGAGGGCCTTATGTAGATAGATAGGCTTCGACAAGCCTTCTTTCTTTCTAGTGTCTGTACTCAGACTATTTGCTTCCGCATGTGCTTGTATGCTTGTATGACTTGAGTGTCGGGTCATGTGACCCCTACCTGTATGAACATGTTATGTATGGCTCTCCGGAGCCTTTAAATAAAGTATTTGAGTTGTAGAGTTTTGTTGTGATGCCATGTTGTATTTGCACATATCGAGCATATTGTGTGTATGATTGAAATGCTTGGTATGTGTGGGATCTGACAATCTAGTTGTTTATCCTTGGAAGCCTCTCTTATGGGAAAATGTAGTCTAGTGCTCCTCGAGCCATAGTAGTCCACTTGTCGGAGTAAATGACCACGGGTAGCCTAGCTGGCTCCCCCTGGCCCTTCTGAAAAAATTACGAGCCGATCCGGCCCTCAAGAATCCAAGACGTGGGGCCGCCTTCCCCTTGCCGGCTGTCTCCCAGGCCGACTATTGGGAGGCGGCCCGACTTTAGCCCTCATGAACAAAGCCGCGGGAGGGCCGGCTCCAAGAAGCCGGCCACGAGAAGGCCGACTCCAAGAGGCCGGCCCCCACAAAGCAGTCAAGATCGTACCCTCGAAGTCTGCATCCACATAACGGCGATGTGACAGGGCGTGGCTACAGTAAAGCCTGCCACCCCCGAATCCCGGAGCACGCCTGGCACAGTGCACCGTACGGGGTGGCCATGACCCGTCCGGCGCGGCACTGTTGCCATGTTGACCCTGATGTCACCCACGACGGGCTGCCAGCGCGGCCCATGGGCGATGGGCCCCCTCAGGCAGAGAGACACCTGAAGGCGGCCAGGCCTCCCCAAGTCGCCCCGAGACGGGGCCGGCTCCCCACGGCCGGCTTGCCTCCTCCCTCGAAGGAGACACCCCATTAAGGAGACAAGACGCGGTGAGGCTACAGCAATCGCCTGCCGGGCGGCGGCACTGTAGCCACGCCCACCTCGGCGAAGCCCTCGTCACCAGGTTGAGGCAACAGTGACCAGCCACCGACAAGGCCCTGGACAGTGGGGCCTTCTTGTCGACCAAGGAGCCGGCAGCCGGCGGGACCCACCAGCCGGCGGGCCCCAGCAGCCAGCGCAGAAGCCGGCAAGGGTAGACACAGATGGCTGGGGCCCATGCCCAGCCGGATTACCATTGTACCCCCCGGGGGTGAGCCTATATAAACCCCCCGGGGCACCCATGCAAAGGGTTGATCTGAGCTAGTATTAGACACCACATAGAGAGGGGAGGAGAGCTAGCCGTGCCCTTCTTCTTCCTCTCGCCAAGCAGCTCAAGGAGCATCTTGTAGCCACTCGTTCATCTAGTGATCATGCGGAGACCCCGCAGAGCAGCAGTAGGGGTGTTATCTCCACGGAGAGCCCCGAAGCTGGGTAAGATTCGCCGGCGTGCATGTCTTCGCCTCATCCCGCTTCCAGGCACCGGCGACGTCTTATTGGCTCCCACAATGATAAGCCATCCGTTGGCATATGTCACACCTACCACCCGACATTTGGTGCCCACCGTGGGGCCAGGTGCACCGTCATCCAGAGACCTGTTCTGGACGGGAACCTTCTTCCTCCCCAGCGAGCGTAGCCAGCCCGGCACGCCCGATGGCGCTTGCCACGACGCGCTGCAAGGCGTCGCCAACGTCAGCGCAGCAAGCAGCCTCTCCGATCTCCTTGACAAGACCCTCATCTCCGACGAGCTCGCCTCTGACGCGGGCACCGACCACCTCGTCAACCTCCTCGGCCAGCTCCACGTCTCCGGCGAGCTTGCGGTGGACGTGGAGTCTGTTGGCTCCACCGATCCGATGCCTGTCGACTCCGACACGGCCTCGCTCGATGCTTTCCCCACCGACGTCGCGATCTACAACGACCCTCTTCCCCGGGCCGATGGCTGCGACGGCGCCACCACCGAGGTGATGGTCATCGGTCACGGCGGCGCTTCTGGCGAGAACGTCCTCGACGCCCCGCATGTAGCGGTCCACGACTTGTCCATCCCCCTCTCGGCTGATGCTGACGCCGAAGCACTGGAGGCTCGCCGCCTCTCCCTCCTCGCGGAGGGCCGGAAGTTGGCCTCCATGAGACGCCTCACCGAGGCCCACCAGCGCGAAGCCGACCGCGCCGCCTTTGGCATGCCGCCCCCAGGCGGGCCAAGCCGAGCCGGCGTTGTCAGACAGCGCGACGCTACCCTCACCGACACGCTAGGAGTCGACCGCCCAGTCTACGCCACTCCGCTCGAGAACTTGCGCGCCGCCCAGGCGGCCGTAGACGAGCTAGACGGACTGGGGGCCGAAGAACTCCCCCACATGACCAGGTGCATCCAGTAACTAATCGATGCAGCCGCACAGCGGCACGAAGCCGACGCCCGCGCGGAAAGTGCTCCCCTGTGCCGAGAGCACGGCGCGACGTCCCGGACGCCGACTACGGGTAAAACCCGCGCGCGACACGGGAAGGAGCCGGCTGCCAGCCGAAGCCGAACCTGGACCTCCATCGAGCGAGACGCAGAAGGCCGTCCCCGGGCCGTGGAGCAGCGGGGCAACCCGCCTCCGCCTCCGCCTCGTGGGGAGAGATATCCCACCCCACCGCCTGTCACACATCCGACTCTCAGCGGCTGACTAGGTCTCCGTGAAGGAGTCGGCGAGAACGACGCCCGCCATCGGATCGACGGCCTAGCGCGATCCCTGGCGCTAGAAGAAGAAGATGATGTCGGCCCGCCTTGCTTCGGCCCCCGCATCCGCGACGAGCCTTTCCCCAAAGGGTTCTCGCTCCCAAGAGACACGCCCAAGTACAACGGCTTCGTGAAGCCGGAAGATTGGTTGATCGACTACTCCACAGCGGTTCGCATAGCAAACGGCAACAGGCGCGTTGCCGTGAAGTACGTGCCCCTCATGCTACAAGGCACAGCGCGGACCTGGCTCAATAGCCTCAGGCCCTACAGCATCAACAGCTGGCTAGACTTCACGGAGGCCTTCGTCCGCAACTTCACCAACACCTACAAGCGGGCCCCCAAGCCCAGACAGCTCTCCTTGTGCGTACAAGGCCCCGCCGAGTCCACTCGCGACTACCTCACGCGTTGGGCCGAGCGCCGCAACTCTTGCGAAGGGGTGCACGAGGTGCAAGCCATAGAATACTTCACCGCCGGATGCCGAGAGGGCACCCTCCTTAAGCACAAGCTCCTCTGCGACGAGCCGACTACCCTCGATGAGCTTCTGGTTATAGAGGACAAGTACGCCTCTGCCGACTCCTCAATGAAGACTGAACTCCGGGTAGACGCGTCTGGGAAGGTAATCAACCCGGCGCCCAAGACGCCGGCTGGGGACTCCGGCCGACGCTCGTACCAGAACGACCACAAGCGCAAGGGCCCCGTGCCGCTCTCCACTAGCCGGCAGGTGGCCACAGTCAAGGACAAGCAGCCCGAGGGGCGGCCCCCACCCAAGAAGCCGAAGGGCGGCAGGCCAGCTTGGCAGCCGGCCTTCTCCTACGAGCAAACTCTCGACGCCCCATGCAAGTTCCACAGCGGCGCGAAGCCGTCCAACCACACAACCCGGAAGTGCCACTGGCTCACCCGAATCTCCAAAGCGAAGGGCTCGCGCCACCTCCTCCGGCTGGCCCGCCGCCTCCGGCTCCGCAGCCGCCGACCGCTCGGCCAACAGTCGGAGCTGTGCACGATGAGTTCCCCGACGAGCATGCCGCCTACGTCATCTTTACAAGCCAGCCCGAAGGCCAGCGTAGCAGACGCTGAGAGCACCAAGAAGTCAACATGGTCGCTGCCAACCCCGCTGAGCACATGCACTAGTCAGAAAAGCCTATCAGCTGGAGCCGGGCCGACCACCCAGAGCTGATGCCATCTCCCGGCTCTTATGCGTTGGTTTTGGATGCCACCCTTGCAACGGACAGACGCGCCGCCCGTTTCTCCCGAGTGCTGATAGACGGCGGGAGCAGCATCAACATCCTGTACCGTGACACCCTGGAGAAGCTGAACGTCAAGACGAAGCAACTCATGCCTACTCGGACTGTGTTCCATGGCATTGTACCTGGCCTGTCCTGCGCCCCCATTGGCAAGATCAAGATTGATGTACTCTTTGGGGACAAGGATCATTTCCGCCGAGAAGCGATCTGGTTTGAAGTGGTGGAACTAGAGAGCCCCTACTATGCATTGCTTGGCCGTCCTGCCTTGGCCAGGTTCATGGCTGTTCCCCACTATGCTTACCTCAAAATGACGATGCTGAGCTCCAAGGGCATCCTCACCATAGCCGGCGATTACAAGAAATCTTCCAAGTGCACTGCAGCCAGCAGCCGGCTGGCCGAGTTCCTTGTGATTGCCGAAGAAAAGAAGATGTTGGACCGAGTCGTGGCCATGGCCAGGAAACAGCCGGCCCTGTCCCCCGATCCCAAGGAGTGTGATGCCCAAGGATCTTTCCAGCCGGCCAAGGAGACGAAGAAGATACCTCTTGACCTCGAGCATTCAGAAAGGTTTGCCATAATCGGGGCAAACCTAAACAGCAAATAGGAAGGCGAGCTCGCCGACTTCCTCCGTGAGAATCGGGATATCTTTGAATGGTCCCCTAAGGACATGCCGGGTGTTCCGAAGGAATTCGCCGAGCACAAGCTACACGTCCGAGAAGTCGCAAAACCAGTCAAACAACCCCTCCGCCTACTATCGGAGGAGAAAAGAAGGATTGCGGGAGAGGAGATAGCCCGGCTTCTGGCAGTCGGCTTCATTATGGAGGTTTTCTTTCCAGAGTGGCTCGCCAACCCGGTCCTTGTGCTAAAGAAGAACAACAAGTGGCGCATGTGCATAGACTACACGAGCCTCAACAAGGCCTGCCCCAAAGATCCCTTTGCCCTGCCAAGGATTGATCAAGTGATAGACTCCATGGCCGGATGCGAGCTATTGAGTTTCTTGGATGCTTACTCAGGATACCACCAGATAAAGCTAGATCCGGCTGACCGCCTGAAGACCGCCTTCATCACACCATTCGGAGCTTTCTGCTACCTGACTATGACATTCGGCTTGAGAAATGCCGGTGCCACTTTTCAGCGTTGCATGCAGAAGTGCCTCCTCAAGCAGCTCGGCAGAAATGCCCACGTCTACGTAGACGACATTATGGTGAAGACGGAGAAGCGTGACACTTTGCTGGAGGACCTCAAGGAAACATTTGAGAACCTGCGCCGGTTCCAGATCAAGCTCAACCCCGAGAAATGCGTGTTCGGAGTGCTAGCCGGCCAACTCCTAGGCTTCCTGGTCTCCGAACGCGGCATCGAATGCAATCCAATAAAGATCAAGGCCATGGAGAGAATGGCGATTCCCACCAAACTTCGAGACGTCCAGAAGTTCACCGGGTGCTTGGCCTCCCTGAACCGCTTCATCAGCCGGCTCAGAGAGAAAGCCCTCCCCCTCTACCGCCTCATGAAGAAGACCACTCACTTCGAGTGGAACGACCAAGCCGACCAAGCTTTTCACGAGCTGAAGAAGATGCTGGCCACGCCGCCTGTCCTGGCGGTGCCGACTGAGAAAGATCCCATGCTCCTCTACATTGCTGCAACCAGCCGGGTGGTCAGCACCGTCATCGTAGTCCAGCGCCCAGAAGAGGGCCGAGCCCAGCCTGTCCAGAGGCCGGTGTACTATTTGAGCGAGGTGCTGTCTACCTCGAAGCAGAACTACCCGTACTACCAGAAGATGTGCTATGGCGTGTACTTCGCCGCCAAGAAGCTGAAGCCCTACTTCCAAGAGCACCCCATCACGGTCGTATGCACCGCCCCGCTTGCCGAGATCATAGGCAGACGGGATGCATCCGGCCGAGTGGCGAAATGGGCCATCGATCTGGCCCCCTACACGATCTTCTACCAGCCTCGCACCGCCATCAAGTCCCAAGCATTGGCCGACTTCCTCGTCGACTGGGCCGAGACCCAGTACCTACCGCCAACTCCCGACTCCACTCATTGGCGCATGCACTTTGACGGGTCCAAGATGCGCACCGGCTTGGGAGCCGGCGTCATCCTCACCTCTCCCAAAGGCGACAAGCTCAGATACACGCTGCAAATTCACTTTGCCGCCTCCAACAACGTGGCCGAGTACGAGGCGCTCATACATGGGCTCCGGCTTGCCAAAGAGCTCGGCATACGCCGGATCCTATGTTACGGCGACTCGGACTTGGTAGTCCAGCAATCATCCGGCGACTGGGACGCCAAGGACGCAAATATGGCAAGCTACCGCTTCCTCGTTCAGCAGATCAGTGGGTACTTTGAAGGATGCGAGTTCCTCCACGTACCGCGAGCCGACAACGAGCCAGCTGATACCCTGGCTCGAATAGGCTCCACTCGTCAGGCAATACCAATCGGTGTCTCTCTGCAACGCCTCCTCAAGCCGTCTATCAAGCCGTCTCCAGAGTCCGATTCCATCTTCGTGCCGCCTGACCTCGATGCGGCCAGGTCCGGCTCGAAGAACCAAGCAGGTGACCCGGGGACTTCGATAGTCGGCCCGGGGACGTCAGTAGGCGGCTCAGGGACTTCCGTAGTTATGCCCGACCCGGGGACTGCCACACCCGGCTCGGGGACCGCGGTAGTTGGCCCGGGGACTGCACCAACACAAGAGGCGGTGGCCGACTCCAGCATTTCACCACCCAGCCCGCCCGCCCTGGTCGCAGTAGCCGTATTGGCAATAGAAGAAGTCGCAGCTCCATCATGGGATCAGTCCATCCTCAACTTCCTAATAAACCAAGATCTGCCGGCTGACGAAACAGAGGCAAGACAAGTCCAACGCCTAGCCGGAGCATAAACAATCGTCAATAGAGAGCTCGTCAGGCGCAGTGTCACTGGAGTCTTCCAGCGATGCGTCGAGCAAGACAAGGGCATTGCAATCCTGAGAGACATCCACCAAGGAGAATGCGGCCACCATGCAGCCTCAAGATCACTCGTCGCCAAAGCTTTCCGCCATGGGTTCTTTTGGCCGACGGCTTTGGATGACGCCAAGGAGTTAGTTAAACATTGCAAAGGGTGCCAAGTCTTCAGCTCCAAGCAACACATGCCGGCTTCGGCACTCAATACCATTCCCCTCACTTGGCTCTTCGCTGTCTGGGGACTGGACATGGTGGGCCCGTTCAAGACGGCGCGCGGCGGCATGACACATCTGCTTGTCGCCGTGGACAAATTCACCAAATGGATTGAGGCAAAGCCGATCAAGAAGCTGAATGGGCCAACTGCCGTGACATTCATCGCAGATATAACAACTCGCTACGGCGTGCCACACAGCATCATCACCGACAACGACACGAATTTCGCCAAGGGAGCATTGGCACGTTTCTGCGCGACGCAGGGCATCCGGTTGGACTTAGCGTCCGTTGCCCACCCGCCGTCAAACGGCCAAGTCGAGCGAGCCAACGGCCTCATCCTCTCCGGCATCAAGCCCCGACTGGTTGTACCACTGGAACGTTCGGCCGGCTGTTGGCTCGATGAGCTGCCGGCCGTCCTCTGGAGTCTGCGCACTACCCCAAACAAGTCAACCAGCTTCACTCCTTCTTCCTCGTGTATGGTGCCGAGGCGGTCATCCCAACCGACATCGAGTTCGACTCGCCTCGGGTAATCATGTACACAGAGGTGGAGGCCAAGGAAGCACGAGAAGACGGCGTCGACCTGCTGGAAGAAGGCCGGCTGTTAGCCCTCAGCCGGTCCGCCATCTACCAGCAGGGCTTGCGCCGCTACCACAGCCGGAAGGTCAAACCAAGATCTTTCCAACAAGGCGACCTCGTGCTCCGGCTGATCCAACGAACAGCCGGCCAGCACAAGCTCTCGGCCCCTTGGGAAGGCCCCTTCGTCATCAGCAGAGCACTGGGAAATGACTCCTACTACCTGATCGACGCACAGAAGCCGAAGGCACGAAAGAGAGATGACTCCGGCAAAGAGTCGGAACGACCATGGAATGCCAACCTCCTCCGAAGATTTTACAGTTGAAATGCAGTATGTATCATGCTAACTTTTGTACTAAGTACAAGACAATAGGCCCCCCGAGGAAAGCTCGGGGACTGCCATCTTTTATCTATAAATGAAGAGTATCATGCTTATGATCATGTCATTACTTTCACTTTTTTCGTCCGGCACCGGGTTCGACTAGTCGGCCCGGGGGCTGGCCGCCTTGAGTTATATTAGAAGTCCTACCCGCGGTCAGACAAGTAGTGTGCCGGCACCCAAGCCCTCTCTTGCCAAAAGCCGCAGTTCGAAGAACCGGCTGTCCGGCTGGCAAGAGTTAAAGGCAAGAAAGGACGCCCACACGAAAAACGGCTAGGGACTAACGGACTAATATAACAAAAGCCGGTTTTTCTCCCACCACCGACCGACTACGAGAGTAGCCGGCTGGCCGGCTTCCATTCACCTTGCTTCAATCTAAGAAATCTCGAGTACTTGCCTTCCCCAATAAAAAATAAATAAATATAGCCAAGTTCTTCCTTAGCCGCAGGCTGCAGAGCAGCTACCGGTTGGGAAGGCAGCAGCTAGGGGAAGGTGGCAAAGGAAACAGCCTAAAGATAAAAAGCATACGCGAATGGAAGCCAAACACATACACGATCATATTTACACAAAAGGCCTTCGAAAGGCCAGCATTCAACATAGTTTGAATACACCCCCAGTGGGTGGAACTGTGCAAGTTTAACAAAAAATGTTCAAAGAGTAACAAGCAGGAAAAGCAAGGACGACAGACTAAGCCAAGGGAGCGACTGGCGAGTCGGGCAGGTCGGTAGAGACGACAGTGCCGGCTGGAGGAGTGGCCGGCTGGCGAACCTCGACTTGATCACCACCTCCCGCAGAGGGCGCGCTAGCACGCGCCTCGTTGCTGGAGGCACGGTCAGGCTGGGGCTGGCTGACCGCTTCACCGGCCGGCTCGACGTCTTCGCCTTCCTCTCCTTCGTCGTCTTCGCCTTAATCGCTGGAAGCGATCTCCTATGCCGAGTCCTCACCCGCTGCCGGGTCCAGCCCAAACCATTCCTCCGGCTGGGCAACACCGTCGTCATTTATTTCAGGAGCAAAGACGCTGATGTCAGTGCACTCGGCGATCGTCGAGGCACGTTGAGCGATAGCCGGCCGCACCTCCTCCATCTCCTCGTCGGCCTCCAGCCGCCAGGTGCGCAGCTGGTCTAGGTTCAGCCCGGGATAGTAGGCTCGAACGAACTCCAGCGCCCGCCTAGCTCCAAGCCGGGCTGCCGATGCCTTCCAGGCCTCGAAGTGGCCAACCGCGACCTCCAGCCAGTCGGCAGTCCGACTCGGGGTGCGGGGAATCGTTTCGCCTGGCCAGAGGGCGGCCAACACCTGCGCCCCGGCACGCTGGAGGCGGCGGAGCATGCGGTGAGCCGGCTGCAGCCGAGCTTGGACCGCCAAGAGTTGCTCCTCAAGCGTCTGGCTCGCATCCGGCGCGATGTCAGCCCCCGCCTGCCGGCGCGCCTCGCGGTGGGCCTCGATGGTCTGGGTGGTGAAGACGGAGTAGCCGGGGAAGTAGTCTGCACAAAGAACAAAAAGCAGCACAAGTCAGAACACAAATCAGGGGGCATGGGGCAAGCAAGGAGTGAGAAAGGCGGCTTATCGTCGATCAGATCCTCAATCCGGCCGAAGCCCTCGCTCAGCACTTGTTTTGACTCAGCCCAGCCCACCGCTTCGGTCTCGAACTCAGCTTTGAGGGCGTCCTCGCTGTCCTGCGCCTTCTTCAGGGCCGCCTTGTGGCTCTCCTCCTAGTCGGCCAACTTCTTGGCCAGGCGGTCACGCTCCAGGACCAAGGCGTTGTACTCGTCTTCTTTGGCGCGAAGGGTGGCCTGGGCCCCGCTGAGCTGCCCCCTCAAGTCGGCATTGGCTCCTGCAAGCATGAAGACAAAGGAAAAATCAATAAGGAAGAAGTCGCCAGGGAAGATCCGACCCGACTGCACAGCAGTCGGCCCGAATCTCGGGTTCTACACCCAGTGGGTGTGCTGACGCGCCCCCACAGGAGATGAATGAGACATAGCACGCACTCCGGCTGTTGGTCAGGTCCTCGGTTTTCCGACCCAGCTCCTGAGCCTGGGAGTTGAAGGCAGCAACGCGGAGGTTATGGTATTCCTGGAAGATCAGACAGGATGCAAGAATAAGATAGCTGTCAGGACCTAGAAAGTTCCAAGCCGCCTGCTCAGCAGCCGACTCGGAACTCGGGGACTACACCCAGTGGGTGCGCTGTCGCGCCCCCACGGAAGAAATCAAAAAAGCAAAACAACCAAGGCCAGAGGGCTTACCCGGATGATGGCCCGCGTCGCGAGGAACTCTTGGGTGTATCACTGCAGTGAAGCGGTCTGGGCTTGAAGCCGGTTCCAGACCTCCTGGGCCGCCGTGTTCAGCTCGGCCGTCCCCCTGCTGGGCGTCCACTCAGACGTGCTGGCGCTGGCCGCCTCCAAGGCCTCCGCCGTCTGGCTGGCGCCCGTAGCTCGGTGCGGCTCCGGTGCGGAGGTACCCCCCCTGCGCGCCGGTGAAATGCCGGCTGCACCGCGAGGCCGGCCCTCCCTCCGGCTCGCTCCCGGCCGGCTGCTCTGGCGCCGCGGCTGGTTGGCCGCTTTGGCCCGCTCCAGTCGGCGCCGACTGCGGCGCCTCCTCCATGAAGAATACGTGCTCCTCTCTCCTCTCCATCACCGGCTGGTCTTGGTCGACCTCCTCCGACGGGGCATGGGGATGTCGGGGGCCACGGCGCGGAGGGGAACGACGAGCAGCGGAGGCTAGTTGTGCGAGGCCTCCGCCTTCATCTCCGCGGCTGCCGCCTCCGCCCGGGCCTTGGCCACCGCGTCGGCCTGCTCCTTCGCCGCCTGGGCGGTCCTTCGCTCCGCCGCCTCCCGCTCCTCCCGCGCCTCCCGTGCATTCCGCTCCGTGGCCTCCATGAGGTTGGCGTGGGGATCCACGCGGCGGGAACCTGAGGACCCTCCAGTTGGCCCGACTACGGAGCCGCCAGGACCTCGCTCGAGGGAAAGCGGTGCCCTGCCCGGTGAGCAAAGAAAGGTTTAGAAGAGCCCCAATCAAAAAGGACAAAAAAAATATATACAAGACGTTCGACGACTTACGCCGAGATCGCCTGCGGCTGTTTCACCGCCTTGCGGAAGCGGGCCGCCTTCACGGCCACCTCGTCCCGCTTGGTCGCCGCCGTGGAACCCTTGGATTTCTTCGGTCGGCTGCCGAAGAAGGTCGATGCGGACCGGTGTTTCTACGCGCCGCCACGGGCAGCCGGCGCGGTAGACGGGCCCGCGCCTTGATGATCAAGCACCGGCTGGAGGTGCAGGGCGGCTTCGACCTCGTCATCGTCCGCCCAGTCCTCGAGGCCGGCCCCGAGCCCCGCGCCTCCTGCCTCGTCGCCTTCCCCCATGATGGCATCTTCCATGGCGGCCGCTCCCAGGTCCGGATCGTCGACGTCATCCACCATGCGGTCGGGGAGGAGCTGGCGCTCTACCCCTGCGGCCCCGGCCATCGGCGGAAGAAGAGGGTTCTGCTAAGGGCAAACCAATTGATCAGAAGTCGGCCATCATGAGGCCGGCTACAAAAAGGAAGAAAAGAAGAAAAACTTACGGCAGGCGGAGGGTTGGCGTGAGAATACGGCCCCTTGCTATATCGCCAATCCTGGGCAAGCTTGCAGTTGGAGATGTAGTTCACCATGTAAGACACCTCGGCATGAGGCATATCCCTGGTGCTCAGCCGGCACGGGTCGAAGCGGCCGCTCATCTGGCAAATCATGTGAGGCCGGCCTTGGAGCGGAAGTACTCGGCGCTCCTCGAAGGCGGCCACCAGGTCGGCTCCGGTTAGGCCCTCCGACCGGATCATCACCCGGAGCCGGGAGACGGCTGCGTTCCCGGCCTGAGACAACGACCTGGCCCGGTAGCTCCACGAGGGTTGCCTCCCAGCCGGCGGGCCGGCTACGTAAGCCGGCAGGTTGACGTAGTCGCCTTGCTGGGCGACGTTCTTCACGTAAAAGTAGGATTTCTGCCAGAGCTTCACCGACTGGATCAGCGGGATGGGCGGGAACGGATTGTTCTCGCTCGTCCGCCTCATGGCAATGAAAGCTCCGAAGGGGGCGGGCACGCCCGCGACAACGGTGCCGAGCTTGCTCTTGAAGAATTCTCCCCAGAGCTCGAGAGTGGGGAGAACCCCAAGAAAGCCCTCGCACAAGGTGACGAAAGCCGACAGCAGCATCACCGCGTTGGGCGCGAGGTGATGCGGCTGGAGGTGGTAGAATTCAAGAAAAGCGCGAAGGAATCCGCTCGCCGAGAGGCCGAAGCCGCGCATGCAGTGCGAGCGGAAGATTACCTGCTCGCCCTCCTCCGGTGCTGGCGAAATCTCCCTCGCCGGCGCCTGATGAACCCGCACGTAGTTCTCGCCCGGTAGACGCCGCGTCCGGCGGAGGAACTCAATGTGGTCCTCGTGGACGTTGGAGCCATCCCACGAGCTCGACAACGCCATGGGAACGACGCGGCGAGGAACAAGACGATGCGACGGCGGAGACGCGCATGACCCCGCTACGGCGGGACCAAAGGAACCAAGAGGTCCGATGGCGGAGCGGCGCGACAATGGGTCGCTGCGGCGGCGAAGGGAAGAAGAAGGAAGGTGAGAAGGGGCGGAGCGAGGGAGAGCGTGCGAGCCTCTGCCGCTCCCCCTCCTCCCCCTACTTATAGACCCGCACGGCAGAGCCGAGGACGCGTGGTGTGGGGGAACGTGGGATCAACTGCGCCCACTAACCCCATGTCCCGCGATTATTGCGCCCTAATGGCATAATAAAACCGCCGCAGGAAGGCGAGCAGTCCGTGTGGGCCGCAGAAGATCCGTGCTCGGGCCAAGGCCTAGGAGTGGCGGGCCCACGCCCGCGGCGGCATCCCATCGCGCGCGTGCGTTGGCAGGTTTTCCTTGCCACGTGGCCCGCGGGATGGCGCGCGGTCTGCTCGTAGGCCGACCCACGTTCCCGCCTACGAGAAACGGAGCTTTCCGAAGACGGCACGCATAAGCAAAGCCGGCTCCTCAGGATAGGAAGCTGACCAAGCTTCTCGTCCCTTTGTCAGCCTCGAAGCTCGATCAGCTTCGGGGACTACTGTCGGAGTAAATGACCACGGGTAGCCTAGCCGGCTCCCCCTGGCCCTTCTAAAAAAATTATGAGCCAATCCGGCCCTCAAGAATCCAAGACGTGGGGCCGCCTTCCCCTTGCCGGCTGACTCCCAGGCCGACTATCGGGAGGCGGCCCGACTTTAGCCCTCATGAAGAAAGCCGCGGGAGGGCCGACTCCAAGAAGCCGGCCACGAGAAGGCCGACTCCAAGAGGCCGGCCCCCACAAAGCGGTCAAGATCATACCCTCGAAGTCTGCATCCACATAACAACGATGTGACGGGGCGTGGCTACAGTAAAGCCTGCCACCCCCGAATCCCGGAGCACGCCTGGCACAGTGCGCCGTACGGGGTGGCCATGACCCGTCCGGCGCGGCACTGTTGCCATGTCGACCCTGATGTCACCCACGACGGGCTGCCAGCGTGGCCCACGGGCGGTGGGCCCCCTTAGGCAGAGAGACACCCGAAGGCAGCCAGGCCTCCCCCAGTCGGCCCGAGACGGGGCCGGCTCCCCACGGTCGGCTTGCCCCCTCCCTCGAAGGAGACGCCCCATTAAGGAGACAAGACGCGGTGAGGCTACAGCAATCGCCCGCCGGGCGGCGGCACTATAGCCACGCCCACCTCGGCGAATCCCTCATCACCAGGTTGAGGCAACAGTGACCAGCCACCGACAAGGCCCTGGACAGTGCGGCCTGCCTGTTGACCAAGGAGCCGGCAGCCGGCGGGACCCAGCAGCCGGCGGGCCCCAGCAGCCGGCGCAGAAGCCGGCGAGCGTAGACACAGACGGCTGGGCCCACGCGCAGCCAGATTACCATTGTACCCCCGGGGGGTGAGCCGATATAAACCCCCCGAGGCACCCATGCAAAGGGTTGACCTGAGCTAGTATTAGACACCACATAGAGAGGAGAGGAGAGCTAGCCGTGCCCTTATTCTTCCTCTCGCCAAGCAGCTCAAGGAGCATCTTGTAGCCACTCGTTCATCTAGTGATCATGCGGAGACCCCGTAGAGCAGTAGTAGGGGTGTTATCTCCACGGAGAGCCCCGAAGCTGGGTAAGATTCGCCGGCGTGCATGTCTTCGCCTCATCCCGCTTCCAGGCACCGGCGATGTCTTACTGGCTCCCACAATGATAAGCCATCCGTTGGCATATGTCGCACCTACCACCCGACACCGCTACAGCCCGGTTCACCGGAGTCCTGCTAGCCCAGCACTACTGCTCAGGACGCTTGACTGGCCGGCATGTGTTTCACTTCGTTCCTATGTCTGTCAATTTGGGGAAATGTCATGCGGTGACATCCAGAGTCCTGCCTAGCCTGCTACAGCCCGGGTTCCCCGGAGTCCTGTTAGCCCAGTGCTACAGCCCGGATTCACACGCTGTTGACTAACATGCTCGATGTGATTCATGTATCCCTGTCTACATAGGTCTGTGCCGCTTTGGGTTCACGACGACCCATGTCGGCCCGGGTTCTCTGTCATATGGATGCTAGCGACACTATCATATACGTGAGCCAAAAGGCGCAAACGGTCCCAGGCCATGGTAAGACGACACCCGTGGGGATACCGTGCATGAGGCCGCAATGTGATATCAGGTGTTACCGGCTAGATCGATGTCACTTGGAATCGGGGTCCTGACAGCGTTGGCATTAGAGCCGGACTGCCTATAGGTTCGTTGAGCCAAACTGGTCGATGTCGAGTCTAGAAATGCTTTAGTTATATTTAGGGGAATTGATTGTGGGAGGGAACGTAAGGCTCTTTTTCTCCTTTACCTTATGCCCTCTGATCTGAGTCATTCTCTTCTCATTGTACGTGGGTTAAGGACTAGGCTCTGTCCTTCTATCAGGTTCACGTGTTACTAATCCGTAGTAGCTTATAGGATTATTTTTACAAGCCTCAGTACAGTTTCTACTACTTTTAGTATGTTGCCAGTTGAATCAGAACCTTGATATGATGTTGTTGAGTGGTATTGCAAACTGCTGTGGATGTCTCAAATGTTTTTCTAAGCATTTACAGCCATTATGCTGTCCGATTTCCCCTAGAAAATTCTAATGCCTTTGCATTATTCTGTGCTTTCAGATGGCCACCCGCTCCCAGAACCAAGTGGTTCGTCTAACCTGGTGCCTCGATGTGCCCGGCCACACGGCCATGTTTGTTCGAGTGATGGTCGAGTCAGGCTATCGGTGGTATCCGGAATATACCGTCAAGGAGCAGTTCAGAGACTTCAACCAGAGCCAGTACCTTTGTACCGTCAGGATATATCCTTCTTATCCTGGAGCCACTCAACCCCTTCACTGTTCCTATGGACTTGGGGTCACTATTGAGATGTCTGTGCAGGATGCAACTTACTCAATGATGACTATCATTCGAGCCAGGACTGCCTTGCTTCAAAACACCGACTTCCGTTACATGCCAGCCTCACTTCCTGGAGCAGAGGGGTACTATCAGGCTTTGTACTATGACTCTACACATGAGGAGTCACTACTCCGCACCACCGCCGTGATGCTCGAGGATAAGGACCGCAAAAATCGGGCCTTGCATATGGAGCTTTTCAACTCTCGTGCTGATCACTGGGCCACTTTGACTCGGTTTGCACCTGCGGTACAGGTAGGATACATGGACCTGAGGGACCTGTACCCTGTGCGGTCTGGATTGCCAGATTGTATGGAGTGGTGTGATGTAGGAGGCATCACCCCTCCTCGTGGTCCCCGTCTGCCACCGCCTGTGGGACCAAGGCCACATCCGAGTCCCTATGGTCCACAGGCTCCGCAGGACCGTCTGTTCCCAGATGATCATGTTCCACTTCCAGGCTTTGGTGGTGACTTTTATGAGGATTACTAAAGAGCCATCTGAGCTAGTAGTAGTTTCACTAGTACTGTAATAGTTGTATTCTCCACAGTCCTACGTGACCATAGGATACGACTTGGTGTGTATCACGCTCCGGAGGTGTAGAAAAATAATGTATAGGAGCTTGGAATGCCTCCGATGAGATGTAATGTCTTTCACCGTAGTTGTACTCTAGCATGGGCTTGTACTAAACTATGTACGGTGTGTATGACCAATGGTATATATATGGTAGTTTCTATATTACCATGTCGTGCAATGAACATCTTAGCATTCCATGTTATCCATTACATTCTGCACTTCCTTGCTAAGTTTGTGCCATCCTTGTCTAAACCGTTGTCTTGTTTTTCCTAGGATGGTCAACACCCGCAGCAACCCTGCTGCCCCGGAGCAGGGAGAAGCCAGTGCAGCTAGGGGTGAAAATCTGCCTCACCCGCCTTCTCTGGCTGAAGTTATGATGGAGGCGGAAAGAAACAAACGTGAGACTAACCGCTTGCTGGAGCGGATTGAGCAGAACACTGCACGCCATCAGCGAAATGACTTGGTGTCAATCAATGACTTCATCAAGTTGTACCCACCAAAGTTTAATCATTCCGTCGAGCCCCTCGACGCGGATGACTGGCTTCGCAGCATCACACACAAGCTACGTTCTACCAACGTAGCCGAAGCTGATAAGGTTACCTATGCTGCCTATCACCTCGAAGGCCCTGCTAGCCTTTGGTGGGAAAACTTTGAGGCTATGCACCCGGTCGGCCAAATCACTACTTGGGCTGAATTCAGTGATGCTTTCCGTGAGCATCAGATCCCGGAAGGTCTCATAGATCGCAAGAGGGAAGAGTTCTGCAATTTCACCCTAGGAAGACTGACTGTGGATGCATATAGTCGTGAATTTGGGAATCTGGCACGTTATGCTCCTGAAGAGGTATCCACCGATGCTAAGAAGCAGGCAAGGTTCCGCAAGGGACTTAGCCCCGTGCTTCGCCGCGATCTTCGTCTGCACGAGTGCACCTCCTTTCAGAAGTTGGTCAATAAAGCCATCAGTGCTGAGACAGGCCAGTCTGACTATGACGCTTCACGCAAGCACTCTCGTGATTTTGGTTCTTCATCCGGCTCTGGATCTCAGAAGCGTCGGGTGTGGATCCCAAGCATGGCACTGCCACCCGGGTTCATTCCGAGGCCATCCTTTGAGGCGCCTCGCCCCAACCAGCAGTTTGCACCGTCTAAGCCCTATGGTGGCCCCGCTGCTAATGCTGCTCCACGCCCCAATGTTTGTGACATGTTTCAAGTGTGGAGAGCCGGGTCACTACAGTCGTTACTGTGCCCAGAACAACAACCCCAATCAGTCTGGAAAGTCCGTTGGCCGTGGTAAGCCAGCGGGAAAGACATTCTACGCCAAGCCAGCCAGCACTGCACGTGGCCATGTCAACTATGTCTCAGCTGAGGAGGCTCATGATGATCCTAACATCGTCCTTGGTACGCTCCTTGTCAATTGCCATCCGGCATCTGTTCTTTTTGATACTGGAGCATCTCATTCATTCATATCTAAGAACTCTGCTCGATTGCATAACATGACATTCTGTGACATGCCCACTTCCATTGTAATTCAAACTCCGGGTTCCAAATGGAAAACTTCTAGAGTAAGCCATGGGAATGAAATTCTTGTCGATAGACTTGTCTTCCTTGCATCCTTAATAGCTCTCAAGTCCTCGGACATAAGCATCATCTTGGGTATGGACTGGATGTCAGATCATTATGCTAAGATTGATTGTGCCACTAGAACCGTTCAACTTACTCACTCATCGGGTAAGACAATCAATGTTTTAACTCGAGTGGCCAAGCGCCAGCTTTACTCCCTAAATGCTAACCCCTTCCAGACCTTGAAGATGTTCCAGTAGTCCGAGACTTTTCGGATGTCTTTCCAGAAGAACTGCCAGGTGTTGCACCTGATAGGAATGTCGAGTTTGTGATAGACCTTGTTCTAGGAACCGTTCCAATTTCTAGAAGACCCTATAAGATGGCACCCTTAGAGCTAGCCGAGCTTAAGAACCAACTCGATGAGTCCTTGAAAAAGGGTTTCATCCTTCCTACTTCCTCCCCTTGGGCTTGCCCCGTCCTCTTCGTCAAGAAGAAGGATGGAACGGATCAGATGGTTGTAGATTACCGACCTGTCAACTTGCTCACTATCAAGAACAAGTATCCACTTCCCAGGATCAACGATCTGTATGATCAGCTCGCTGGATCCTCAGTCTTTTCCAAGATGGATTTGAGGTTGGGCTACCATCAAATCAAAATCAGAAACAGGGACATTCCCAAAACGGCCTTTGTTACCCGCTATGGCCAATACGAGTACACCGTTATGTCCTTCGGTTTAACCAATGCCCCAGCCACCTTCTCTCGGTTAATGAACTCGGTCTTCATGGAGTATTTGGATAAATTCGTCATAGTATACCTCGATGACATACTCATCTACTCCAAGAATGAAGAGGAACATGCCGAACATCTAAGGCTGGTATTGACGAAACTTCGAGAGCATCGCCTTTATGCCAAATACTCCAAGTGTGAATTTTGGTTGCCAGAAGTGACCTATCTATGCCATGTAATCTCTCGTAAGGGTATTGCTATCAATCCCGAGTGAGTTCAAGCCATCCTTGATTGGACTCCACCTGAGACGGTCAAGCAAGTTTGGAGCTTCCTTGGCTTAGCGAGCTATTGTCGCCGCTTCGTCGAGAATTTCTCCAAGGTTGCTAAACCTCTAACTGAACTCCTCAAGAAAGATAAAAAGTTTGAGTGGACCCCACAGTGCGAGTTCAGCTTTCAGGAACTGAAAAGACGCCTGCCATCTGCTCCCGTGCTGGTACCACCAGATTTCTCCAAGGACTTTATTATCTATTGCGACACCTCGCGACAAGGACTAGGTTGCATACTCATGCAAGATCGTCAGGTAATTGCCTATGCTTCACGGCAATTACACCCACATGAGGAAAATTATCCCACACATGATCTAGAGCTTGCAGCTGTAGTCCATGCACTGAAAACTTGGCGACATTACCTTCTCGGTAATTGTTGCGAGATCTTCACCGATCACCAAAGTTTGAAATATATATTCACCCAACCGGATTTGAATCTCAAGCAAAGACGTTGGGTCGAGTTGATCTCGGATTATGACTTAGGAATAACTTACACCCTGGGCAAAGCCAATGTCATGGCTGATGCGCTAAGTCGTAAATCTTATTGTAACAACCTGATGTTACAATAGAGTCAACCACTTCTCCACGAGGAATTTCATAAGCTTAATCTTCACATTGTTCCTCAAGGATTCCTATCCACCCTGGTGGCGAAACCTACCCTTACGGATCAGATCATCAAGGCACAGAAGGTAGATCCGGGAATCTCCCGTATTAAGAGAAACATTAAGAAAGGAGTCGCGAATTGTTTCTCCGTTGATGATCAAGGTGTCGTATACTTTGGAAACCGCTTAGTGGTTCCCAAGGCACGAAACCTGAGGTGGCTGATCCTTAAGGAAGCTCATGAATCCCCTCTAACCATTCATCTCGGTAGTGCTAAAATATATTGCTCAATATATTGCCAGAGGTTTTGGTGGACTAGGATGAAGAGAGAAATTGCTCAATATATTGCTAGTTGCGATGTCTGTCGTCGTGTTAAAGCAGAGCATCAACGGCCTACTGGCACCCTTCAACCTTTGGCTATTCCTGACTGGAAATGGGATAAAATCTGTATGGATTTCATTACTGGGTTTCCTAGGACCAAGAGAGGCAATAATGCCATCTTCGTCGTGATCGACCGTCTTTCCAAAGTAGCCCATTTCCTACCTGTTTGTGAGAGCATCACCGCTAGCCAGCTAGCTGATTTATACATCTCCCGAATAGTGTCTCTTCATGGTGTCCCATTGGAAATTAACTCAGACCGTGGGAGTCTCTTCACCTCTCGATTTTGGGAAAGTTTCCAAAATGCTATGGGAACTCGTCTCTCTTTTAGCACCGCCTTCCACCCCCAATCAAGTGGTCAAGTAGAGCGAGTAAATCAAATTCTAGAAGATATGCTCCGAGCTTCTGTCATCTCATTCGGAATGGATTGGGAGAAATGCCTTCCATTCGCAGAGTTTGCTTATAAAAATAGTTATCAAGCTAGCTTGGGCAAAGCTCCTTTCGAAGTTCTCTATGGACGAAAATGTCGAACGCCTCTTAATTGGTCAGAAACCAGGGAAAGACAACTCTTTGGCCCGGATATGATTCAGGAAGCAGAAGAGCAGGTTCGCGTTATTCGTGAGAAATTGAAAACAGCCCAATCTCATCAAAAGAGCTCATGACTTATGAAGACAGCGAGAAGGCTTACCTTCGGGTTACTCCGTTAAAGGGAACCCATCGTTTCAGTATCAAAGACAAATTGGCTCCTCGTTACATTGGACCCTTTCGCATTCTTGCCAAACGAGGAGAAGTTGCCTACCAATTGGAACTACCTCCGCATCTTTCCAGAGTTCACGATGTCTTCCACGTTTCTCAACTCAGGCGTTGCTTCGCGGATCCTATCCGTGGAGTGGACCATGAAACGCTTGATCTACAAGATAACCTCTCATATTGGGAATATCCCGTTCGTATCCTTGATCAAGCCGAGCGTACCACTCGATGCCATAACATCAAGTTTCTCAAGGTTCAATGGTCACACCATTCCGAAAAGGAAGCCACCTGGGAAAGGGAGGATCGTCTTCGACTCGAGTATCCCACCTTCTTCCCAACAGATCCTAAATCTCGGGACGAGATTCTTTTGAGTGGGGGTGAGTTGTCACACCCTAGCTAGTTCATGCATTAGAGTGATAGCATCATGTTTAAATTTCCCAAAAAATGAAATGGGGATGATAGAACCCCCAGCACCCCCTTAAACCAACTAGGGTTTACTAAAATCTTTTTCAATGAACCTGAAATGCCCTTCTAAAAAGTCCACCCTTTTTGTTTTGGGTTAAAACCTTTGACAAAAGTGGTGAACATTTTTCTAGGACATCTTAAGGTCATTGGATTAACTCATATAGTATTTGCATTTGGGCATTTAAATGCTATTAAATATTTTAAATGCTCAAATAATTCTGGAAATAAGTGTGGGCTGTTGGAAATAATCTAAACAGAGCCTATGATTATTATCAGGATTTTTGTAAGTGCCTAACCATTTTTAATAAAGCCACAAACTTACAGAAAAATAGAAAAAGAAAAACAAAGCAAAGCAGATGCTTACCTGAAGCCACCTAGCAGGCCCACCTGCCGGCCCAGCCCAGCCACCGCTCCAGCGAGCTGCTTGGCTTGGCCAGGCAGGCAGGCAGGTGCTCGACGCCGGCGCCTGCGCGCACCACGCAGCTGCCCGCCGCCCTGCTTCCTCCCCTCGCAGTGCTGCTGCCCTGGTTCGGTCACACACCTCTCCCCCGAGCTTGCAGACACGCCTCTCTCTCCCCAGCTCCTCTCCCTCGCTCTCCTGCACCATGGCCGCCGCCGCCGCAGCCGCACCACCGTCGTAGTCGCGCTCTACGTCATCCCCGTGCCGCGCCACCGTGTCCATTCGCTCCGCCATCGTCGACTACATCAAGCAGGCCGAGCACCGAGCGCTCGCACGCCCTGCACCGCCTCCACCGACCCCGTCTCCGTCGACCACCGCCGGAGATCCCCTTCCCCGTCACCGTCGCAACAGGTCGTCCCCGACCTTGCCGTCAGCTCCGTTGCAACCACCGTGAGCCTAGCCACCTCCCTATCCTCTCCGTCCTCCCTCTCGAGCCCCGTAGCGACTGCATGTAGCCCACGCGCATGCGCCACCGTGGAGTTCATCGCCGACGATGCTCCGGCCACCCACTGGCCACACCACTGTGTCCAACGTGCTCACCGCATCCCCAGGAGCCCAACACACCACCCCACATGCCTCGCCGTGCCCCGTATCCTTGGGTTCATCTTCACTCTCGCCGGCGTCGTTTCCAGGAACCCCGAGCCCAACCACTGCCACCAAACGTTGCGGCTTGCTCCCAGCAACGCTTAGAGCCTCTCCGCCGCGCAAATGGTCGCCTGTGGGCGTTTTCTGAAGCCCTCCGCCACGTCTGTCGCCGCCGGCGTCAAACCGCCAGCAAGTTGACCTCGTTTGACCAGGGGTTTAACTCCCCTGGGTCAATGACAGGTGGGCTCAGAGCCCTGCTAATTTTAGCTTAGCACTAATCAAATTTTAGTTAACCCAATAGGTCACTGACATGCGGGCCCACGCCCCACTGACAGTTTAGTTAATATCAATTTAACCCTGTTAATTAGTTGTTTCACTGATGTGTGGGTCCCAGCCATCAGGTTTGACTTGGGCTGGCGCCTTTGACTCACTGACATCACAGTGATGCAGTGCTGACGCAGTTATTTATTTTCTAGATTTATTCTTATATAGGAAATTCCAGAAAACAGCCAAAACTTCTAAAAATCATAGAAAATCAACCATAGCTCCAAATCAAACAAATTATATATGAAAAATGATCAGAAAAATTCAATCTTTCCATCTGTAATGGTTTCATGCATGACAAAACACTTTAACCTTGCTGCTTAGGTGAAACAAGATAATACACTTATTATGCATAAGAACTTAAGCTTCCATTTGAATCATTGATTCAAATGGACCCATTTCAACTTGTTTCACATTGCATTAGGCAGGACACCTCATTTTGCCATGTCATAGCATGCATCATATTGTTGCATATTGCCATGTATTGATTATATTCTGTGGTGTCTTTCGTGGTAGGTTCTGCCTCCGAGGATATCTCCGAGTATCCAACTAAAGGGCAAGCAGCCCCATTGATCATATCGATACAATCCCATGTTCTCACTTTTGCTCTCACTTACTGCATTAAGACAACAACGTTTCAAACTACTATGTGCTGCGGTAGTTGAACCCTTATCCTCTGCATGACCTATCATTGCCTCAGTAACTAGATGAAACCCACTAGCATGTGTAGGAGTTGATTGAGCCATGTATGTGTTTCCTACCTTGCTATGCCTGCTATGCTTAGAGTTGTGATAGGTCTGGTTCATCTGGGTGATGGGCTAGAGTGAAATGATTATGTCGGTAATGTGAGGGATGTGTTGAACATGATTTGGTAAAGGTATCGATGAGAGGCCATGTAGGAGTACATGGTGGGTTGTTTCATTGAGGTCGTCCCTAAGAACTGAGATCTGTATGTGTGATTTAAGATTCAGTTACTACCATACATTGGGCCCGAAACCAATGGACCCTCTCGGCTTCTTAATCACCCTAGTACTCTGTCCAGGAGTTGCAACTAGTTTCTGGTGTTTGTAGGTTATGTGTTGCCGGCCGTGCGTAGCGCTGACCCTAGGGGTGGGCTATGATGTGGTAGATACACCGTGGCACGGTGTACCAAGTCACCCATTTGGTGTCTCGGGAACCCTGTTCACATCGTTCGGGGCCGTATGTGGAAACCTCAGCCGGACTCCCTGCGGATGGAACCTGGATAGGCGATAAACCAGGACTAGAGACTTGAGTGTTTAGGTAGGCTGTGGCCGACACCCTCATTGGGCTTCCGCTTGAAGGTTGCCAAGTACATGTCGTGTAAACGACGGTAAGTGGTGAGAGCATGTATGAAGAAGTACACCCCTGCAGGGTTAACATCATCTATTCGAATAGCCGCGTCCGTGGTAAAGGACTACTTGGTTGCCTATACAGTTCATAGTCAAGTTAATGGTTAATACTAAAAGACTCAAGATAAGTGTGAGTACCGAGGATGGCTCTCTCGTAGGATGACGAGGGAGGATCCCCGGTGGAGTATTGTGTTGGTGATTAGCGGACTCGTGTGCGAAAACTATTTTACTAGTGGTGTCTTGTAGGATAGCTTAGCCAAGAGTCAAAGCTGGCTTGCTGCAATAACTCCACCACCTTCTTGAGAATGAGCATGTATAGTAGGTTCTGTTGTAAGACTTGCTGAGTACCTTTGTACTCATGTTGCTTTAATTACTGTTTTCAGATGACAACACCGCCCCCTTCGATGGGTTTTATGTAGACCTCGATGTCGATGAGTAACTTGCCACCCAGGTGGTGATCCTGGCCATGGAGGGCCTTATGTAGATAGATAGGCTTCGACAAGCCTTCTTTCTTTCTAGTGTCTATACTCAGACTATTTGCTTCCGCATGTGCTTGTATGCTTGTATGACTTGAGTTACGGGTCATGTGACCCCTACCTGTACGAACATGTTATGTATGGCTCTCTGGAGCCTTTAAATAAAGTATTTGAGTTGTAGAGTTTTGTTGTGATGCCATGTTGTATTTGCACATATTGAGCATATTGTGTGTATGATTGAAATGCTTGGCAGCCTCTCTTATGGGGAAATGTAGTCTAGTGCTCCTCAAGCCATAGTAGTCCGCTACAGCCCGGTTCACCGGAGTCCTGCTAGCCCAGCACTACTGCTCAGGACGCTTGACTGGCCGGCATGTGTTTCACTTCGTTCCTATGTCTGTCCCTTTGGGGAAATGTCACGCGGTGACATCCGGAGTCCTTCCTAGCCTGGTACAGCCCGGGTTCCCCGGAGTCCTGTTAGCCCAGTGCTACAGCCCGGATTCACACGCTGTTGACCGACATGCTCGATGTGATTCATGTATGCCTGTCTCCATAGGTCTGTGCCGCTTTGGGTTCACGACTAGTCATGTCGGCTCAGGTTCTCTGTCATATGGATGCTAGCGACACTATCATATACGTGAGCCAAAAGGCGCAAACGGTCCCAGGCCATGGTAAGGCGACACCTGTGGGGATACCGTGCGTGAGGCCGCAATGTGATATGAGGTGTTACCGGCTAGATCGATGTGACTTGGAATCGGGGTCCTGACAGCAATTTTAAATAGCAACAATTAAATTAGGGCGAAATTAGGTTGTGGAGGTCATTACGGCACACACGGTTGGTAAAACACAAACGTTTGTGATATAGACCATAATCCGAGACGGTTCACAGAGAGGAAATGTGTGCAAGCATGCACACAGTTCCGTTTGCAAAGCGTGTGTGATGTGCCTATTGTACACGGTTTATAATCATGAACTGTTTGTGATGTGACAGGCATCGTAAATCTCCCGTGCCTAGAATGTTCCTAGAATCTTCCCAGAAAACTATCGCGCCTGGAATCTGCCTGGTTTTAGGCAGAACCACAAAACTCCAACTGCGATGGCAATGTGAGCACAAACGAGTGGCAAGGATGAAGCTTTTGAGATATTCGAGATATCGGAAACGGTTATACAGGGACAACTGTATGCATCAAGGCTCCCTATCCCCGACGGTTTTTGGGTCGTGTGGGAAGGACCCCCTATCACCCACACTCACTTGGAGACGGTTCCATATGCCGTCGCGGAAAGGGGTTAAACACTGTTTGTTTAGGACCGATGCGGAACAGTGGCACACAGTTTTGTCAAAGGGTCTTTGATTGTAGTGTCGCGTTAGCAGCATCGTGCAGTAGTGAATACAGAGCAGAGCTTTGGCGGAGCTCATTGAAGAATGGAAACTAACGCCAAACGAAGAAATACTAGAGACCTCTCTCCCCGGCAAGGAAATAACTAAGGACTGGATTATGTAATTTGATTGTGCTTTCTCGCTACAAGGCGCCGATGTTGGAGTGCTACTTGTGCACCCAACAGAGAGCACCTCAAGTACGTGATTCAGATGCATTTCCCCTAGGAGAAGGCAATAAACAACACTGCTAAGTATGAAGGATTCCATGCCAGACTCAGGATCGTGGTAGATCTTGGAATCAGGAAGCTCATCATCCGAGGCGATTCGTAGTTGGTTGTAAAGCAAGTCAACAGATACTACCAGAGTCCACTAATGGAAGCCTATGTTGATGAAGTGCGGAAACTGGAGTAGCACTTTCATGGATTGCAAACAGAGCACATCCCACGTGTAGAGGGCAGTATTACAGTTGATCTGTCAAAGCATGCCGCACTTAAGCTACCTGAGGAACCACAAACTTTTGCGCTCCATTTGACTCAACCATGTGTTGGTGAAAACACGAGATGAAAGCTAAACTCCTGCAATTAATTTCATGTTAAGCTCCCAGAAGCTCTTGGCAAGGATGTTGCCAGAGACAGCGGCAAGCTTGCCGATGAGCGGTGGGCTCCGGCATGGAACCAAGTTCTTGTCGTCAAGACAAGCGCACCCGAAGATGAATATATGTGAGTCCTTGTTGTCGAGCCACAGGAACTAGCATGGGCACATCAAATTGTCAATTTCCTTCAAATAGGAGAACTTCCTAAAGATCAAGAAGAAGCTGAAAGAGTAGTGATAACCCACAAGTATAGGGGATCGCAATAGTTTTTGAGGGTAGAGTATTCAACCCCAATTTATTGATTCTACACAAGGAGATCCAAAGAATATTCATGAGTATTAGCAGTTGAGTGTCATTTCAACCACATCTGAAAGACTTAATATCTGCATCAAAGTATTTAGTAGCAAAGTAGTACGATAGTAACGATAATAGTGGCAATTGTAACAATAACAATTTTTTAGTGATTGTAACACTAGCAACAATGAAAGTAACTTAGCAAAGATCAATATGTGAAAAGCTCATAGGCATTGGATCAGCGATGATAATTGTGTAGTATAATATTCATGATGTAGCAGTTATAACCTAGAGCGACGCATGACTAGCTCCAATTCATCAATGTAATGTAGGCATGTATTCCGTATATAGTCATACGTGCTTATGGATAAGAACCTGCATGACATATTTTGTCCTACCCTGTCGTGGCAGTGGGGTCCATAAGGAAACTGAGGGATACTAAGGCCTCCTTTTAATAGAGAACCAAAACATAGCAGTAGCACTTAGTGAATACAGGAACTCCTCAAATTACGGTAATCACCGGAAAGAATCCCAATTATTGTCACCTTGGGGTATGCGGATCATAAATCCTAATAGGTTCATATAACTTGCAAGATAGGATCAAGAGCTCACATATGTTCATGAAAATATAAGAGGTTCAGATCTGAAATCATGGCACTCAAGCCCTAGTGACAAGAATTAAGCATAGCAAACTCATAGCAACATCAACCTCAGAACATAGTGGACACTAGGCATCAAGCCGTAACTAGACTAACTCGATTACATGATAAATCTCATCCAACCCATCATCATCCTACTAGCCTACGAAGGAATTACTCACTCCCGGCGGTGAGCATCACGAAATTGGTGATGGGGGAAGGTTGATGATGACGACAGCGTCGAATTCCACCCTTCGGAGCCTCGAATAGACTCCGGATCAGCCCTCCCGAACAGGAGGTGGCAGTGGCTCCGTATCGTAAAGCATGATGAATCCTTCTCTTTGATTTTTTTCTCCGTGAATAGGTATAGATGGAGTTGGAGTTAGGGTTGCCGGAGGTCCACGGAGCCCACCCGCTAGCTAGTCGTGCCCCTAAGCTTGTGGCACCTAGGTGGCCCCTCTGGTATATTTTTGCACCAATATTTTTTATATATTCCACAAAAATTCTCCATAAATTTTCAGGTAAATCCGAGAACTTCAATTTCTGCACAAAAATAGCACCATGGCAATTCCGCTAAAAACATCATCAGTCTCGGTTAGTTCCATTCAAATCATGCAAATTATTGTCCAAAACAAGAGCAAAAGTGTTTGGAAAAGTAGATATGATGGAAACGTATCAACACCCCCAAGCTTAACTCATTGCTTGTCCTCAAGCAATTCAGTTGACAAACTGAATGTGACAAAGAAAAGCTTTTACAAACTCGATTTGATCTTGTTGTTGTAAATATGACTAACCATGCAGGTTTTTAGTAAAGATTATGGACTAACCATATTCATGATGACATTTAGGTCCCAAGTTTACTCATATCAATAACATAACCAAGTAGCGAGCAATAATAAGATATCTCAGATGACAACACTTTTTCAAAATAATCATGATGCAATATGATATAATGGTATCTCACAGCCCTTTCTGAGACCACAAACTAGACATTGTAATTCATGGCAAAAGAGATCCAGTCACACTAATACTGAACACCAACTAGAAACAAATCATATAAATGATAATAGTGCTCTCCAGCTGGTGCTTTAATGAGAAGATGATGAATCAACCATAAAAGTAAATAAATAGGCCCTTCGTTTAGAGAAGCATGAATTACAGAGGTGCCAGAGCTTGAAGCTTTTGAAACAGAGATGGATATAATTTTGGGAGGTATGCTTTCTTTTTTAACGTAGTAACCGAGAAACCTCACTATCTTCCATGTTAGACACATTATAGGCACTTCTCAAACAGAAAGGTAAATTTTTTTCTCCCCCTCCACCAATAAACACAAGCCATGGCTAGTGGAATCCTCAGGTACCCTCCATACCAACAACAATACGGGGGAGTTCTGTTTCATTATTATATTTTGATTTTGATTTTGATCATAGGACTGGGCATTCCGATTACCAGCCACTTTCTCGTGAATGACAAGTCTCGTGGGATATCCACGGCCACCTATGGGACCAGGAGGCCCCTTGCTGGTTCGGCAGGGGGACGTCGTGTTGCACAAAGAGCAGACCAGCTCACAGCAGCACGACAGAGAACACACATGCAATTTACCCAGGTCCAGGCCGCCGCGAGGCATAAAACCCTACTCCTGATTTGGTGGATTGATGGTGGAATGGAGGTGGTGAAGCAAAGTACACTTGCCCGGCAGGGGTTGCCTTAGGGCAGTAGAGACTATGCGCGTATGGGGGTGTGGGTTCATCAACTTTCCAACCCTTCCTATGGTTGCCATTGGCCATAATGACAAAGTTGTCATTATGCACTGATATGATAGCAAACAGTGCTATCATACCTAACTCTATGGGCTGATAGGGCGCATTAAATGCATCGCTTAGTGTCACATCACTGGTCGTCCGGCAAGGCTTGTCGGGCTATTTTGCCAGCTTCGCACCTGTTCTTTGGACATGTCGTAGGACGGGCGTCACTCGTGGGTTTCTTCTGTAGGAAATGGCTGCCATGTGGCCAACGACTTCCACTTAATCACCTTGCGGCTTGACACCGCATTGATCGACGACGTGGGTCATGCTGGAGTGGTTGGTGAGGTGGTTTTGCTTCCGTGAGCCCCGGCAGGCCCTGCCGGGGTGCCTCGGGCGCCTACTTCTGGGGGTGGCCTTGTCCCTTGCCGAACTTGCCTGTCCAGCAAGGGCGGCCCTTCTCTTGGCGATATTTTGCTTCTTTGGCTTGGCCTTAGTCTCTCTGAGCTGCATGCTGGTTCATCGAATCTCTTGGTTCTTTGTATCCTGGCTTGGGTCGGTGCATCAATCTTGCCCTTGTGCATGTGCACAGTCTGGGCAGCAGACCCACGGTTTGTTGCACCAAGAGAAGCCCCTGGGCCAGCCCCGAACGTGCTGCTGAGAGTCATTGTGGTACGGCCTAATAATTGCATAGGCAGGGTTGCTGAAGGGGCCAGCCCCTTGAGGTCTTCCTTGCTTCTTCATCATCCTTGATTTCGGGCCATTTTCCGGTTTCCCCGCGTGTGGTGTAAAGCCAATAGTGGTGGGGCCGCTCCAGTGATGGCCCATGAATGACTTTAATGCACGGGGTAGAAACTACCAATTTACTTTTCCCACAGCGCGCCCTTATCCTTGGCCACGTATGTTGCATGCATTGCGCGGGGTAGGTAACCAAGGCGCATGCTGCGGGAGAGTATCATGGTGAGGGCTCAGCCTCCTTGAATTGGCGGAGGAGGACGGCGGCCGCCTGTTGATGGAGCAGCCCTCCTCCTCGTCCTGCCTATAAAAGGGAGGGGTGGAGAAGGGCGGAGTCACCCATCTTTGCATTCCTCCTCTTCTTATCTTTCGCTTCCGCCGGCGATGTCGAAGAGAGAGGCCTGGGGTCAGCCCCCAGGCTCGTTCTTGCAGCTATCGTTGCCTCATGTTGGTGATAATACTCGAGGATTGAGCCTGGTCCTTGGCGCGTCAAATCTCTTGGTTTCTTCGAGGCTCGTCCGGGAGGCGGGGCTACAGATTGTTGGTAATCCCAACACTGCCCCTCCGGGAGGTCTTGCGGCTGTTGTCGACGAGAGGCGCGCCTTCCTGCTCACCGAGGAGGGGAGCGGCGCGCTTCAAGCCCCCTGGCCATTCCAAATGCTTGCTATTTCTCCGCTGGAGGTGCCGGACTGGAGTCTTGGCGCTTCCCGGGAGTAGTGGTGGTGAGGAGAAAGCGATGGAAGACAGAGAAGGCGGGTGGCAGGGGGTTAGGTCAGAGTACGATGGCGTGGATGCCTTCGCCTCTGACCGGGGACCTGCCGCCTCGTCTTTCCGCTCTTCCCCTCCCTCCCCGACATCGTCATCACCAGCCTCTTCGGGTGATAGCCGGGGAGGGATGTTCTCTTAGCGCCTTCTCCCCACCTCTAGCAGTCTTCCAGCTCAGCTTTACTGGATGACTCCACTGGCGCTCAAGCCGGAGCTTCTTGCTGGTTCTGGAGGTGGCAACCGGAAGGTGCCGCCCCGTCCTCTACACTGCTCCTTCGTAGCCTCGTCACTCCCGATCTTGTCAGGTCGTGCCCAACGGGCCCGGATGGGACCGGGGTGGTCTCCTGCTTGGGTGCTCCTTTTCTCGTCTTTTCCTCCTTCTGCCGCATTTCCTGAAGGAGGGATAACGAAAAGAGGGGATCACGGGAACTTATCTTTTTTCAATCTTAAACTTGTAGGCAATCACCAAATTTTAATTCAAATAATGAAAACGCTCGAGTCCATCTTTGTGTTCTATAATGCTTGTACTTGTGTTAGAAGATGAATGAAAAAGATGAACCTTGCCAGGAACCCATGCATATATATGTCCATGCAGAGGTGGAATGCCTCTTTATTGTAAAAAACGAGTTTTACCTGGCAAGATATCTTATCGGCACCCTCTTTGTCTGCCGGAGAGCTACGTCTGCCGGGGAACAGACAATGGGGCCAGCCCCCTGCCAACTCCTTTTTACCAAAGGCCACTACGACCATCCAGACTGAAGCAACATTCGAGTCATGGATGGAAGCACCTAAGTCTCAAAGGAAAAGTGCAGTTTTCTCATGCAAAGTTATAGCTTCACAGAACACTAATGGACATGAGGTAGAACTTATCTATTTGGCTTGCCAAGGCCCGCTGTGCTGGGCAACCTTCTCAACTTCTTGACGAAGCCTAGTTCACGGCAGGAACCTGCAACTTCATGTAGATGAGAATGAATGCAGGATGTGATCCTATATATATGCATATGCATATGCTCATGAAATGCTTATGCAATGACCTTGGCGTGCTCATGCATGCACGCAATCTTAGTTGGGGGCCCTTAGGGAGTCCTGGACTAAGGGGTCCTCGGGCGTCCGGCCTGTTAGCCATGGGCCAGATTGATGGGCTATGAAGATACGAAGACCGAAGACTGCACCCGTGTCCGGATGGGACTCTCCTTGGCGTGGAAGGCAAGCTTGGCTACCAAATATGTAGATTCCTTTCTTTGTAACCGACCTTGTGTAACCCTAGGTCCTCCCGGTGCTTATATAAACCAAAGTACTTAGTCTGGAGGGGATTAATTCATTACCATATCGATACGAGCTAGACCTCTAGGGTTTAGCCATTACGATCTCGAGGTAGATCAACACTTGTAATACTCATACTCATCAATATAAATCAAGCAGGACGTAGGGTATTACCTCCATAGAGAGGGCCCGAACCTGGGTAAACATCTTGTCCCCTGTCTCCTGTTACCATCGATCTGAGATGCATAGTTTGGGACCCCCTACCTGAGATACTTCGGTTTTGACACCGACATTGGTGCTTTCATTGAGAGTTCCACTCTGTCGTCGTCAAGGGGTTCGATGGCTCCTTCAATCATCTACAACGATGATGTCCAAGGGGGAGCCTTCCTCCCCGAACAGGTCTTCGTGTTCGGCGGCTTCGCGCCGTGGGCCAAGTCACTTGGCCATCTAGAGCATATCAAAAGCTACGGCCTTTGCCATCAGGTCAGATTTGGGAGCTTGAACTACATTGTGGACATCCATGGAGACTTGATCTTTGCCGGATTCGAGACCGCGGCTACCACTCCTGGTCACCCCGAGGGACATGACCTAAATCTGTCATCGGACCGCACCCAGGAGACAGCTCGTGTAACTGCTCTGGCCTTAGATTCGGAGCAGACTGCGCCATCCAAGGACGGGAAGCCCAACCCCGCCATGGAGGCCATAGATTCCCCGGCGTTGGAGCCGCACATAGACTTGATCTCACACGATACCTGTGCCACTGGGACTCCGAACTCATTTCCGGTCATAAGTTTTGAACCATGTGAGCCCGCGGGCCCCGAACTCGATCGTTTATCAATATTCTAATTCAGCGCCGCAGACATCTTCCAACAGTCGCCTTTGGGCGACATGCTAAACCCATTAAAAAACCTGTCCTTAGCAAAGGACCCGCAGCCGAACTATATCCGGTACAAAGTAGGGGCTAATAATGGGGAATTTCGCTCCCCACCCACCACCCACTTCATAGCCACTATCGACGACTTAACCAACATGCTCGATTACGGCTCCAAAGACATCGACGATATGGACGACGATGCGGAGGAGGAACATGGCCAAAACTCGCCGCTTATCGGATGCCAGATGGCCACTTCTTCGTACAACGTATACATGGTGGATACACCTAAAGAACCTCACGACGATGACAAAGAAGATCCAGTTGAAGATAATCCTCCTGGGACACAGCCTAGACACTGGCGTCAGTGGCGCCGCTCTAAGTCGCGCCGTGCAAAAAACAGAAACACCGGCACCGGAGAAAATAATACTCCGGACAATGCTGAAGACAATGAAGACCCTGTTGGGGCAATGTCCGAACAGAATGAATAGGAAGACAGGCATGATAGCCCTGATGAACAGGCCATACACGAAGACTCGGAGGACATTAATTATCTTCCACTCTCCAAGGATGAGGAGAGCCTCGGCGACGAGGATTTCATCGTGCCTGAGGAACCTCTCGAGTAGTAGCGCTTCAAGTGCCAGCTAATAGCCACTGCAAGAAGCCTAAAAAAGAAGCAGCTAAAACTTCTAGCTGATCAAGATATGCTAAATGATAGATGGACTGATGTCCTAACAGCCGAAGAATACCGCCCTAAGCGCCCAGCTAAAAGTTACCCGAAGCGCAAACTACTACCTCTGTTCAACGATGAGGCGCTAGATCTCATACCATCATCACGCAATGGGGCTGACAGAATACTACGTGGCCAAGATAAAGCGGCAACTCAAGCCGAACACCAGCCCGCCCCACCTCATTATAAAGGCAAAGATAAAACAGCTCTTGGTCACAAATATGACCTTTGGTAGGACAGGAACAATAGAGCGGGGCATACCAGATCAATCTATTGATCACGAGGAGTTCCCTCGACACGCAGCGACGTCTACCATTTTATACGTGACAAACCTAGCCACGCCCGGGCCGAAAACCGCAAACGGACTCCATCGGAGGTACATCGCCGTGTGGCCCAACACCCGCTGTGTTTCACAAATGAAGTAATGGAGCATGAATTCCCAGACGGGTTCAACCCATGAATATCGAATCATACAATGGAACAACGTATCCCACGGTATGGATCGAGGACTTTCTCATCCATATCCACATGGCCCGCAGAGATGACCTTCATGCCATCAAATACCTACCACTAAAACTCAAAGGACCAGCTCGGCACTGGTTAAACAGTCTGCTGGAAAATTATATTGGCAGTTGGGAAGATTTTGAGGATGCCTTTTGCGATAACTTCCAAGGAACATATGTCCAGCCACCAGACGCCAATTACTTAAGTCACACTATCCAGCAGCCTGGAGAGTCAGCAAGGAAGCACTGGACTAGGTTCTTAGTTAAAAAGAACCAAATCGTCGACTGTCCGGACACGGAAGCCCTTGCGGCCTTGAAACACATCGTCCGGGATGAATGGCTTGCATGCCACCTCGGTCAAGAAGGACCTAAATCCATGACAGCCCTTACCACTCTAATGACTCGCTTTTGCGCGGGAGAAGACAGCTGGCTCACTCGTAGAAGCAACAGCGCCAGCGACTCGGGCACCTCCAAAATCCGAGACGGCAATGGCAAGCCACGACGAAGCAAACACCACAGTCGCAATGGTAATGGAAGATCACGCGACAGAGCGGTCAACACTGGATTCAGCAATCCCAAACCCAGTCAATGGAAAAAGCCATTCAAGGCGAACCGAGACGGACCATCCAACCTAGACAGGATATTGGACCAACCCTGCCAGATTCACGGACACCCTGATAAACCAGCTAATCATACCAACAGAAACTGCTGGGTCTTCAAGTAGGCCGGCAAGCTCAACGCCGAACACAAGGGGAGGGGGCTGCCAGGCGATAGGGACAACGAAAGGGTTCACCAACCAAATACCAGGGGTCAGAAGCAATTTCCCCCTGAGGAGCGATCAATCACGGAGCAGAAATAGCAGTTCGGCTTCCGCCGCCCACTTCATATACGCGCAAAATTTGTACCGTGCATACATCACTATGCACTCAAGATACCATGGGCATTGGCGGAAGAACAATACGGACAAGCCTACAAGCATTCTAGTAACATTTTTTTATCTACTTTCATTTTTCTTTCTTTTCTCTTAAAAACAGGTGATGCAAAGGACAAACATATAAACTGACTCCATCAGAGTTCGGAACCGTACACTCACCTAAGGGGCTATTCCCGTCAAGGAGTCCCTTCACCGAGGACAGGCAGCGCAAATGTGTGACAAGAGGTCCAAAATTACTTTTTGTTGACCGCACTCCCTATTTTGAGCTTGTAAAGTGCCTTTTTTCCTTCGCCTTCGACTCCTGGCATATTAAATAGCCGGGGTTGCGGCTTTTTATCTATATACATGATTGGCACATCACTCAAGATCCCAGTAAAAATAATCCATTCTTTTCTAAAATACCGAGTTTTGCCCCCACGGATGTTTCAAGCATACACCTCGACATAACTTGCCAGGGGCTCGGTATGGGAACAAGCGTGTTGCCGACAAGTCAGAACAACTCTATAGCGTACTTCGGCGTCGCGAGTTTGGCCTTATATGCATCAGCTCTGAATCATTTCTTGTGTCAATAGTTGGGTTGCCCGGCTCCTGTGCTTGCTATCCTACGTTCCACTCTATCAGCTAGGGTAGTAAAGGGAGAACTACTACGATTGTGCTTCCGGTTCACCTGGTTAAGCACCTCAGTAGAGAAAGCCGAAAACTGACAGTCATGATGAGGCGAGAGCTGGTCAACCACTCGATGACTTATCGAAATCTTTACCGATTCCCTCGTGTCACACGAAGGACTTCTTTCCGGTCAAATATGTAAATGCATCGTATGAATAAGCCGCATACATACCTCGTAGACCCACCATAAAACTCATATGGCTAAGTGAAAGTGTTAATGCCCTATAGTCTGGTTACCTGGTTCGCCGCATTGACACCTCCTTCACGGACCAAGATGTTGGGTCAAGAGTGATCAGATGCTTTTTCGAACACCCCCGTACTTCCTACGAGGGGGCTGAAGCCGACGACTGGCAACTTTCAGATCATATACAAACGGCCGCACAGGAGGAACAAAAGCCTTTAGGCAAAATCAAAAATATGGACTGATTATAACAATTGTCTTTTACAATTCATAAAAAATTCACTCGAATATTATGCCTTTCGAACATTGACCCTCTAGCAAGCGGGCAGCCTCCAAGACGTCCTCAAAGTAATACTCTGGTGTGTGATGGTCCTTGCCATTGGGTGGACCCGGCACTGCAACCTCGACGGCCTTCATCTTCCCCCAGATGGCTTGACTCGGGCAAAGGCCAACCAAGCACCTTCAATGCACGCCGACCACTTCACGGTGTTGATACGTGGCACCGCATCAGCAAGCCGCCGCACCAAGCCAAAATAGCTATTCGGAATCGGCTCAACCGGCCATAGCTGAAGTATGACGTTCTTCATGGCAGCACCGGACATCCTGTGAAGCTCGGCCCATTGGGACATGTGTTCATTCAGTAGCAGAGGGCATTTTGATATGCCAAAGTGTGACCAGAAAAGCCTCTCTGTTGCATACCCCTCTTGCGCTTGGTAAAACTGCGCCGCATCGGATGAACTCTTCGGCAGGTCCAAAAACACGTCTGGAGAACTCCACACTTGTTTAAGATGAGCATAATTAGGATCACCGAACTTAGTCTATAATAAAAAGGGCTTACCAGCCGCAATCTCCCCAACTTGCTGGATCTCCTCACGGGCTGCTTTGAATTCAGACTGCGCTTCTCTTGCCTCTTGTAAGACCTTGTCAAGTTCAGCCGTTTTGGCTTCATTTTCCTTCTCAAGAAGTTCACAACGGCAAGCAGCACTCTTCAGTTCGACCGCCATCATCAATATCTTCTCCTCGTCTTGGCATCGATCAGCTTGTTCGGCTTGTAACTCAGCTGATGCCTTTTCGGTAGCTGCATCACTAAACCGGGCCAGCTCCTTGGCCCGGGCCAGGTCCGCCCGAAGAATTTCAATGGCGGCACCACCATCTGCAGTAATGCATATTCTAGTATATAACTTTCAGCGTCATGCTTATATCACAAAAATGTATGTGAAGGGACTGCCCCGAATACATACCTTGCGCCTCGTCAAGACGCATATTGATAAATGCAATATCATCCCCGGCCACGTCAAGCTTCCACTGTAGGTCGGTAATATCCGTAGTGTGGGAAGTAGCCAGGGGGAGGCAGCCTGTGTTCAAGTTAATCAGATTAGTCCTTGAATATTTCTTCTTGATCCTCTGTTCGCCTCCCATGGGAAGCTAACCCGAGTCTCAGGGGCTACCACCTATACACAGGTGCATCTTTGTAAATAAAATATAGTTGAAAACATTACATGACAAACCTCGAATCCTCTTAGCAGGCCCACAAAGGCTTCATTCAATCCGCTTTTCGCGGATAGGATCTTTTCGACCACCTTTCCCATCAAGGTACGATGTTCCTCTGAGACGGACGCCTGTCGCAGCATGTTCGTCTATATATCTGGCGCCTCAGGGTCTCCGGAGGCTGCTGCAGGAGTACGGCCTCCCTTTGAAGGGATCCACTCATTCTTATCCGGCTGTAGACCAGACTGTTCGGGGCCTTCATTGTTGGTCCCCGGACCCTGGGCCACCGAAGTGTCACCTTCGGGTAATGTCTTCATCATTCCTTGCACCACCTGTTGGTCGCGGGAGACCCTCCACAACGACACCTCGAAGTCGTCCGCCCTATTGGGCAGAGAGGCCAGTGCAGGCATCTCGCTTTCCATCATCTATGGAAGAAGGTCCCACGAGGAAGAGGATTGTTGAAGAAGACTGCGTGTGAGACTGCAAAAAATATATATTCTAAGCATTACGAGAACAGAACGGGATATGTTTAAAACATCCTTGTTCACTTACGATTTGGCCCGAGGCTTGTCCTCATTATGAGACTGTGCTTCGACGTCCTTCAAGCCTGAGCCATCCAACAGAAGCATCTTGCCTCGCTTAGGAGCTTGTTTCTCCAAATCTTCGGTGGCGGCCCTTTTCTTCCCATGAGAGGAAGAGACAGTGCCCCCCTTCACTCTTCTCTTCAGATGAGGGAATTTTGATTCCGCTGGACACAATGTCTGATGTGCCCTTGGAATAGGGGCCATCTTTGGTCTTTTTGCTCTCCGCCTCGCCCTCCTCCACAGGCGTCTGGTATGGTGCCAGAGCTAGCATCCTTGTTAAAACAGGATTAGCTGGGCCTTCGGGCAGAGGGGCCGAACACATAATTAGTTCCGCCTTCTTTATCCATCCCTGGAGAAAGATAGCCTGCTAAGTACCATATTACGGTATGCGTAATTACAAAGTGTTCGGAAGACAAGTGCTTACTGGGGTATCCGGACGGTTGCAGTTAAGGCCAGCATCCTCGATAGTGTCCGGCCAATGTTTTTGCTTCCCAAAAAACAACTTCCACATCCCTTTGTGTGTAGTGCCAAAGAAGTGTTGGAGGGTTCATGGTCTTTCCGGATTGAGCTCCCACATGCGGCGAGACCTACGCTGGCAGGGTAGGATTCGGCAAACTAGCATCACTTGAATCACGCTGACAAGATCGATGTCTCTCTCAAGGAGGGTTCGGATGCGGCTCTGTAGAGTCAGCACTTCATAAACTGATCCCTAGTCCAGCCCCTTGTTAACCCATGATGCAAGCTGTGGCGGAGGGCCGGAACAGAACGCAGGAATAGCTGCCCACTTGGTGCTGCAGGGTTCTCGCTGCCATTGGTGGGAGGTTTCGGTGAAAGAGCCTTTTGGCCAGAGAGTGTTGGTATGCTTGCTCACTACAGCACCACCACACTCCACCTGTTCCCCGTCAATTACGTTCGTCTTCACACTGAAGTGTGGGGTGATTCGGAGGAGGGCCTCGCATGTAATGATAAACGCCGAGACGTGGAGGATGAGTCCGGGGCTAGATCATGAAAATCTAGTACATAATAAAACATTAGCCGCCGGACGAAGGGGTGAAGAGCGAACCCTAGCCCCTGGAGGAAGTGGGAGATGAACACGACCCTCTCGCCAGATCTGGGGGTCGGAATAACCTGTCCTTGAGCAGGAAGCCTCTGGTGGACCTCCATGGTCAAATATCTGGCTTCCCGAAGCTTTGCGATATCCTCCTCTCTAATGGAGAAAGCCACCCATCGGCCTTGAGATCTGTGTCCGGACATGATGGGGAGGCTTGAAGCAATGAAGACGAACCTTGGGTGCTAGAACTCGAGGTTGGGAAGGCTGAGGAGAGGTTTGGCATAAAAAGACGGCCCTTGGTTCCTTTATAAAGGCAGCGGGCATTGAACATCTCCTCCTAAGCCTAAAAACATGCCTATTGCTATGGAATCTTTCCCGCACGACGGTTGGGTTACCCACGCTCGTATTGATGAAAATCCCGCAATAAGGGGACAAGATCTATGCTTCGACAAGACGTGCCAATAAAAACCACGCCCCGAAACATGGAACGGCAGGACGGGAAATGGTTCGAAATAATGACCGAGAAGCATGAAGTCACATTACTAAGGTTGTCAGCAGATTGTATTCATGAAATATTATACTCTCTACGGCTGGGTGTTGCGGATCTGGACACGTTTGTTTCGTCCAAAGATTGTTTTGGAGTTTGGAAGGAGGAACCCGCCTTGCAATGCCGAAGAACGATCTATGCGCCGGATACTTGTCATTGAAGCCAGGTTCAGGGGCTACTGAGGGAGTCCTGGACTAAGGGGTCCTTGGGCGTCCAGCCAGTTAGCCATGGGCCGGACTGATGGGCTGTGAAGATACGAAGACTGAAGACTGCAGCCGTGTCCGGATGGGACTCTCCTTGGCGTGGAAGGCAAGCTTGGCTTCCAAATATGTAGATTCCTTTCTTTGTAACCGACCTTGTGTAACCCTAGGTCCTGCCGGTGCTTATATAAACCGGAGGACTTAGTACAGAGGGGATTAATTCATTACCATAGCGATACAAGCTAGACCTCTAGGGTTTAGCCATTATGGTCTCGAGGTAGGTCAACTCTTGTAATACTCGTAGACATCAATATCAATCAAGCAGGACGTAGGGTATTACCTCCATAGAGAGGGTCCGAACCTGGGTAAACATCGTGTCCCCTGTCTCCTATTACCATCGATCTTAGACGCACAGTTCGGGACCCCCTACCCAAGATCCGCCGGTTTTGACACCGACAGGCCCGCCCTACAGCGCTTCTTTATTTTCTCTTGCACAGGGTCATCATCCCGACTTCGTACAATGGTTTACATGCAGCTAAGGCAAGGCCTGTACAAATGGGTGGCTGCCGGGCCCTGCGCCTTACGGGTAGTACTTGCGGAGATGCTCAATATTCCATGAGTTTTGCAACTGAGTGCCATCCCCGGTCTCCAGACGGACTGCGCCAGGTCTGGTGACTCGTACAACCCGGTAAGGGCCTTCCCACTGGTGATAACTTGTGTGTACCCTTGGCGTACTGAACGCACCTAAGGACAAGGTCACCTTCCTCAAAATACCGGGCATGAACCCTACGGCTATGATAGCGACGTAGGGCTTGCTGGTAGCGTGCAGCACGCGTAGCAGCCCGGAGACGGTTCTCCTCGAGTAGAACAATGTTATCATGCCGGTGTTGATCTTGCGCTACTTCATCATAGCCAAGCACTCGATGGGACATGTAAATGAGTTCTGTGGAGATAAATGCTTCTGCCCCATAGACCAGGGATAAGGGAGTCTGCCTGGTAGCTCGGTTAGGTGTCGCTCTGAGGGACCAGAGAACTACCGGAAGCTCCTGAACCACCGCTTGCCGTGCTTCTGCAGCGTATCATAAGTTCTTGTCTTGAGTCCACGTAGCACTTCAACATTTGCCCTCCCAGCTTGTCCATTGCTCCGGGGGGGTGCCACAGAGGCGAATGAGATCTTGCATCCGAGGGTACGAACATATTGCATGAAGGCATGGCTCGTGAACTGGGTGCCGTTGTCGGTTATGATCCATGCAGGAACTGCATAATGACACACCAATTCTTTCAAGAACTTGATAGTTGACTGGACAATGACCTTTCTGATGGCAGTCACTTACGGTCAGTTTGTAAACTTGTCAATGGCAATGAATAAGAATTCACAGGCCCCGATTGCTCGGGGGAAGCAGCCGAGGATATCGAGCCCGCAGACCGAAAATAGCCATGAGAGAGGGATTGTCTGAAGGGCTTGGGCAGGCAGGTGTGTATTCTTGGAATGGAACTGGCAGGCTTCACATGTCGTGACGAGCTCGATCACATCTTGGAGGGCCGTGGGCCAATAGAATCCTTGCCGGAATGCTTTCCCAACTAATGCCCATGATCGAATGTGGGAGCCACACATTCATCTGTGAATCTCAGCCATCAGTTCCTTTCCATCCTCCCGACAGACACACTTCAATTTCACACCGTTGAGCCTCCTTCTGTATAGAGTGTCATCGACAAACTGATACATGCTGGCCCTCCGGGCTACTCTTTCAGCTTCATCTTGGTCACCGGGGAGTTCTCTGGTCTGGAGGAAGTGGACGATGTGCCTTGCCCAAGTTGGAGCCTGGGGATCGACAACGAGGACTAGCGACACCTCCTCTACTGCGGGAGCACCAGCCTCGTTTGCGGGGTGCATGGGCTCGGCTGGAGGGGGTGGTCCGGTAGGCTGTTAGGAGTTGTTTTCGGTAGGGTCTCTGCCGAGAGCGGATGGCTCGACCAGGAGAGGCTTGCCGTAGTCCAACTTTCTTCTTTTCCGGGCCATTGTTGCTAGGGATACGGAGGGCTGAGAGAGATGGAGAACAAAAGTTACTGGTTCCATAGGAAGCTTCTGCCCCTCACACTTTGACAGGTGATCAGCTATGTTGTTTTCCGCACGGGGTATATGCTCTATTTGCAACCCGTCAAAGTGCTCCTCCAATCTCCTCACTTCCTTGATGTATGCCTCGATCAATGGACACTGATAATCCTTGTTGACTTGTCTGACCACATCTTGTGAATCTCCTCGAATAAGGAGCTCCTGGCAGGCGATGCATGAATTCTCGAGTGCCTATACATCGTTGATGATGTCCACCATAGCGAACATGTAGTGGGGGCTGTTGACAAACCAGGCGAAACGCTCGCAAGGCCTTGTGGCCAGGCAGTAGTGGTCGACAAGGACGTGGTGGCACACGCACATCTGGGTGACGGCGACCTTGGGAGGAGATCGACACGAGCGCGGGTGTACTCAAGGTCGAACCCGACCACCTTGCACTTCTCCTCGGCAAGCAACAGCTCCATGATGTGGATGGATTGCTCCACACAAACCGGCTCGTTGGTGTACACCACCGAGAGGTCCATGAACCTTCTGTGGGTGTCAACCACGGCACGCATGGTGAACTGCTGCTCGTCATCGGCAGCCGCTCAGAGCGCCATTGGAGCCACGTAGGATACCCTCTAAGAATTTCTCGTGGTGGGTGTCCTTCTTGCAATGGTGGGCCGTGATCGAAAGGTTGAAGAGACACAATGGTAGGTTAAATGGCCACTGTAGGGGGCCGGCCAGCCTGTAATCGTCACGTCTTTTCACTACGTTTATAGCGGATTATTCCAGAATCTAGTGCACGCTTGACAACACCACACCCCAGGCATGGGCTCGAAGAGCCTGTTCCCGTGCTACCGTGTTGTTTACTACGCAAGCTTCCCACCCGACTAGTTTGGCTATGCGTCGGCTAGAAGAGGGACAAATCATGGGCGTTTATTGGAAAAAAGCTTTGTAAAAACGAAGTGTGTGGAATGACTTTGGTCATAAGTTTACCCTTGGGTGATGAGGTCAAAGTTACATAGAAGGGTGATGATGGAAACTTGAGTGTGATGATTAATTCTGCGCTCTACAGTGCACACGATGGAAGAAACCAACTATGTGCAATAATGTCGAAGATTGCAGTCGAGTTAGCTATACAGGTCATGTGCTATGAGATCAACAAGGTAAACTGATTCGAGAATGGTTAATGAAATCTAAGACCATTGCATATTAATGTCAAAATAGTGTTAGCAATATACAAGTCTCATACGATGCCATTTCAACGATTGTACCACAAAAGCTCGAAATGTTACAAGGTTCAAATTCTAGAGTTATATGGCTCCAAATCGAAGATTACAAGGTTCAAACTAATATTAGAAGTGAAATTCAGCTCATCAGCTGAAAACCCTCGCGCTTATGCGCTGAAGATGGATATCAGAGAGGTTCAAACTAATATCACCGCTTCTAAGTCTGGCTTCGAAACCTCACAATTTTTGCAAAGGGGTCAGCCACTGAGAAGTCATGTATGGGGTTGACCTGATGACTTCCGATTACTCTGTCATCTGACGTTCCAAAATGAAATTCAATATTTTTGGAGCCTACTCCATTCTGCCGCAGGCGCCAGCGCTGATCAACAAACCATTCATTTTTGCAAAACAAATGTAGGGCAAACCTCATTTCCTTCAGCACCCTTGCTCTGAGAACAAAGAACCTGGCGAATATAATCTCTGGTAAGGTCCCTCGATAGGAGTTCAAAGTAATTTCTGAGAGATGCAGATCTAGGCATTTGACATGATTGTTATATTATATCACATTATCCACCACCAGGCCTAATCTTATCTCGAAAAGAAGTAAACATGTTACTGCCTACATGCACTTTTGAACATTACTACCGGCCTAGCTATTTGGTTTGCAGGATTTGTAAAATGCACTAACATGCCATCTTCGATCTGACATGATTAACATGGGCATTTGATTACATTATAGAAAAATGTAGCCTTCTTCACAAGAGGTTGGAGTGGATGATAAATTCCCTAAGAAAACTAGTACAGATGAATCCAAAGGAGAAATGCTTATTGATTGTAACCATATGGATCAAGCAACCAATATGGGGGCGCATGTATGTACTGAAATCCTCCAAAAGAACCTTCAGAAATCGTAGTACATTGTCATTGTAAACATGGAAAAAGGTGTCACAAATTGAACTCACTTATGGTTAACCTCGATATACAGCTTCTCCAGGACCGGAAAGCATCTCAGGAACCTGACAACTTGCTCCAGGTCGGGCCCGATAGATTCTAGTGCCAAGACCTTCACTGTGCGCAGTTTCAGGGTCAAGCTTGTTGGAATCATTTTCTGAATGACAGACGAACAAACATCTTCGAAATTAGAAATAATGTTAATTCTTAGAAGGAGAGGTAGAAGGCGACTATTGTACCTTAACGGGTGTGGATCAAATAACAAGTTCGGAGTATTTGTCAGACGAGTAGCCCACCACTGTTAATCTCTCAAGTGCATGTGTGTCCTGGATGACCATACCGTGGTCCACCTTTTGTGATGTCTCCTGCCGCACCAGCAACACATATAAATAGTCCGGATAGTCAGGGAGGTGATGTGGAAGGTACTCAACCCATCGATCGCCTGAAAACGAAGGTACTCGAGTGCAGTACCGCCATGGAGCAATCGCTCCATGTCACCCTTTGAGAGGTAGCCGGCGCGTCATTAAGGGGTGGGAAATGTCAATTCCTGATCTTGGCGACGCGCAGCGTGGGCGCGAGGCGGAGTGCGGACGTTGGCAGCGACCACATATGCCCATCATCAAAAGTGAGCTCCTCGAGCTGATCTCGGGTGGGGGATTGGAACCAGTCGTCAAGCTTGGCTCAGTCCTTGCCGTTGGAAAGGAACTTGCCGATTCTAAGGCCTTATGTTGGGCCAAGGTGACTGCCGAGGATCTTGGAGAACGCATCCAAGCTTTTGTGATAGCCATGGCAGAGCTCGCGGGTGTCGATGAGGTCGAGAGGGCTGGAGTTCCATAGGGGGCACCACCACCGGGAAAGGAGGGTTGTCCGTGCCCCTTATTTGATTGGGAGGAGGGAGATGATGACTCTCAACATATCATCGGGGAGGCTGCTGATTAAGTCTAGGCCTGCTGGAGTCGCTTGCGCTTCTAGCTCGCCCCGCCTCCGCTTGTTGGCAGCCCCGTTCTCCACCTCCGGAGTCTCCTTGTCAGCGGCGCTTTCTGATAGAAACGGGAATATAGGGAATATTTAGTTAAAATGGGGCAATTGAAAAGTGTATTGGGAACTAGAAGTTATTAGGTAGGAATATAGTAAGATAAGGGAATAGCAATTGGGTACTTAAATACTACACAATTCAGTTGACATTGCTGGGTAAGTCAATATATGCAGATAGTTGAAAAGAAAACATCCTTCGAACAAAGTCTGGCCGGATGATTTTGTCGTGGAAGTTAGCATATATCTCATGACCAGGCCCTTCTATGTGCAGTGCAATTTTAGTGCCAGCTTTCAGTACATAAACCTTTGCAATTTCATTCCAAAAGCCAACGCCAAAATAGGAGTCACCACATTCATCATGTCTTATAGTAGCAACGATTGTAAATCCATGGTTTGTGCGCAGTATGACATTCGTGAAGCCTTGATGTATGTAAAGGGAAAAATTATGCACTACATAATCTGCTGAAAATGGTAAGGTTGTTAAAGAAAATATGGTAACATGCAAATATGGACCCAAATTGAAAGAACTGTACAATAGTTGAAATCGAAGGACAAAAATTTATAATTAAATAGAGAGGGTAAACATGATGTCATGGAAATATGAGAGTAATCGAAAGAACAATACATCATTAATTTGCCTAATATAGAAAGAAGAAGGGACAAATCCCCTTTGACGTATATGGTGCATGTGGCACCTTTTATCCAAATGTAGCAATATTTAGAATATGTTCAGGTAAGTAGGCCATGCCAACGGATTTAGGGTGAGATAGAACATACCGCGCACATCCTCAAGTTATCTGGTACGATGAGATGGAATGTCTGGCGGTGGTCGCCAAGTCCTAAAGTATCGGTGCACTATACATTCTATGAATGAAAGAGAACCCTCAAATCAGCTCGAATAAAAATGATTTCACAGAGATTTCCGCCGGGTGATTAAAGGAGGCAGATGAACTAGGATAAGAGATGAGATAATATCTCGTTAAATTAGTTACCTTGTCATCCATGCGAAAGAACCCTCAGTACGACAAATTCCCCAACCGAGCGGAGCTGGGTCGACCGTGAGCAGCGTCGAGAAAGGCGATGGCGATAGGCGGCGGCAAGCGGAAGTGGCGAAATGTGGTGGGCTTTCCCGGCAGCCTGGCGATGGCGGCAGGCATCGAGCTAAGTGTTTACCGCCACGATAGGCGGTGCCATGGCATAGAAGCGCAAGAGCTTGTGTAGGTGTGAATGGGGAACGTACCAGAGGGGCCGAGGTGGGTGGCGGGTGGTGTGAGGGTTCTCGTGACGTGGGGATGGTGAGAGTTTTCTTTTTTGAATTGGGTGGTGAGGGTTTTTTGTCCCAAAAATAATTTTGGGTGGCGAACCGTGTGTGATTGATGCAGCAGGCAAAATGATAGTCATTGCACACGATTCCAATTTTGGAACCGTGTGTGATTGACGTACTACCTTCGTCCTGGTTTATTGGTCCCCTGTTGTAATTTTTACCAAAATTTGGCAAAATATTTAACATACTCAGGCATAGATAATAAGCGTACACGTACATAAGCATAGTTTAACCATAAGTACATAGTTCAACCGTCATTAAGCATACTCAAGCATACATAGTTCGATCTATCCCACATCTCATCTCACATGCGGCCGGCACGATCCTGAAGCTTCTCCAGGTACTTGACGTACGCGTCGTGCGCCACCCTGCGAGAATACTTCTGCTTGAAGGAGCCAACGGCCCTTCCTCTTGCATGTGCAAGAACACTTAGATATGCGTCATGAATCTTGTGGTTGCAAAATGGGCATCCATAGCCGTCGTTCCAGGTCCTAATACGCATGTTATGCATTCTTGCATAAAGCTCCCTCAGGATTCGCCTCTTGTACCTCCTCTGGCATCTTCATCCTCGCTGTCCACATCGTTACACAACACCTATACATATAGTAAAACAAATTTGGCATCAAATCACTGATTACATGTTGTGAAGTAGGATTAGGAATTTATGCCTATTTATTTATACATATTCAGAGATTATGGTTCGATTTTTAAGCACAGTCGTCTATGTACCGACCAATCTTGAAGAAAATAATGGCACAAACATATGTTGGTCATTCAAAATCAATTGTCAAGTCCTGGCTAGGAATTATTAGCATGAACACTAACCCTAGCCGGGTTACTAGCAGAAATCCTTTGCACAGTTGAAACAACTAATCACATATCACCTGTAGCATTCAAACAATCAATACACTACATGGATCTAACAAAACTTACTCAGATTTCATGGATTGGGAGAACATAACCACAAGATTTCTATTTCAAAAAGGGGGAGGTAGGAGTAACAAGAGAAACCATATGATCTATTTGACACATAAATGGGTATAGATGACTAACCAGCTGTCCACCGTCGTCGCAGTCGGTGTGGAACTCCGCCTCCAACTGTGGGAGCTCGACGCCGTCGACGACGTCAGGTTGTAGTGATAACTCACCGGTGGTGACGGCAACCTCTATCTCCATCTCCACGCCATACTCCGGTGCTTTAGCAGCCCCGGCGTCACCACTCCCTCTGATGGGGTGCTTTGGCGGCATCCGCATACACTGGCGGCTTTGAGGACTGAGAGCGGCGTCGAGGTTGCAAGCAGAGAGAGAAGATTGTGTGTGCGTAGCGAGGATGGGGGTGCGGCCGCTCGGGTGCACCATTAATATGGAGTGGTGGGAGTTGTGGGAGAGAGGTGGGCGGCGTTCAAACCGATGGCTCGCCTCTCGGTGAGCCTACGCACCGGGTGGCTGGCATGCCTACCAAAGTTTCACACAGCTACTCGCACGCCTCTCGATGACACTGCGCAGCGAGCACACCTCCGTCAATTGACACACCTGCATGCACACCTCCCGGTTTGCCTGCGCGGTGGACTGCTCGCATCCGTCCCATCAACTCATGCCTGCTCGCACGCCACACGGGGCGCGCGGTGGTACGTATATTTTTTTTCTATTCGGATGACTAATGCTTCTACTTTATTGCTTAACTGAAGCATGGCACGTATCCATTGTTGGTCTAACGCTCATGGTTCGAATAAATAATCCATTGGGGATATTGGTTCCCAATTATTAATAATCTCCCATCTGTAATTTGATAAAGATTATATCAAAACTGGTCTCAAATTTGACCAAAAAAGTACAATGCCACTTTGTATTAGTGTCCATATGACAACACGATAAGTTTCATGAACTTCAAATAAGTTTTGGATGTACTAGAATTTAAAAATCAAGATTCTCAATGTTTGAAATTTGTTGGGCGGGGAGTAAACATGCACCCAGTGAGACACATGTGTTTTTGCAATCCACTTAGGTGCACGATCACGTGTGCATGTATCTCAGATTTGATTTTTGCACATTATACCCATAGAAAATCAATTAGTCAATGTACTAAAATGTCTTAATGATCTCTATGAATTTTTTGAAATTAAAACGTCCCTCCTTTGGTAACATGTATGTTCACCGGGGGATAATTAATTTAACATGCATCGTAGTTGCGGTGGACTCACGGTGTGTGTGTGGGTCTGTGTGACTGGGGGTGGCGGGTGGCTCGCAGTACACTACGAGTTGTGAGCCACCATGTGGGTTGGACGTTTTGTTAGGTAGGCTAGCGCCACATCAGAGTCGTGAAATCGCTATTTAAAACATTACACAACCCTTTTTCATACATAAATGTTTTGGCCACATGCAGTCGATGGTTGTCCTACACGACACTCGATACTCGCGTGTCACGCTTTCTGTGGCCCCGCGAGGTCGTCGCTATCACTTTTACGAACAACCGGCAGTGAGGTTAATTTGACCAGCAAGGTATAATCTTTTTTGTTTGTGTTATGGTGGTATATAGTACGCGTCGAAGAGGTGGGAGGTGACTAGCATATATACAATACGTATGCGTCCGTGAACAAGTACACCTCACTCAGTGTCGACTTTTTGGTTACCGAGGCACGTGCCTCATCAAAATTGTGAAATTGGTTATTCAAACATCACATAACACCTTTTTGGGCCACATGCATATATATCATAGCTAGGACACTCATGTGTGATGCTTCCATTTGTGGGCCCATGAGGCCATCGTCGATGCATGCATGCATGCATCACTTTGACCTACATCGGGAGAGGTTAATTAATATCACCATCAATGAGGATTCTTTTGGGTTGTACTTGTACATATATTACGGCAGGAGCATATAGTATGCGGTGAAGAGGGGGAAGGGGACCATCATATGTAGTACGCTTGATATGAACCTCGCTCTGTGTGGGTGCATGGTTTACGGTTTTTGAGGCATGTGGCACATCAAAGTTGTGCATTTTGGGTAGTCAACATATATATATATATATATATATATATATATATATAGGATAACACTATTCTAATCCCAGGATTATAATAACTATTTGGATCACAACCAGCCCTATATAGGAGCCACGAGGTGTTCCGGAACTCCCGAAAACCCCACCGGACCGATTACAGAAAAAGAACACCCCAGCAACCTGCTGCCCTGATCCCCACATCAACCTCCCATGATCCCCTCCCCAGAGCGCCGCCACCCTCCTGGATCTCGCCGACCCGCGCGCCTCCTCCCGCTGGCCGACCTTCCCAAGGCTCCGCCCCCGCCCCCAGCAACCCCCAATGAGAGCCTTCGCCGCATCCCGCGTGCCCCCCGTCGACGAGTGGCTCCCTCCTCGTCGCCGGTGTCGTCTGCTCTGCCGCCTCAAGGACCAGGTTATAGGCCCCGGTCTCCGGCCAAGCTGCCGTCCAGGGGTTCGACGCTGTCAGCAGGACTTAGACGCCTTGGGAGGTCACGCCGTATCCCGCCTGCATGCGTCCCTCGCCGACGCATCTCCAACTCACCATGGGCGGCTTCCTCGTTAGGCTCGATCTTCTTCTCCAGCCTCTGTTATGCTAGCCTAACTTTCCTCTGGCTGCAGCAGCACTCAAGCCATTCGCCGCTGCTACCTCCGGCCATTCAACTACACTCCACCCTCACGGCCTCACCTCATTGCCATTCCACATCCTTGGATGGGTTCTTCCTCACATATGTGCGTCCTCTATGTTTATTCTTTCTGGTTTCTCCGGGTGCCCGTTACCTTCCAGTGCTAGGTAAAATTTTCATCCTCGCTCATACGTTCCCTTCCGTCGTAGTAGTATCATCAGATGACATACTCATAGCTTTTCTTCTGACATTTTCCTGAATTTGATTATAGAACAAAAGGCAAAAGGGCCAAAATACTTCTTTGCTTGGCTTCAGTGTCTTGCGGTTTTGTCTTGGCTAAGATAGACAAAAGGGAGATGAGCTAATTAAACTTTTCATACGGTTGATCATCGCATCGGAACAAGAAAAGGCCAGACAGGCGTTCTTCCAGCATGTGCATCATGCCTGCAGGCAAAGAAAGAAGCTTCACTGACAGAGCTACTATCTAGTGTACTAATAGTCTAATACTTTAGGGAAAGCTCCAGCTTTCCAAAGACTATTATGATAATACAGTTTAAGTGTCAGAGGGTGTGACTAACATATCACGTTCAGTGTGCAAGCATGGAAGCACAGACCATGACGCTATGATGCATTTTGATATGGATATTTTTTCTTCTCTTTGACGCAGTGCCGCCGGCACCACCACGGGAATTGCAGTCGCAACCAGATGGCACGCCACCACCGCGAGCCACTCGTCAGTGACCACCAGCCCATGTGCACACATGGAGCCTCATGCGCGGCGCCACTGATGGGGATTGGGCGTGACCTGCATCTGGAGGAGGCCTCGACCTACAGCTAGCCGCGTGTCGCCACACCAGTCTACAACCTATAGCTAGCGCCGCATGCCCAGGCCGTTCAACTTTGGCACAGCAGCTCGTTCAACTCCGCCCGTGGTCCTCTTAGATTACCTTCAGTTAAGATTGAACACAAAAAATCAATCAATTCGGTACAGTGTGGTTGTCTTGATTAGTCTTTCTTGCAAACAAAAAATAAATGCCAGTACCTTTTGCAGGTATGAAATGGGGAGCCGGAAAATGTGAACAACCCTGTGGAATCTTCATATACATCCCGTTGCCTCTTCTCTTCTTTTTGCTGTGAGTGTGTAAATTGAAGATTAGTCATAACAGGGGAAGAAATAGTTTCAGAGAGTTTTTCGTAAAAATTCAGAGATGTTGTTTAGATCTCTATGGACTTTTGTACATGTTTATGCTAGTTCATGCTCATTTGTACTCTCTTTTCTTCTTACTCTGGTTCAGATTTTGGTTCGAAAAGTATGTGCATGTTGATACAGACAATCTGTACAAAGAACTTCAAATATTATTGCCCCGTAGGTTCATGTATTCACAATATGTATCATTATTATTTTTCTCTCTCAAAAAGTGTCTTTTCAGCACTAGAGCAGATCCAAAATCCCGAACAAACTCATGGCAAAAAATAAAAAAGAAAGTCCAAAGAGTTTGGGTACAAAGGTTCAAAGAGGATTTCTATAGTGAATATTTTTTAATGCTACGCGAAGTACCTTGTTGTTCCTTGACGATGAGCCTTTCGATCCCATATACTCCTTGCTTTCTAAAGAATGAAGTTGAAAAATAAGAAAACGAGAAGTTTGAAATGTTCAACTTTTACAACAACAAAAGATCATATATTGTTCCTGTTACGATAAGAATAAAATGAAGAAGTTCAAATTAAAATAACAGAGCAATTCGATGTTTATATACCAAGAAGGGAAACACGCGTTGCCAAAAAATGCTAACTTTGGAAGTTCAAAACTAATAAATTGGAGAGTTTGAAAAAACGAGAAAACAAAAAATAGACACACATATGTTTGTACAATAAAAATTCATGGATTTCCCTTTTTATATAAAAGCTCAAAATCTAAAAAAACAAAACAAAAAATTGTTTCGTTGTTTGTAACAAAAACATATGTTGACCTATCTAAAAAATCCCAGGAAGACCTAGAAGTTCAAATTACAAAAAATTGATCATTTAAAAAATTATAAAAATAATGGTTTTCGCTGTTTCTAGAAAAATCCTAGAGGTTCAAATTTAAAAGAAGTCCAATGTTTATTACAAATCCAAGATGGTCAAACTAAAAAAGGAAAGCATTTGAACACAAATTTATAAAAAAGGATTTTCTCCATTAAAAAAACCCTTGAAGTTAAAACATATGTGATCATACGATGGTTAAAACATTTTCTTCATTAAAAAAATGTTTGATGCTTATTTAAAAACATATTTTTTCTAAGAATAATACTAAGAAGTTCAAATTAAAATAAAAGAGAAGTCCAAATATTATGAAAAACTTTGATTTATCGTGTTACTACAGTATAAAACAAAGAATTTCAAATTAAAAAAGGAACAACTAAAAAAGTTTAAAAATAGATTTTCCCCATTTCTAAGAAAACTAGAAGTTCAAATGAAAATAACGAAGTGGTTCGATGTTTATTTAGAAACTAAGATTTTACCGTTGTTAAAGTACTCAAATATCCCTTAGTATTGAAGAATCAACGATGAAGTTCAATAAAACCAGGAAGTCCATATTAAAAACATGAAGAAGTTGAATGATTATAGAAAACTTAGATTTTTCCTCGTTATTAAAGAATGGAAACAAGAAGTTCAACGTTTAAAAATAGAGCCCTTCAAAATTTCATAAAAAATATTAAGAAAGAAAACAAGGAAGTCCATATTAAAGATGGAGAAGTTCGATGATTATAGAAAACTCAGATTTTCCTCGTTATTAAAGAATGGAAACAAGAAGTTCAAAAATAAAATAACAAGAAGTTCAAATTCTAAAAATAGAGCGCTTCAAAATTTCATAAAAAAAGATTAAGAAATAAAATCAGGAAGTCCATATTAAAAATATGAAGAAGTTCGATGATTATAGAAAAGTCAGATTTTCCACATTATTAAAGAATGGAAACAAGAAGTTCAAAAATAAAAAACAAGAAGTTCAACTTTTAAAAATAGAGCGCTTCAAAATTTCCTAAAAAGAGATCAAGAAATAAACTAGGAAGTCCATATTAAAAAGATGGAGAAGTTCGATGATTATAGAAAGCTCAAATTTTCCTCATTTTTAAAGAGTGGAAAACAAGGAGTTCAAACAAAAAAAATAAGAGGTTCAACTTTTAAAAATAGAGCGCTTCAAAATGCATAAAAAAGATTAAGAAAATCAGATTAAGAAGTTCAGATTGATAACTATCAGAAGTTCACGTACTACACGGTGTTCATTTGGTATTAAAAAAGAAAAAAAAAGCAAAGTTTAAAAGTTTTATTGTTATAAGTTCAAGTCCTCCATCGAATAAAGTTGAAAAAATTATTGTGAGAGAGATTTGTAAAAAAAGAATATCATTTGTGTAACACGGACGAAATGAATGAGAAAATTACAAACAAAAATACTTCACAGAAGTTCAACGTGAAAACAGGAGGAAGTTCAACTACTATAGTGAATGAATTTCAGATGAAAAAACTTTTAAAGTCGTCGCGAGTATGAAAAAACGATCAACATAGGAAAATTGCGTCTTTAGATCAGCTTTCCACCAGTATATTACTTGCTCAATTTCGGTGGGTGGATGGAGAGCTACGAGCAGTGGACGGAGAGCTAGGATAAAAAAGCGCGTGAAAAAACAGAGTGAAGTTCAAGTAGACATGCCGAGAAGTTCAAGTCTTCACACTGTGCATTTTCGAAGAATCCGCTTCGCGATAAAGACAGAACGCAGGGCCTCGCCATTTTCAAAGTTAGTTGAAAATGGCTAGGAATTAAAGAAAAACCATCAACATGAAAAAGTTTTGTATCTTCCACAACTTTTCAGCGGTATATTATTTGCCACATTCCGATAAAGTTTTTAGAAATTACAGCGAAAATACGTTTTTAGCCATTTTCAAAATTGACTTAAAACCGTAAGGAATTAGGATATACAATATATACCAAAAAGTTTCGCATTTTTCCAAGCTTTCCAATGCCATATCATTTGCTGCATTCAGAAGTACGGTTAAAAATTAGCTCGAAAATACGAACTCGGTGGAACTTGTACCATTTTCTATATTACTTTTAAACTGTTCAAAATTAGAAAAACTTTTAACATGAAAAAGTAGCGCATTTCCATAAGCTTTCCAATGCCATATCATTTGCCTCAATTGGATTATCGTTTAGAAATGGCATAAAAATACGAACTCGGCTATTCGGTTTGTGAAATTTTACGATTTGCCAAATTACTATTTATCCATAAGGAATTAGAGAAAACGTTCAACATGTGGAAGGAGCGGTTTTGCAACAACTTTCCAACGCCATATTATTTGCCTCATTTCGATAAATCGTTTAGAAATGCGATCGAAAATATGACTCACGTTTTTTATATGAAGAAAAAACGGTTTTCAAAACTGCTCTTAAACCGCTTACATTTTGCCAAAAATTTGACTTGGGTCATGATACTGGTGTCCATAGCTTTCCAATGGTGTATCGCAAGCCCCATTTGGACAATGTTGGCGGAAGTTCAACCTAGCACACGGGGAAGTTCAGGTCGAACAACTCAGGCAGTAAAATTGCAAAAAACGCAATTTCATCATGACCCAAGAGCAAAGTTCGCCAACGAACGAGATTCCCATTTAAAACCGGTATTTAGTTGGTAAAAAACATTTCTAGATTACATTAACATCGTATAGAACATGACTAAGCAGAATAATTCGCGGGGGGAGCCACGGTTGCGAAGATAGCCCGAAGGTCGGATTTGTAAAGAGGGAAGTTCAGGCGTGTAACTCGGTCAGAGAAAGTTGAAAAATTTATTGTGAGACATGTTTGTACAAAACAAATATCATTTGTGTGACATTGACGAATGTATGAGGAAATTACAACCGAAAATACATCACAGAAGTTCAACGTGAAAACAGCAGGAAGTTCAACAACTATAGTGAATGAATTTGAGATGAAAAACTTTTAAAATCGTCGCAAGTATGAAAAAATGATCAACATGGAAAAGTTGCGTGTTTACAATAGCTTTCCATCGGTATATCACTTGCTCAATTCCAATGACTGGATAGAGAGTTACGAGAAGTGGATGAAGAGCTACGAGCAAGAAAAGAATGTGAAAAAATAGAGTGAAGTTCAGGTACACGCGCCGAGAAGTTCAGGTTCATCACACGGTGCATTTTCGCAGAATCTGTTTCGCGATAAAGGCAGAACGCATGATCCCGCTATTTTCGCAATTACTTGAAAACGGATAGGAATCAGAGAAAACCATCAACATGAAAAAGTTTCGCATTTTCCTTAGCTTTTCAGCGGCATATTATTTGCCCCATTCCGTTTTTCGCCGTTTTCTAAACTGACTTAAAACCATAAAGAATTAGGAGAAACAATGCATACAAAAAAGTTTCGAATTTGTTCAAGCTTTACAACGCCATATCATTTGCTGCATTCGGACGCACGGTTAAAAAATTAGCTCGAAAATACGAACTCGGTAGGACTTGGACCATTTTCTAAATTACTCTTAAACCATTCAAAATTAGAAAAAAAAACTTTCAATATGAAAAAGTAGCGCATTTTCATAAGCTTTCCAATGTCGTATCATATGCGTCCATTGGATTAGCCGTTTAGAAATGACATCGAAAAAACGAACTCAACTGTTAAGTTTACGAAATTTTACGTTTATTCAAATTACTATTTAACCATAGGGAATTAGAGAAAACTTTCAACATGTGGAAGGAGCAGTTTTGCAGCATCTTCCCAATGCCATATTATATGCCTCATTCTGATAAACGGTTTAGAAATGCGATCAAAAATACGATTCACGTTTTTTGTGTGAAGAAAAAATAGTTTTCAAAACTGCTCTTAAACAGCTTATATTTTGCCAAAAATTTAAGTTGGATCATGATATTGGTGTCCATAGCTTTCAAAAGGTGTATCGCAAGCCCCATTTGGGCAATGTTTTTTTTGACTGGGAACTGTGGGTCAAAACCCCCACAGCAGATCAAAACTTTATTGAAAAACAACAGATACAACAAGTTGATTACAAGGAGTAACTAGGTTACAAGAAAGAAGAAAAAAGAAAGCCCTACCAAACTAGCTTAAGGGGGGAGGTAAGAAATCCACTTGAGCAGGTCATCTTGTAAGCAGCTCTGATTCTGTGCTGCATGAGGCTAATATCCTGCCTGAAAGCAAACCTCCATTTATTGAAACTTGCCCTCTCATTTCTGAACACTTTGGCATTTCTGATGATCCAAATATGCCAGCAAGCAATGAATACCACTTCAGAGAAGAAAGGCCTATCAAAACTTCTCCTTGCCTGAGTAACCAGCTCAATGATGGAGGTGCCAGCAGACCAATCAATTTGCAGATAATTCCAGACCCTGACACTGAAATTGCAATTGAAGAACAAGTGATCCCTGGTTTCCCTAGCCTGCAAAGGGCATAGCCTATAGTGGACACCATCCTCCATGTGCCAGTGTCTTCTCTGAACCATATCCTTGGTGTTCAACCTGTCCATAACAAGCATCCAAGCAAAGACCTTGATTTTGAGAGTACAGGAGGATTTCCATATCCAACAAAGCAAAGGATTGAAGGACTCAGTCTGAAAGGAGTGTGAGTAAAACATCTTGGGCTTGTAAAACTTGGATGAGCCCTGCCAGAACCCTCAGTCCTTCGAGCTGGGGTCTCTTCTGTGTGAGTCCATTAAATCCTTTATCAGATTTAACTCATCAAAAGCTTGAGCCGATAAGGGAAGATGAAAAAGTTGGTGCAGATCATGGGTATTAAAATATCCTTAATTGAGACCCAGGGGTCCTTGGCAAAAGAGAAAAGCCTTGGGAATCTTGCCTGCAAACTAGATGTTTCAGAGCCAAGGTTCCAGTTATCAGACCAAAATAGAGCAGTGTCCCCTTCATTGATCTGCACCCAGGAGCAGTCACTAAAATGCTGCATGACTTTACAAATATCTCTCCACCAGAAGGAGCCATAATCATTTGTTCCCTGGGGCATTCTCTAAAAATAATATGAATCCCAAACTAGGGATACCCAAGGAATTTCTCGTTTATTCAAGAAATTACTGGCATGCTTGAGGAGGAGAGCCACATTCTGAACCCCCAGATTAAGAATACCAAGACCTCCTTTGTTTTTTGGCCTACATATTAGTTCCCAAGCAGCCAGAGATGGGGCTGGCTCATCTCTATGCTTTCTCCACAAGCACTGTCTTTGAATTCTTTCCAACTGTTTCAGAATACTAGCTGGGAGAGCAAGACTACCCATAAAGAAAACTGGTAAAGAGGATAGAGCAGAGTTTAGAAATTGTAGCCTTTCTCCTTGGTTAAGGAAAGAAGAACTGGTAGTCATTCTTCTCTCCATACAGTCAACCAGTGGCATGAAGTCGACCATTTTGGGTCTTGTGGTCCCCACAGGTAATCCCAGGTAAGTAAATGGCATTGTACCAATTTTGCAGCCAAAAACAGTTGCCAAATCCTTCATTACAGCATTGTCAACATTGATTGGAATAATAAAAGACTTTTGATAGTTGACATCCAGACCAGTGGACTGAGATAACACCTGTAGCATATCTTTCAGAGCCAGTAGTTGAGCCCTGTCTGCAGGGAGGATGATCAAAGTATCATCTGCATACTGGATCACAGGGTAGTCTGTATCATGGCAGGGTATGGGCAAATGAAGAAGTCCCTTCCTGTACATATCATTAATGACTGTTTGTAGCAGGTCAGCAGCTATGACAAATAGCAGGGGAGATACAGGGTCACCATGTCTAACTCCTTTCTTACAAACAAACTTTCTCCCAGGGACTCCATTGAGCAGAATAGAAGAAGTACCAGTGGTAAGAAGCTATTTCATCCAAAGAATCCACTTATCATTGAAGCCCTTATATCTAAGAATTTGAAAGATAGCTTCATGCTCAATAGAGTCAAAAGCCTTTTCAAAATCCAATTTGAGGATTACTATTGGCCTTTTTGACTGGTGGCATTGATGCAAGTATTCAAAAGTCCAACCCAGACAGTCCTGTATTGTTCTGGTCTTAATGAAACCATATTGGTTCTTATGGATGCATTGCATAATCATTGCTTGAAACCTATTTGCAGCCATTTTGGACAAAAATTTAAGCCCCATACTAGTGAGAGAGATAGGTCTGAAGTCACCCACTTCCTCAGGAGAAAGTTTTTTGGGCACAAGAGTAATAAAAGAACTATTGATGTTTTCTAAGACAGCCACTCCCTCATGAAAAGCCTGAGCTAGCTCATAAAATTCCCCAGAAATAAGGTGCCAGCATTTCTTAAAAAACAAACCATTAAATCCATCAGGACCAGGTGCTTTATCCACAGGCATATGCTTGACCACATTGTCCATTTCCTCCTTTTCAAAAGGCCTAGTGAGCACCTCAAGGCCAGACACTGGAGAGATAAGTGTAGACAAATCAAAACCCATCACAATCCCTCTAGAGGTGCCCATTCTATTCTTAAAACAACTCCAGAGAATTCCAGCCATTTGGGAGTGATCAGAGACTACAGTTCCATCAGGTAGTCTTAAACTAGCTATAGAGTTCCTCCTATGCCTCTCAGTGGCCATAGCATGGAAGAATTTAGTGTTTTCTCCCCCCACCTTAAAGTACCGAATAGAGCATCGCTTCTTCCAGTACAGAAACTGTAAGTGCAGGAGCTTTTCCAGATGGGTTTTGACAATTCTTCTGAAATTGTTCTCTTGAATAAAGAGAGGCCTCCACTCCTCTAATTCGTCCAGAAGGAAGATGACATGATTGCATTTGCTAATCAATAACCTCAATTTGGAAATATTCATTTGCCATCTCTTAAGAAACATTCTCAAACATTTAAATTTCTCTGCAATTTTAGCAGTTATGTGTGTTTTCCGAGAGGGCTGCTTCCAAGAAGATTCAACACAGTTCATGAAACCCTCCAGTTCAATCCAATAGTTTTCAAACCTAAAGATATTTGATTTTGGAATGGAAGTCTTGATGGACACTAAACAAGGCACATGATCGGATGCAGTCCAAGCCAGGGGCAGAACTTCAGTCATGGGGTAATCGGAAATCCAATCTACAGAAGTAAAAAACCAGTCTAGCTGCTCCAGAAGTGGGGTGTCCTGCATATTGGACCATGTGTAGGATCTGCATTTGGGCAATGTTAGCGGAAGTTCAACCTAGTTCACAGGGAAGTTCAACGTACTACTAGCGGGGCGGGTCAGGTTGTGATCAGAATAGTGTTTATGTATATATATATATTTGGCCCACATGTAAAGCGGTGGTGGTTGTCCTCTCTCACCCACTTAAGCGCTATCAGCGATATCGATGCTTTCCATCCGTGGGCCCGCTTGGTGCATCACTTCTTTTTTGCCTGACAACAAGAGATGTTATTTTGACTTAGGAGGGAATTATTATTTTTGCTATGGGATGACATGCATGATACACTTTGAGCACACACATATGCATGTGTAGGCATGAATCCCTCTCATCGAGTCGAAGTGGCTAGTTCAACCACACTATCATGAACCAATCTCGGTCTGTGTGGGGATCTAGTGTACAATTTTTGACACACGCTCTAGATCAATGTTGTGCATTCAAACATGCATGCACGCATCACGTCCATACATATGCATGTATTAGTTGCCTTCGAACAATACACTCCCTCACTTGGTTATCAGCGACAAGCCTATATATTCGTTGGCCCGCGTGGATATCCATGATCACCTTGACCAACAACAAGATACGTTACCATGTCAGATTCTTCATTTGGTTAGTGATATCGTAGTATAGGTGATGGTGAGATTCAGACCTAATTAAGTTTGAGCGCATATACTATGCATGCATGCATGCATGCATATATGAATCCTCGTCGTTGGCTTGAACTATGGTGTAACATACATATCCATCGTCAACCTAACCCTCACTTGGTGTGGGGATTTCTAGTTCGAAATCACAGTGCCACATCAAAGTTGTTCATTGTTACTCAAAAAATACCTCTCCATACATATGTTTGGGCCACACGCATGCAGTGGTTGTCTTCGGGGACTAGCTACTTGCGTGATTATTTGCGAGCTAGCCCATCTCCGGGGTCGCATGGACGACTTTCACTTTGACCAACAACAAGAGAGAGGTTGTATGACCAAGGTGGATTATTCTTGGTTCGTTTTATGATCCATCTTGGTGAGATATATGCCTCTCTGGCCCACTGAATGAAAGTGTGTGTGTGGGGGGGGGTTGCTACATCGCACTTTTTCTAGGTGAACCTAGGTTGGGGGGCATGCATTCATAGCTTAATTAGGATTCCCTTCGTGGAAACATGAGGGGGTGGGGGGTTGCTAGCTACTTCGCACTTTGCTAGGTGAACCTCGGTTGGGGGGGGCATGCTCATAGCTTAGGATTCCCTTCATGCCGACACAAGGGGGGCTGCTAACTACTTCACACTTTGCTAGGTGAACCTCGGTTGGGGGGGGCATGTGCATTCATAGCTTAGGATTCCCTTCGTGCTGGCAGAGGGAGGGGTGGCTGGTAGCTACGTCGCACTTTGCTAGGGTGAACCTCGGTTGGGGGGGAGGGCATGCATTCATAGCTTATCTAGGATCCCCTTCGTGCCGACACAAGGGAGGAGGGCTACTAGCTACTTCGCACTTTGCTAGGTGAACCTCGGTTGGGGGGGGGGGAATGCATACATAGCTTAGGAATCCCTTCGTGCTGACACGAGGGAGGGGGCTGCTAGCTCTACTTCACACTTTGCTAGGTGAACCTCAGCTGTGGGGCACCCATTCATAGCTTAGGATTCCCTTCGTGCCGACACGAGGAAGGGGGGCTGCTAGCAACTTTGCACTTTGCTACGGTGAACCTCGGTTGCGGGGCACGCATTCATATATAGCTTAGGATTCCCTTCGTGCCGACACGAGGTAGGAGGGGGGCTGCTAGCTACTTCGCACTTTGCTAGGTGAACCTCGGTTGAGGGGGAGGGGGCATGCATTCATAATATATAGCTTAGGATTCCCTTCGTACCGGCACGAGGGATGAGGGGGGCTGCTAGCTCTACTTCACACTTTGCTAGGTGAACCTCGGTTGTGGGGCACCCATTCTTAGCTTAGGATTCCCTTCGTGCCGACACGAGGGAGGGGGGATCCTAGCAACTTCGCACTTTGCTACGGTGAACCTCGGTTGGGGGGCACGCATTCATATATAGCTTAGGATCCCCTTCGTGCCGACAAGAGGGAGGAGGGGGCTGCTAGCTACTTCGCACTTTGCTAGGTGAACCTCGGTTGAGGGGGAGGGGGCATGCATTCATAATATATAGCTTAGGATTCCCTTTATACCAGCACGAGGGATGAGGGGAGCTGCTAGCTCTACTTCACACTTTGCTAGGTGAACCTCGGTTGTGGGGCACCCATTCATAGCTTACGATTCCCTTCATGCCGACACGAGGGAGGGGGGATGCTAGCAACTTCGCACTTTGCTACGGTGAACCTCGGTTGGGGGGCACGCATTCATATGTAGCTTAGGATTCCCTTCGTGCCGACACGAGGGAGGAGGGGGGCTGCTAGCTACTTCGCACTTTGCTAGGTGAACCTCGGTTGACGGGGAGGGGGCATGCATTCATAATATATAGCTTAGGATTCCGTTCGTACCGGCACGAGGGATGTGGGGGGCTGCTACCTACTTCTCACTTTGCTAGGTGAACCTCGGTTGAGGGGGAGGGGGCATGCTTTCATAGCTTAGGATTCCATGCGTGCCGACACGAGAGGGTGGGAGAAAGCAATACCATGCGCTTTGCGAGAAAGGTGCCACATCGAAGTTGCATTTGGCATTTGAAAATCAAACCACCCTTTTGATACATAAATTTGGTCCACATGCAAGTGTGTTCGTGTTCTGACCCTCTCCCGCGTCATTTTTCGCCAAATTTATGAACATTAGGCAAGTCGGATGACACAAGAGACACGGTTCACTCAAACTAACCGCATGCCACGTCGGTGCACCTGTCATGCACACATCCGCACAGTACATTGGGCTCCACGAGGGTCCCCCTGTGAAAAATATCTGCCCGATTCGAGGAATTTCTGCTTCATAACACATGGTTGTTATCTCCGGACCGTGTGCAATGCACTATCATCAAAAAATTTAATAGCCCAGCATTTCACTCCCCCGTAGTAAAATGTTCAGTACCCACATCATTTCCTCAAACACCCCGCGCCCCCCTCCACACACACACACCAAAACCTCTTCGGGCGTGTGCGCGCACACACACCCTCCCTCCCTCGCTCGAAACCCTAGCAAAGTCCCTGCCGCCACCGGAAGGCCTTCATTGTCAACATCTACCGGATTGCCTGTACAAGTTACCAACCGATCTCCATACCTAGGGCACCCTGAGTTTCTTAGATGACGCCTGCCAAACGCCCCCTTCACTACTAGGAAAAGTCCTATAGCTAATATGGACATTAATGGCGCACCATGTATGTGGTGCGCCACTGCTATATAGCAGTGGCGAACCAGATACAGGTACGTCATTGTTATTTTTTAGTAGTGGCGCACCTTTAGTCCACTGCGCCATTGCAATTTTTTCCCCGGGTCCACCCCCTTCCCTAGGCTTACCAATGGCGCACCTTTGCCAGGTGCACCATTGCTACCTGGCAAAGGTGCGCCATTGGTAAGCCAGGGGAGGTGGGAATTTTTGGCTAGCAATGGTGCACCACCCCCTGGTGTGCCATTGCTATATGCTGCACCGACCGGCCCGCCTTTTTCTTTTCTTTTCCCCTCTCACCTCCACCGCATAGCTCAAGCTCCCTCTCACGATTCCTCACCTCCATCAACAGCTGCCGGCCAGCATGTCCCCTCACCTGCACCGCCGGCCAGCGACCGCAGCCCTCCTTCCGCTGCTGGCCCTAGACCTCTCCTACCCCATCCGCCTCCCAGTCCTCTCCCAAATCCCCCATTGTCTCTAAGCTCGCGCGAGACCCAGCCTCGCCCCACCTCCGCCCCGCCGCCTACCAGCCCTCACGAACCTCGCCACCGTCCGGGGAAGCTTCGACGCCGCCACCTGCAGATTCCCTCGCGGACACGCCTCCAATCGAGTCTCAAGCACGCCGCCATGAAATCCTAGGCCAGCTGGGACCTCGCATCTGGATGCCGTGTTCATGCTGGTGGAGGCGTCCAGCGGCATCGCCGGCGTCGTGATGTCGACCACCGTAGCTTCTGGTCAAGGTATGAGTCGTACCCCAACAGGCAGTCCCCAATCCTCTTCTCCCCCTGCAGGATACAGTGGTAGCACGACGCAGGTGAGATGAATTCGTCGATCTGCTGCATTGATTTGTAGCTGTAGGATTTTTTTAGGGGAGAAGAAATGCAGTTTCTTGTCATGTTTTGCTGTGCATTGATGGAAATCAGCTCTATAGATGCAACAGTCCCAGTGCATTCTGTACTAAACTGTCACAAGCCTAGGGTTCAAGCTCTGAATTTTTAGATGTTTACATCGATTTAGTAGTTTCTTAGGTATATGTACACGATTCTGTACTAAACTGTGGATGCATATAGTTGTGAATTTGGGAATCTGGCACGATATGCTCCTGAAGAAGTATCTACCGATGCTAAGAAGCAGGCAAGGTTCCGCAAGGGACTTAGCCCTGAGCTTCGCCGTGATCTTCGTCTACACGAGTGCACATCCTTTCAGAAGTTGGTCAATAAAGCCATCAGCGCTGAGACAGGCCAGACTGATTATGACGCTTCATGCAAGCACTCCCGTGATTTTGGCTCTTCATCCGGCTCTGGAGCTCAGAAGCGCCGGGTGTGGATTCCAAGCACGGCACTGCCACCCAGGTTCATTCTGAGGCCGCCCTTTGAGGCGCCTCGTCCCAACTAGCAGTTTGCACCGCCCAAGACCTATGGTGGCCCCGCTGCTAATGCTGCTCCATGTCCCAGTGTGGTGACGTGTTTCAAGTGTGGAGAGCCGGGTCACTATAGCCGAGAGTGTCCCCAGAACAACAACCCCAATCAATCTGGCAAGTCCATTGGCCATGGTAAGCCAGCGGGAAAGACATTCTACGCCAACCAGGTGACCACTGCATGTGGCCATGTCAACTATGTCTCAGCCGAGGAGGCTCACGAGGATCCTAACGTCGTCCTTGGTACGCTCCTTGTTAACTGCCATCCGGTATCTGTTCTTTTCGATAGTGGAGAATCTCATTCATTCATATCCAAGAACTATGCTCGATTGCATAACACGACATTCTGTGACATGCCCACTTCTATGGTAATTCAAACCCCGGGTTCCAAATGGCAAACTTCTAGAGTAAGCCATGGGAACGAAATTCTTGTCGATAGACTTATCTTCCTTGCATCCTTAATAGCTCTCAAGTCCTCGGACATAAACATCATCTTGGGTATGGACTGGATGTCAGCTCATTATGCTAAGATTGATTGTGCCACTAGAACCGTTCAACTTACTCATCCATCGGGCAAGACAGTCAATGTCTTAACTCGAGTGGCCAAGCGCAAGCTTTACACCCTAAACGCCAACCCCTTCCATACCTTGAGGATTTTCCGGTAGTCCAAGACTTCCCGGATGTCTTTCCCGAAGAACTGCCAGGTGTTCCACCTGACAGGGATGTCGAGTTCATGATAGACCTTGTTCTAGGAACCGTTCCAATTTCTAGGAGACCCTATAAGATGGCACCCTTAGAACTAGTCGAGCTTAAGAATCAACTCGATGAGTCCTTGAAAAAGGGTTTCATCCGTCCTAGTTCCTCTCCTTGGGCTTGCCCCGTCCGATTTTTCAAGAAGAAGGATGGAGCGGATCGGATGGTTGTAGATTACCGACCTATCAACTTGGTCACTATCAAGAACAAGTATCCGCTTCCCACGATCAACGATCTGTATGATTAGCTCGCTGGATCCTCAGTCTTTTCCAAGATGGATTTGAGGTTGGGCTACCATCAAATCAAAATCAGAAACAGGGACATTCCCAAAACGGCCTTTGTTACTCGTTATGGCCAATACGAGTACACCGTTATGTCCTTCGGTTTAACCAATGCCCCAGCCACCTTCTCTCGGTTAATGAACTCAGTTTTCATGGAGTATTTGGATAAATTCGTCGTAGTATACATCGATGACATACTCATCTACTCCAAGAATGAAGAGGAACATGCCGAACATCTAAGGCTGGTATTGATGAAACTTCCAGAGCATCGCCTTTATTGCCAGAAGTGACCTATCTAGGCCATGTAATCTCTGGTAAGGGTATTGCTGTCAATCCCGAGCGAGTTCAAGCTCTCCTTGATTGGACTCCACCTGAGACAGTTAAGCAAGTTCAGAGCTTCCTTGGCTTAGCGAGCTACTGCCGCCGCTTCATCGAGAATTTCTCCAAGGTTGCTAAACCTCTAACTGAACTCCTCAAGAAAGATAAAAAGTTCGAGTGGACTCCACAGTGCGAGTTTAGCTTTCAGGAACTGAAAAGACGCCTGACATCTGCTCCCGTACTGGTACCACCAGATTTCTCCAAGGACTTTATTATCTATTGCGACGCCTCGCGACAAGGAATAGGTTGCATACTCATGCAAGATCGTCAGGTAATTGCCTATGCTTCACGGCAATTACACCCACATGAGGAAAATTATCCCACACATGATCTAGAGCTTGCAGCTGTAGTCCATGCACTCAAAACTTGGCGACATTACCTCCTCGGTAATCGTTGTGAGATCTTCACCCATCACCAAAGTTTGAAATATATCTTCACCCAACCGGATTTGAATCTCAGGCAAAGACATTGGGTCGAGTTGATCTCGGATTACGACTAAGGAATAACTTACACCCCGGGCAAAGCCAATGTCATGGCTGATGCACTAAGTTGTAAGTCCTATTGTAACAACCTGATGTTACAACAAAGTCAACCACTTCTCCACGAGGAATTTCGTAAGCTCATTCTTCACATTGTTCCTCGAGGATTCCTATCCACACTTGTGAAAAAACCTACCCTTACGGATCAGATCATCAAGGCACAGAAGGTAGATCCAGGAATCTCCCGTATTAAGAGAAGCATTAAGAAAGGAGTCACGAATTGTTTCTCCATTGATCATCAAGGTGTCGTATACTTTGGAAATCTCCTAGTGGTTCCAAAGGCACGAAACCTGAGGCGGCTGATCCTTAAGGAAGCTCATGAATCCCCTCTCAGCATTCATCTCGGTAGTACTAAAATGTATCAAGACCTACGCCAGAGGTTTTGGTGGACTAGGATGAAGAGAGAAATCGCTCAATACATTGCTAATTGCGACGTTTGTCGTCGTGTTAAAGCAGAGCATCAACGGCCTGCTGGCACCCTTCAACCTTTGGCTATTCCCGAGTGTAAATGGGATAAAATCAGTATGGATTTCATCACTGGGTTTCCCAGGACCAAGAGAGGGAATAATGCCATCTTCGTCGTGATCGACCGTCTTCCCAAGGTAGCCCATTTCCTACCTGTTCGTGAGAGTATCACCGCTAGCCAGCTAGCTGACTTGTACATCTCCCGAATAGTGTCTCTTCATGGTGTCCCATTGGAAATTAAATCAGACCGTGGGAGTCTCTTCACCTCTCGATTTTGGGAAAGTTTCCAAAATGCTATGGGAACTCGTCTCTCTTTTAGCACCGCCTTCCATCCTCAATCAAGTGGTCAAGTAGAGCGAGTCAATCAAATTCTGGAAGATATGCTCCGAGCTTCTGTCATCTCGTTCGGAATGGGTTGGGAGAATTGCCTTCCATTCGCAGAGTTTGCTTATAACAATAGTTATCAAGCTAGCTTGGGCAAGGCTCCTTTCAAAGTTCTCTATGGACGAAAATGTCGAACGCCTCTTAACTCGTCAGAAACCGGGGAAAGACAACTCTTTGGCCCGGATATGATTCAGGAAGCAGAAGAGCAGGTTCGCGTTATTCGTGAGAAATTGAAGACAGCCCAATCTCGTGAAAAGAGCCAATATGATCGTAAACATAAGCTCATGACTTTTGAAGTCGGCGAGAAGGCTTACCTTCGGATTACTCCGTTAAAGGGAACCCATCGTTTCGGTATCAAAGGCAAATTGGCTCCTCGCTACATCGGACCTTTTCACATTCTTGCCAAACGAGGAGAAGTTGCCTTCCAATTGGAACTACCTTCGCATCTTTCCAGAGTTCACGATGTTTTCCACGTTTCTCAACTCAGGCGTTGCTTCGCGGATCCTATCCGTGGAGTGGACCACGAAACGCTTGATCTACAAGATAACCTCTCATATCGGGAATATCCCGTTCGTATCCTTGATCAAGCCGAGCCTACCACTCGACGTCATAATATCAAGTTTGTCAAGGTTCAATGGTCACACCATTCCGAGAAAGAAGCCACTTGGGAAAGGGAGGATCGTCTTCAACTGGAGTACCCCACCTTCTTCCCGGAGGATCTTAAATCTCGGGACGAGATTATTTTGAGTGGGGGTGAGTTGTCACACCCTAGCTAGTTCAAGCATTAGAGTGTGCATCACGTTTATTTTCTCTTAAATTTGAAATGGGGATGACAGAACCCCCAGCACCCCCCTGGAACAACTAGGGTTTACTAAAAACTTTTTCAATGAACCTGATATGCCCTTCTAAAAAGCCCACCATTTTTGTTTTGGATTAAAACCCCTCACAAAAATGGTGCACATTTTTCTAGGACATCTAAGGTCATTGGATTAATCCTTATAGTATTTGCATTTGGGCATTTAAATGCTATAAAATATTTTAAATGCTCAACTAATCATAAACTAAAATGTTTGATGTTGGATATATCCTAAACAGTGGCCATGATTAATTTTATGATTTATGGTAATGCCCTGGCATTTTTAATAAAGCCCTGAAGTTACAGAAATAATAACTAATAAAAAACAGAAAAGGAGAGAAACAACAGGAACTCACCTGGCGCAGCCCACCTAACCCACCAGCCGGCCCACATGGCGGCCTAGCACTATGCTAGCCTGTGCCAGCCAGCTGCTTCTTCCCCGCCAGGCAGGCAGGGAGGTGACGCCGGCGTGGCTGAGCTCGCCATGGCGTCACCTGCTTGCCGCCCACGCCCCTGGACGCCTGGACGCCTCCACGTCGCACCCCGAAGCCCAGGACACGCCATTCCCCCTATCTCTCTCCCTCGCCGTTCCCCACCATAGCCGACGCTCCTGTCGCCGCACCGTCATTGTAGCCGCGCCCTCCGTCGTCCTCGCACCGTGCCATCGTGGCCATGAGCTCCGCCGTTGTCGACTACATCGAGTAGGCCGAGCCCCGAGCGCTCGCTCGCCCCGGGGACGCTACACCGAGCTCGTCCTCAACTCCGGCCACCGGAGATCCCCTTCGTCGTCCCCGCCACATCAGCTCATCCTCGACCTCTCCGACTGCCTCGACGAGACCCCCGTGAGCTCAGCCACCTCCCCACCCTCTCCGTTCTCCCTCTCGAGCCCCGTAGCGACCGCACGTAGCTCACCCGCACGCACCGCCGCGGAGCTCATCGCCGACGATGCTCCGGCCACCCAATGGCCGCGCCACCCTGTCCACTAGTCCTACCGCACCTCCAGGAGCTCAACCTACCAAACCACGCGCCTCGCCGTGCCCCCTAGCGACTAGTTCAACCTCACCCGAGCTCCGGCCGCTGCCAAACTCGTCGCCGACGATGTTTCCGGCCACCCCAGCTCCACCCACTGCCACCACTCGACGCGGCTTCCTCCCCGCATCACGTAGATAGTCTTCGCCGTCCTTTTGGTCGCCGGAGTGCAAATTCCGGACTGCTCTGCCGCGTCTGGCCTCGCCGGCGGCTAGACGCCGGCGAGTTGACCCTGTTTGACCCCCGTGTGGGCCCAGGTTGACCCTCCTGAGTCTATGACAGGTGGGGCCGGTCTGCTAATTAGTTTAGGATTAGTTTTAACTAAATTTAATTAGTTTAGTCACTGACATGTGGGCCCAGGCCCCACTGACAGTTAATTAGTGTTAATTTAATTCTGTTAATTAGTTGTGACACTGACAAACAGGGCCCACCAGTCAGGTTTGACCTGGCCGACCCAGTTGACCCGCTCACGTCACACCTATGTCATGCGGACGCATTAATTCAATTACTGGATTTATTCTTTAATAGGAAATTCCAGAAAATAGCCAAAACTTCTAAAAATCATAGAAAATCAACCATAGCTCCAAATCAAACAAGTTATATATGAAAAATGATCAGAAAAATTCAATCTATCCATCTGTAATGGTTTCATGCATGCCAAAACAAGTTAACCTTTCTGTTTAAGCAGAATAAGATAATGCACTAATAAGGCTATGTTAAATGAGCTAACATTTGAATCTTTGATTCAAATGAGTTCATTCCATCCTGTTTTAGCTTGCATTAGGCCAAGACACATTCATTTTGCCATGTCATAGCATGCATCATATTGTTGCATATTGTCATGTGTTGTTTATGTTCGGTGTGCCTTTCGTGGTAGGTTCTGCCTCCGAGGATAAGCCCGAGTATCCGTCTAAAGGGTAGTACCCTACTACCACTACATCAGGAAAGCAACCATTGATCATTCCGATACAAACCCATGTTCTCGCTTCTGCTCTTGTTTACTGCATTAAGACAATGCGATTCAAACTACTGTGCGCTACGGTAGCTGAACCCCTTATCCTCTGCATGACCTGTCATTGCCACAGTAACTAGATGAAACCCACTAGCATGTGTAGGAGTTGGTTAAGCAAAGTATGTAATTCCTACCTTGCTATGCCTGCTATGCTTAGAGTTGTGTCAGGTCTGGTCCATCTGGGTGATGGCTAGAGTGAAATGGTTATATCGGTAATGTGAGGGATGTGATGAACATGATTTGGTAAAGGTATCGATGAGAGGCCATGTAGGAGTACATGGTGGGTTTATTCATTGAGGCCATCCATAAGAACTGAGATATGTATGTGTGGTTTAAGATGCAGTTACTACCATACATTGGGCCCGAAACCAATGGACCCTCTCGGCTTCTTATTCACCCTAGCACTCTTTCCAGGAGTTGCAAATAGTTTCTGGTGTTTGTAGGTTATGTGTTGGCGGCCGTGCGTAGCGCTGACCCTAGGGGTGGGCTATGTTGCGGTAGATACACCGTGGCACGGTGTACCGAGTCACCAGTTTGGTGTCTCGGGAACCCTGTTCACATCGTTCGGCGCCGTATGTAGAAACCTCGGCCGGACTCCCTGCGGATGGAACCTGGATAGGCGATACACCTGGACTAGAGACTTGAGTGTTTGGGTAGGCCGTGGCCGACACCCTCGTTGGGCTTCTGCTTGAAGGTTGCCGAGTACATGTCGTGTAAACGGCGGTAAGTGGTGAAAGCGTGTATGAAGAAGTACACCCCTGCAGGGTTTAAAACTATTCGAATAGCCGCGTCCGCGGTAAAGGACTACTTGGCACTACTAGGGAAAATGCTAGCAGCAGCGCGGGTTTTAGGCCTATCAGCAGCGCGGGTACCCGCGCTACCAATAAGGCGCTACAGCTAACTCTTAGTAGTAGCGCTGCCTGTACCCGCGCTACCACTATTGACTATAGCAGTAGCGCTTTTCAGGAACGCGCTGCTATTACTTAGCTGTAGCGATTTCCCGGTCCAGCGCTACTGTTATATCTTTCACCATTTCCCCATTCCGGCTTCGATAAACTGCAATATCCAGATACTAGGTACTACTAGATATCAATTTCATAAAGCATTATAGGTACTAGGTAGTACTCCCTCGGCTCGAAATTACTCGTCATGGTTTTAGTTCAAATTTGAACTCAAACCACAACGAGTAATTTGGAACCGAGGGAGTACTAGATAACAATTTCATATATACTCAACATGCATGCTCAAGCAGTATAAGGTGACATCAACGACAATCATCATATTTAGTTCTAGATGATATCAACGACGATCATCATATGTAGTTCTACCTGACGACGATCATCATATGTAGTTCTAGATGATATAGCCACATACACATATGTAGTTCTAGATGATATCGACGACGATCATCATCCTCAATCCTGGGCGGTGGGTGTTACTGATAGTAATTAGGATGGCCTGTCCAGCACGAAGATTCTTGCGAACGAGGAATCTCTTCCACCCAACCGAGTTCAAGTGTGTGTGACCATCTGTGCCCATGCGGTAAGTACATGTGGTGACGGAGCCCCTTGCGGTAAGGCGTAGTCCAAGTAAGCCTTCTTCATGAGGCTCGATACCACAACTCACAGCTAGGTTCTTTGGCAATCTCTGAATAAGAAAAAAATATCAATTAATAAATAGCCTAAGCATGTGATCAGACTCTACACTAAAGTATATCATCGACTAGATTCCACAAAGCATATCATTGGACTCTACACTAAGCATATCATCGGATTCACTAAGCATATAATCGGATAATTTGCATTTGTAAGTATAACAATAAAGCATATATATATCATCAAATTACTACATGCAGTACGTATAACATAACATTTCATGCCGATCGACCATGGTACTTGTCAGGCGGGTCATGAATGGCACCCCGACAAAGTCATCACGTGGCGGAATTATGTCCCATAGATTGCACACCTCCTCCTCGCTCAGCCTCATTCTTTGAGCTATGATGGCTTCATGAAGTGGGTTCTCATCATCTTCATTGAGTGGGTCCTCATTATCTTCATCATCTTCGTCATCTTCATCATCTTCCACTAGGTTGACATAAATGACAACCAGCTTGGGTCTTTCTGCTCTGAAGGAGAATCTGATCAACTCACCACCAGTAAGACGCGTGCGAGCGAGGAAATGGGCCCATCCATCTCCTCCAATCTGCGACATATTGCGTCCTTTCTCGACCTCCATAGTGTACGGCCCCCAGGAGCCTCAAATGTCACAGTGTCTCCTGTCAGCTTGTTGAATTTCAACCTCACATTGCATGGGACGATCTGTGTAAGAAAAGCAAAATGACACAATGCAGTAATGCCAACACTAAAAATAAAATAGTTGTTACATTTCATCTAATTTCTTACCGCCGCATGACGAAAACTCGGATGGAAGTAGATGTCGAACAGCTTGCCAGTTGCAAGGCTGCTGGCGCACCTTGACTTGCACAGTCGACATAGTGGTGCTGGTGGTGGAGCCATTTTACTAAATCAACTAAATCAAAATGTTCTAAATCAACTAGCCTACTAAATCAACTAAATCAACTAGCCTACTAAATAAACTAAATCAAAATGTTCTAAATCAACTAAATCAACTAGCCTACTAAATCAACTGAATCATATCAACTAAATCGACTAAATCAACTAGCATACTAAATCAACTAGCATACTAAATCCACTAGCATACTAAATCCACTAGCATACTAAATCAACTAAATCAAAATGTTACATATAAAAGCCTACTAAATCAAAATGCATCAGGGAGGAGGGACAAGGATGGGCGACTCGAGGAGGGAGAAGATAGTAGGACGGAGGAGGAAGGCGGAGCGAGGAGGGGCCGGCCGGCGGCGAGTGGAGGGAGGACGGATCGAGGAGGAAGGCAGAGCGAGGAGGGGGCGGCCAGCGGCGAGTGGAGGGAGGACGGAGGAGGAGGCCGGTACCGAGTCGAGCGAGGAGGATGAGGCTACAGCGGCGCAGATCGGGGGAGGGGCGACGGGGGAGGGGCGATGGGGGAGGACCGGCACCGCGGGGGGTGAGGAGGAGACTGTGATCGAGTGTGTGTGAGTGTGATCTGTGGATGAGGCGCGCTAGTGAGATTTGTAGTTAATTTAGAAGTAGCGATTATTGCCTGAATGCGCTGCTGCTACGTTACATAGCAGTAGCGCTATCTATTTTAATGCGCTATTTCTATAACTGGCCTCGCGGTAGCGTCGTGGGAATTTTAGCAGTAGCGCCGCTTGGAGTGCGCGCGCTACTGATAAACTTATTTCAGCAGCGAGTTTCCACAGCCCGCGCTACTGCTGCTTAGCAGCAGCGCCTGATTTTATAGCGCGCTGCTGGTAAGATTCTGTGTATCGGCTTTTCCCTAGTAGTGTGGTTGCCTATACAGTTCATAGACAAGTTAATGGTTACTACTAAAAGACTCAAGATAAGTGTGAGTACCGAGGATGCCCCTCGTAGGATGACAAGGGAGGATCCCCGGTGGAGTATTGTGTTGGTGAGTAGTGGACTCGTGTGCGAAACTATTTTTACTAGTGGAGTCTCGTAGGATAGCTTAGCCAAGGGTCAAAGCTGGCTTGCTGCAATAACTCCACCACCTTCTTGAGAATGAGCATGTATAGTAGGTTCTGTTGTAAGACTTGCTGAGTACCTTTGTACTCATGTTTACTTAATTACTATTTTTAGACGACAACACCGGCCCCCTCCGATGGGTTCTACGTAGACCTTGATGTCGACGAGTGACTAGCCACCCAGGTGGTGATCCTGGCCATGGAGGGCCCTATGTAGATAGACAGGCTTCGGAAGCCTTCTTGCTTTCTAGTGTCTGTACTCAGACTATTTACTTCCACTTGTGCTTGTATGCTTCTATGACTCGAGTGTCGGGTCATGTGACCCCTACCTGTATGAACATGTTATGTATGGCTCTCTGGAGCCTTTAAATAAAGTACTTGAGTTGTAGAGTTTTGTTGTGATGCCATGTTGTATGTACTCATATCGGGCATATTGTGTGTATGCTTGAAATGCTTGGTATGAGTGGGATCCGACAATCTAGTTGTTTATCCTTGGCAGCCTTTCTTATGGGGAAATGTAGTCTAGTGTTCCTCGAGCCATAGTAGTCCGCTATAGCCCGGTTCACTGGAGTCCTGCTAGCCCAACACTACTGTTCAGGACACTTGACTGGCCGGCATGTGTTTCACTTCATTCCTATGTTTGTCCCTTCGGGGAAATGTCACGCGGTGACATCCGGAGCCCTGTTAGCCCAGTGCTACAGCCCGAATTCACTCGCTGATGACCGACATGCTCGATGTGATTCATGTATGCCTGTCTCCATAGGTCTGTGCCGCTTTGGGTTCACGACTAGCCATGTCGGCCCGGGTTCTCTGTTATATGGATGCTAGCGACACTATCATATACGTGTGCCAAAAGGCGCAAACGGTCCCGGGCCATGGTAAGGAGACACCCATGGGATACCGTGTGTGAGGCCGCAATGTGATATGAGGTGTTATCGGCTAGATCGATGTGACATGGAATTGGGGTCCTGACAGATTATTAACCTTAACTTTCATTTATCAAAGATATGCACACTTTGTTTAGGATCCACACACCTAGGATCGTCTAATGTGATCGGATTTGGCCAGATTCCTTTTGATGCATCACCTGTTACTCTTTTGGGTGAATTATGTTAGTAGTAATCTTGATTAGCTAGTTGCATGTGTGTTGTTAGCAGGATTAGCGTGGCCGTAGCTTAGGTCAAGCATGTACCTTATGTTTTGTCTCATGTAAAAAGCTTAGGACTGTGTTTACTGAATAGTTAAGTTCTTCTGACAGGGAACAATGCATCCTGAATGGCATACACTCTTGGCTTCATGAAATGACCCATGTCTAAGATTCAAGGTATCTTAGATCTTCGATGTCGGATGCAAATAATTGCTCAATTTCACTTCTCTGCAATGTTCATTCTCACATATTTCTATCATTCTTTGTAGGGATAAAGTAAAGAAAAAGAAGAAAACATTACTCGAAGATTAGTTTTAGAATTTTCTTTTATTTCCTTGTAAATTTTCTTTTATTTGATACTTGTAAATACATTGTAATATACTTACTATAATAAAAATTATGATTCTATTTCATTTTTTGTTTTTAAATTATTTTTCCTTATAGGTTGTTTTATGTAAATTTGGATTTTTTTTGTTTTCCAAATACATTACTAGTGGCGCATTTCAGCCATTATTAGTGGCGCACCTTCCTTTATTACTAGTTGCGCACCTATAAGGCTATTAGTGGCGCACATAGAGGGAATACCAGTGGAGCACCTAAGGGTTAGTAGTGGCGCACGAAAGGTGCGCCATTACTATCTGTTACTAGTGGCGTGTTAATAGTGGTGCACCTATAGTGCACCACTAATAGGGCTTTTTCTAGTAGTGCTTTCCCATAGATCCCCATCCCCATCCCCCACTCCAGAGTGTCGCAGCCTAAGCCCGGCAACGCTTCCCATGGGGCTCGAGGAGCGACCGGCCCAAAAGAGGTGTATAGCGGACTCTTCGCCCGACGTCGTCGAGGAAGCTGACGATCAATACTGGCGACAAGCACTCAACAGCGGGATAGAGTATGCGGGCATGTCTCACCCGCCGACTACGACATCGAGGTCATCGACAATGATGCCCAAAGGAGGGTTGTGTCACAGGTTAAGTGGCCCACCACCAACCCCTCGGGTTCAACCGTCGTCGATCTCATCCATGGCCCCGCCGCTGATCTCCTCTGGCTCGCTGTCAGCAATTTCCCATTCTACATCGCCATTGATCCCCTTTTGTCATTTCTAAAGGACACGTTCTGCAATGCTGGATTGGGATCCACAGCTTCCAAGTCAGACCTCATCGACGGCGACCACGGGGACGACACCCTCTTCAGCTCTTCCAAGGGGAAAGATCCCATCTGCTCTTCCAAGGGGAAAGCACCCGTCTGTGACATCAGGAAGGGCACCCTACAGTCATGCTCTTCTAAGGGGAAGGAGCCCATCTGCGACAACATGGAGCCCATCCAGGGTTTGTGCTCTTCCCACGGGAACGATCCCATCTGTGACAAGTGAGGAAACCCATGATCTGTTTATTTGAGTTGTTCACAATGTGATGATCTATATGTGCAATTATTTACTATGCAATACATTTCATCAATCCAGTTTTAAACATACCGATAGGAATGCATATATTTGCTTGTTGTTAAGTCCATTATAGCTAGCATATGCCTCTTTTAAAGTTTTTTGATTGTTCCGTTGTTTGTAGTTAGCATATGTTCAGTTTCAAATGCTATCTTTGGTTGTTCGTAGTATGCCTTGTTTATTCCAGTTATTCACAATGTGATGTTCTATATGTGCAAGTATGAACTGTGCAGTTCAATTTCATCAGTACCAGTTTCAACAATACCACTATGAATAACTACATTTGGTTGCTGCATCTTGTAGTTGACACGCCTTTCCATTTTTACTTAACCATAACTAGTGTAGTTAGACAAGCACAATACCAGTTTGAATAACCATGTTTGCTTCTTATTAAATGTTAGGCTTGTTGTAGTTAGCACGCCTTTCCACTTGTTTTGCTTTACTAGCATGCTTAAACCTGCACACTGAAGCTATCTTTTGGAGATTATTTTGTCTATCATGTGTAATTTTGGTTGATGTTTAGCCTGTTGTGCTTAACAAGTTTCTTGATGTAACCACAAAGGACAATTTTGGGAACGACTGTTGTTTTCCATCGAGGTTAGTTTCATCCCATGGCTTATAACTGCTCATTGTTCAGGATATCCGTAGCTGGTACCATATAGGCCGGCGACTGATAAGGGACTAATCGGTGAATCAGACTTTTAACTAAATATATCTGCAACTCATTTTTCCTTAGGTTAACTAGGGCCATATGTAATATATCTGAGGCTACATAGCAACATGCACCGTACTTATTGTCTAAATATGCAATCCTAGGCTACATAGCAACAAGGAAGAGTGTTACATTAATGTTCTAATGATGTCTAGATATACGTAGAAGAGCAGCAGCAACAACAGCAACAACACAACCCTATTTGGATACTCAACTTAGCTAGAGGTTATAGTTAGTTTCTAGCTCATTACTAACCCAGAACTAACTCCATCCAAAGAGTTGTTTGGATGGCAGGGTTAGATTGACAATAAATGCCTAGGAGAATTAGCTCCAATTAGCACCTCTTGGGTTGGATACTAGTTTTTTGGGTGGGTTATAGATGCAACTAGCTCAAACTAGCGCTCATGTTTAGATATACTTTAGGGCTATTTGAGCCGGAACTAGCTCAAACTAACTGTAATCCGTGGATACAGCAGCAGATAATTTTTAAGAACGAACTAAACTCCATTCGGCCCATACTATAAGATGTTAATTCATCTAGTATGTGAGTATATTGGATGTTATAAGGTACTCCCTCCATTCCTAAATATTTGTCTTTTTAGAGATTTCAAATGGACTACCACATACGAATGTGTATATACATATTATAAAAGAGTGTTGTACTACATCATTGTGCCATTGCTATTTAGCTTCTAATATTAACTTGGTGCTTTTAGGTACATATGCCATTGGTAAAGATCAGCGTTTCGACCCTTTCTGCATATGGGGTAATGAGATATCAATGAACCAGCATCAAATGAGGAAGCTGATAAAGATTGTTAGTAGAATGGGTCCAAAGATGGCAATTAAAGTATTTTCTTACACTTTATCCAAGACAACAGCGAACTGCAGGATGGTAAGTAAAAACTCTGCACCCTTCTTTTTACTGCTCATAATGAGTTGTGTTAGATGACAATGTCTGAAATCTTATTCTTTTGCAATGGTTTCCAAAGCAGTTTACTCAAGATTACCTCTCAAACTACATGATTGGTGGGCATGCAAAGGTTAAAGTATTTCTACCAGAACACGATGATTATCTACATGTTTTCATGAAGGCCGTGAAGGATGGGTGGTCAGCCATCACAAGGGGTTGGAATAGAGTCGTGCGTGCCTTCTGCATGGAGGAGGGCACAATATGGGCATTCCGATTCACCTTGTTCAGCAACCAGAATATATTTCGCCTCTTTCTTTACCATCTTTAATAGTACAAGTATACAACTGTGGTTCATAATTCTTTATTTGGTTCTTATGTAATTCTTGAACACATGGACCTATGAATTGAATAATGCATTGGTTGTTTGAACCTGACGGATATGAATAAAGTTGTAGCATACATTCAAATTCAAATCCAAATCTGGTACAATTTGGAAAATCAGTAATTAAATTATAGTGAAATTATGCTTTCCAGGTTGTGACAGCACACACGGTTGGTAAAACACAAACGTTTGCAATATGCACCATAATCCGAGATGATTCACAGAGAGGAAACATGTGCAAGCATGCAGACAGTTGCCGTTTGCAAAGCATGTGCAATGTCAGACAATATCATAAACGGTGCGGGCAAACTAAATGTTTGTGTTAGTTGCCTTATCATACACGATTCGCAACCATGAACTGTTTCTGATGAAGTATGCATCATAAACGTTGCACCACAGAATAGCATGTGCGATAGTTGTCGTGTACTACGATGTTACGACAGTCTGACGTTTCGTAATCATGTCTGACAATCGTACGACAATTAGCTAATCTTCTTAACTGTGAACCATTTGAGATGGGCCACACATCATGCACATTCTATAATAGTGAACCGTTTGTGATGGGCCGTGCATCGTAAACGTAGCACCATAGGATACATACTACGATGGCAATGCGAGCAGAAACGACTTGGAGTACTATAGGGGCCCTATCCCCGACGGTTTCTGGGTCGTGTGGGAAGGACCCCCCCTATCGGCCACACTCACTTGGAGACGGATCCATATGCCATCGCAGAAAGGGGTTAAAAACCGTTTGTTTAGGACTGACGTGCACCAGTGTTCCTTCCTCCATCCGAGCACACTTATCCACCAGCGTGCATAGCTCCTTCAAAATCTTGGGCAACCACACGTTCATCTCGGAACGAATGCGACGGTTGCGCACATTGGACTGGAAAGCTGCTATAACGGCCGCCGGATGGATATTTGGAATATTTCTCTGAACTTTACTAAACTCTACAAATACTTACGGAGAGTTTCTCCTTCCTTCTTCTGGAGGAGTTGCAGGTCGCTGGGCCTGCCCAACTCTTGGTGGCCACCGGTGAAGGCACCGATGAACTCGTGCCGCAGGTCTGCCCATGACGAAATGGAGTTCTCTGGCAGGTGCATCAGCCAAGACCTCACATTGGACATGAGGGCCAAAGGGAAGTAGTTGGCGAACACCTTCTCATCTCTCCCCCCCGGCAGCCTAAACAATGATGGTGTAGATGCCCAGGAACTCTACCGGGTTCAGTCTCCAGTCGTACTTCTCAGGTATCTCTGGCTTGAACGTGCGAAGGGATGGCCAATGGAATTGCCGCAGCTCTCGTGTAAAGGCAGGGCAGCTGATCTCGAAAGGTACGCACCCGCCAACACTGAGCGCAAGCTTGTCGACGTTGAGGCCCTCACACTCGTCGGCCGGGCGGAGGTCATCGCGGCGCCACTATATGACGACGCGCGCGTCTCACCGTTGCATATCCCCCGGGGCTCGACGTTGGCCTGGACGTGCTCGAGGGTCAGAAGAGGCCATCGAGACGTCGTCATAATCTTGATTCTGCTAAGCCCGCGCCGGCTGCCGTGATGGGGACTACTCCATGGGGACGGCCCTCTCCGAACGGCCAGCAGTACGGGTGGTTGCTATCCTTTAGGGAGGTTGTGGCGGGCCAGCTCGCCGTGAGCCCCCAGCTTCGGCAAAACCGAGCAGGCTTTGGATGGTGGCATGCCATTCATCCATCTTCTCGGCTGCTGGCGGAAACCTCAGCAGCAGCTGAGCTCGTGCCATAGCCTCCGTGGCCATGCTTGGCATAGATGTTGATGACGTCGACCGCACCGTCGCCTGGCTCCTGATGGTGCAAGTGGCAACGGCGGTGATGCCATGTCCATGATGCTGTGGGACGACCATCTAGGCAACTGGGTCACGCGACAATGGTGCTCAAGGGTCAACGGGTCCATGGTGCGCATCGGTGTGGTTGGCTTGTCCGGGAGGAAGCACATGCGCCACGGTCGCTCCCGTGGTGGGGGCAGCCAGAGGGCGATGGCCTACCCCGGAATGAGCGTCGTTGCTACGGTTGTGCCCGTCGGTGTGAGGAGGGGGTGTGGACGGAGTGACGCCCTCGCCAGCACCTTACGGAGCATGACCTCGAGGCGCTGCTGATATTGTTCTCCTCTGATATCTCCTGCCCCCATGTCGGCCGTGGGGGGAGTGCTGATGGTGCCACCTTCTCGAACCACGTCCCCGGCAGCGTTTACACCCTCACATGCCTCCGCATCCCCCACGGCACTTGAGGTCGCGGGCAGTGGATCCTTCAAGGAGGATGGATGGGCCGGAGCATCGGGCTTCTTCTTGGGTGCCATGGTCGATGGCGTCGTCGAGAACGAAGATGGTGATGAAGATGATGCAATGCGTACGCTTTCAGGTTCGCGCAAGTGAGCTCCCTTGAGGGAATCCCGGACTAGGGGGTGCTCACCACGTAATCTCCTGACCAGTTGGGTCGGGATGAAGACCCCATGATGGATCACTAATGGGCCACTTCGGGCAGCCCATGTCGAATAGAAGGAGGATTCCACAAGACTTGGCGCACAAGACATGGACTCCTCTAAACCCTAGGCCTGCGATGCATATATAAACCGAGGCCAGGCTAGTCAATAGACAATGTCATATTCATTACTACAATCTCGTGGTAGATACTTGTACTATGTAGTATCATCATATCAACACAATCAAAAGCAGGACGTAGGGTATTATCTCATTGCGAGAGCCCGAACCTGGCTAAAATCTTGTGTCCATGTTACCATCGCTCCAAGACGCCTAGCTTAGGACCCCCTACCCGAGATATGCAGTTTTGACACCGACATTGGTGATTTCATTGAGAGCCCGCTGGGTGGTCATCACAGATCGATGGGATGATCAGATGATATTTTTTCAGTTAGATCTGTTTTAGGCTGATCTTATTTTTTGCAAATCGTTGTTGTCGGCTTGTATGGTTTTTGTTTGCAGAAATCAAGCCTGTAGAATTTTTTATGCCGCAGCTGCCATGAATAGGGTTTGGCAGCTTGTTGGTCTGCCCACATACGGTGTGCCAAAGACGATCTCCACAATATTGCGCCAGAGTCGACACGCGCGTCGAGTAGCAGCGGCAGGAGGCCTGGTGGCTGAACTCGGTGCCAGCCGCCTGATCATCTCTATGGAAAAATCCAGCCGAGAACCTCCTGTGCGAGCCTGCCCGTACTACCCATACAGAACAGTGCATGGGGGCTAACAATACTTTGGATCAGCGACAGTTTAGGGAGATTCTATCCTTTCTTTTTCTTTCTCATCATTATTTAACTAAGCTATAATTTTCTTTAATGGTCTGTGTTCTGTGAGTTCACATACTGACTTGACCTTAGCCTGAAAAGTACTACTACTATATACCACTAGTACTTTTTAAGACTAACTGTGTTGATCAATTCTTTTGCAAACAACATCATTGTCGGTCTGTGTTATTTTCCCCGCAGATCGGGTTCAGCTTCGCGCATACACACTACCAGGATGAGAAGCGCATGTAGGTACACCGACGCCTAATTACGAGGCGTGCCTAGAGCAGCGGCGGCAGGAGGCTCGGCGGCCGAACTCTGCACCAGCGCTGGGATGCATAACCCCGGGTTACCCGATTAGCCCCAACCCCGTACGCTAGATGGACAGCGACTCGTGAGACCCGTGGTAGTCCAGTCGAGGACCGCGCATCATTACCGCTCGTGCGGTACAGCGAGGAACAATGCACGGAGATGGGCCATGCAGCCCATGCAGAAGCAACCACTCATGCAGAATAGTGCGTCGAAGCAACCAAAGTTTCAGAACGCTGTCAACGCACAGGGTCACCCGATTCTTCAACTCTTTTCTTCATTGTTTAATTTTTAACAGTCTACCTAATCATTTGTCTTTTGTGTACTTTCACATGCAAGTTCTAGCACTTATTACTAGGGCTACATGGCTATTCGGTGGTCTACCGATGAGCAACGCTGGACTCCTCACGCGCACCAGCTCACGTGAGCTGACACGAGTTCGGCTCGGTCTCCACGTATTCCATGGAGTGCTCTCTCTTTTTTACTCTACATACTATTTAATTAAGCGCCACACAATCTTTGGCTAGTTCTCTCTCTTCCGTGTCTATATAATGGTGCGGTAAGCTTTCTGACTGTGATCGGACGAACGCCTCATCCGGAAGTCGGACCGCTCTGCGAATTCGGCCTTTGTCGCCTTTACCGCAGCGAGTCGGCGCCCTGCATTGACATTTACTTCGGCACCAGGTCGACCTCGCCACCCAGCACAAATTTCTTCAATTATTTGCTTCATTTAAATTAATTAAGTAGAAGATTTATTATTATTAGTATCTTTTCCCATTATTACTTTGGGCTTGCATTATTTTATATGTGCTGGTAATCGGCTTTGACAGGCCACGCCGTCACCTCGGCGTGCCGATGTCATTGCTTTGATAGGTCGGTTGACCGGCGGCTTTGCCATCTGTTCGTTGACCAACTCGGTCGGGGAGTTTGGCGTCACCCCGCCGACCTGCTTCATCACCTCGGCTAAACTGGGGGCTACGCCTCGCCACATCGGTTGTACTATGTCGCTACTTCGGAGTGCTGAAATCCTTGCTGGGTCACCTTCAAATGGGCTTGGGGGCTGGGACCTCGATCCTTCAGAGGATCATGCACTTCAGGACGACCGGTCGATGGTGATCCAGATTGGTGGCACCATATAGGGAAGATTCCATCTATCTTTCCTTTTATTTAGTATTTACCACTTAATTATAAAGGTTGAACGAGGCTGCACTTTTGGCTAGTCCATCCACCTTACGTGCACTTTTCAGTTGTTTCTTCCTCTAGTTTAATTAAAAAAAGGAGGGCGATCTGTTTGGCAACCCATCCGAGGAGACTGCGGAGAGGCCATTCCACATCAGGCTGGGATTCGGTACTGGTGCTGCTCGTCAGCATGCAACCACAGTATATTGTACCGCCTTCAGTGCGGATTTTGAGGTTCGCTTGATCTTCATGCAAACGTGGTGCCAATCGCTCACTTTGGATTTTAATGTCCTCTCGCTACCCAACGAATCAGGTTGTATTTCTCCTAATTACACATGCTGTATACTACTTTCAATAGAATTTTCATTTTCTCTTTTGCTGCTTTGCATGGTTTTTTCTGTGCAGATTTCCTGCGGTCGGTTACATATCGGTCTGCTATCGATTTCGGCTGCGTCATGCGGTCACCTTGCCTACCTACTCTGCCAGCTCGGCTAGACTAGGGGCTTCGCCTTACCATATCGGCCGAGCTATGTCACTACTCCGGATTGCGGAACTCCTTGCTCGGACACCTCGGGCTTGGTGGCTGGGATCTCGGCCATGCCAAGGACTGCGAACCTTGTCGGACCTGTCAGAGATCAGTGAGCATCTTCGTCCCGCCACAAGCACGGATCACGTCATCAACATCGAGCACATTAACCAACTAAGTCGCTTTCATGCTCAAAAAATTTCAGTTTTAAATTTTGTTTGGTTCGACCAAGCATTATAATTTTTTGGAAAAAGTTGTTTGTGAAAAACTTCCTTGTCAAAAGTTTGTTTGTGACACACAAATTGAAATACCCTTTTTACTTGGGGGCTTCCTTTATGAAGCCTTTCCTATTGCATACGATTATACTTGTATGGCTTCATTCCTTGTTCGTATATTATGCCACAATATGCACCATGTTGACTTAAGTGTTCTGCAAGCTAGGTTGCCTTGCTCCTGTGTTTACCCCTACGTTCCCGATTGTTCGGCAAGGAGAAAAGAGAGCACCGCTGCCATTGTCACGATTGGGTCATCCGAGCTTGGACCTTAGACTGGGTGAAGCCGAAAGCTAGCGATCTTATTGTTTTCAATCATGGTCGGCCCACAACGGAACTTGTGAGTACAAAAAATCTATTGCGCAAGTCTCATAGTAACAATGAGCAACCGAAGAAAGGTATCGATGGGGGGACTAATTTCTTCGAAGATTCTTCTTACACTTCATCAGTAATATAGCATAAGTTCCCTGAGCGTCCTTTGTCTGTTACAGCCTTATGGCCTAATTGCCTGGTTATCGAAAAAACCGTCGATATTCTCGACAGGTGGAGTACATAGAACTTTTCGTCCCTTGACTGAAGAGGGAGAAGCCGACGGTCGGTTAAGACGTGTTTAAAGTTCGGTGAACACAAATATGATATAAGTACTTCGGTACATATAATCATTATACATAAAATTCTATTACCCAAATCACTCGGGGGCTCTTAAATTTATATGAGCCATTTTATAATAAATGTTTTCTTCTGAGTCATTGCAAAGTCTTTTTCTATCACTCCTTTCTCGACTCGAGTGCATGGTCAACAACTAGATTGCCTGGTTTCTCTCTAAAGCTGCTCGCGCTTAGGTCATTAAACTGGCTTGATAAACACTCCACCTTCGGGATTGGGAGGTTGAAGCCGAAGGCTGAGCAACTTGAAGTCTAGGGATTAGATGTGTCATGTTAAAGCAAGACGAAAGCACAATTTTAAGACCAATTTTGCATTGACACAAAAAACATGATTCGATTGAGACGTAAAGTTTTCACATAAGTTTTTTAAACTTTCGAGCATATAACATCTTTAACCTATTTTATGTTTTCCTTTCAGGAAGCTATACGTCCTCTTGGTTGAGGTGTTCGGCGTGATGGTCTTGCTCGGAAACTCTTTTCCGAACTATAGTTTGATGTTGTCAAAACATACACGATGGTTGAAGCTAGTTCCCGAGGAGATACGCTCCTAGGGTCGACCATGTTGCCCAACCCAAGTCTCGGTGGCTACTGCATTTACAATTAAATACAGAAAATTTCAGTGCAATACAGTTTCAGGGAGATTACGATCCTCGGGTTGGTCGGCCGCACCCAACCTGAGTCTCGAGGTATGTGCACACCGCTTTTGTGTTCTGAAGTATGCTGCCGAGCTAGGATTTAATCCTCAGGCCGATTTCGCAAGTTGACCTGAGTCTTAGGGGCTACTGGGATCAGCAGTCTTATGTCATCCATCAGGTGCATCACGGGTTTTAGACCGACACACAGCATGAGGGCTACTCACTATACATCTCGGCAGAGAATAAATCGCACACTTCGGAAGCAGACTGGCATAGAACTCGGATGTGAGTGGCTGGCTTCACCGAGGATGTTTTCGGGGTTAAGCTCGGCTGAACTCCTCCAAACTTTTCATGACCAAGGTAGTCTATGACACCTTGGATGTTGAACAACATTGGACTTTGGATATAAAAATACACCTTGGATGCAGCTCGGTATTGGAGCTCGGATGCAAGAGGATATCGCCCGACGGGAAAAAATTATCCGAGGTGTGGCGTAAAGATTACAAGGCATTAACAAAAGATGATAACTTAAAGGGGCTCCTCGGATGCCTAACGTATGAACTCTTCGGATACCTGATGAGTGAATTCTTCGGATACACTTCAGTGATCCTCCAGATTGGAGATGGAAAGATTTGTTGAACCAGTTTTCAAGACCGATGGCCGAAGACGAAGAATAGTTCAGAAGAACTGAGGAGCGTCCACAACTTGAAGATCGGTTCAAGGGGGCTACTGATTGTGTTCGGACCAGTTGGGTCAGGACGAGGACCACCATGACGGATCACTAATGGGCCACTTCGGGCGGCCCATGTCGAATACAAGGAGGATTCCACAAGACTCGGCGCATAAGACATGGACTCCTCTAAACCCTAGTCTTACGGTGCATATATAAACCGAGGCCAGGCTAGTCAATAAACAATCTCATATTCATTACTACAATGTCGTGGTAGATACATGTACTATGTACTATCCTCATATCAATATAATCATAAGTAGGACGTAGGGTATTATCAACTTGACAGAGCCCGAATCTGGGTCAAATCATGTTTCCATATTACCATCGCTCCAAGGCGCCTATCTTAGGACCCCCGACCCGAGATCTCCTGGTTTTGACACTGACACCCCTACCTGGCACGCCAAAGATGTCACGAGATATCCACGGCCACCTATGGGACTATGAGGCCCCTTGCTGGTTTGGCAGGGGGACGTCGCATTGCACAAAGAGCAGACCAGTGCATAGCGGCACAGCAGAGAAGGCGCAAGTAATTTACCTAGGTTCGGGATGCCGCGAGGCGTAAAACGCTACTCCTGCTTTGGTGGATTGATGGAGGAATGGAGGTGCTGAAGCATAGTACACTTGCCTGGTAGGGATTGCCTTAGGGCAGTAGCGACTACACGCGTATGGGGGTGTATGTTCATCAACATTCCAACCCTTTCTACGGTTTCCATGGGCCTGATTTTAGAGATTAAGGGGTCACCACAATGGCAAAGTAGTCATTATTCACTAATATGATAACAAACAGTGCTATTATACCTAACTCTGTGGGCTGATGGGGCACATTAAATGCACCGGTTTGTGTCACATCGCTGGTCGCCCGACAAGGCTTGCCGGGCTATTTTGCCAGCTCCGCACCTGTTCTCTTGACATGTCACAGGACGGGTGTCACCTGTGGGTTACTTCTATACAAAATGGCTGCCATGTGGCGAATGGCTGCCACTTAATCACCTTGCGGCTTGACACCGAATTGATCGATGATGTGGGTCGTGCTGGAGTGGTTGGTGAGGTGGTTTTGCTTTCGCGAGCCCCGGCAGGCCCTGCCGGGGCCCCTCGGGCGCCTGCTTCTGGGGGTGGCCTTACCCGTTGCCGGGCTCGCCTGTCCGGCAAGGGAGGCCCTTCTCTAGGTGATATCTTGCTTCTTTAGCTTGGCCTTAGTCTCTCTGAGCTGCATGTTGGTTCTTTGAATCTCTTGGTTCCTCGTATCCTGGCTTTGGTTGGCGCGTCAATCATGCCCTTGTGCCTGTGCATAGTCTTGGCAACAGACCCAGGGTTTGTTACACCGACGACAAGAGAATAAACACTCATCGTGAGAATAACCCACCTAGCATGGAAGATATTGACAGCCCCTGTTGCTGCGTGAGCGATTCAGGCATACAAAACAGATTATTATTTCAAGATTAAGAGTTTGGCACATGCAAATTTACTTGGAATGGCAGATAAATACCGCATATAGGTAGGTATGGTGGACTCAAATGGAACAACTTTGGGTTTAAGGATTTGGATGCACAAGCAGAATTCCCACTTAGTAGAAGTGAAGGCTAGCAAAATGATTGAGGAACGACCAACTAGGGAGCAACAATGGTCATAAACATGCGTTGAGGTTAATCAACATTGAATAAAAGCATGAGTAGGATATAAAATACCAGGAACATAAATATCGTGGAGGCTTTGTTGGTTTTGATTCAACTACATGCGTGAACATGTGCCCCTCAAGCCACTCGAATCATTCAGAGGAGGATGTCGGTGTCAAAAACTGGCAGATCTCGGGTAGGGGGTCCTAAACTGTGTGTCTGAAGATCGAATGTAACAGGAGGCAGGGGAAAGGATGTTTACCCAGGTTCGGGTCCTCTTGATGGAGGTAATACCCTAATTCTTGCTTGGTTGACTTTGATGAGTATAGGGGTTACAAGAGTTGATCTACCTCGAGATCGTAATGGCTAAACCCTAGATGTCTAGCCTGTATGATTTGTCTTAGCCTCTACGGACTAACACTCTAGTTTATATAGACCCTGGAGGGGCCTAGGGTTGTACAGAGTCGGTTTATAGAGAAAGGAAAATACATATCCGGACGCCAAGTTCGCCATCCACACAAAGGAGAGTCCCATCCAGACATGGGGGAGGCCTTCTATCTTGTATCTTCACGGTCCATCAGTCCGACCCATGTCACATAGCCCGGACGCCCGGGGACCTCGTAATCCAGGACTCCCTCAGTAGCCCCTGAACCAGGCTTCAATGGCGATGTGTTCGGCGCGCAGATTGTCTTCGGCATTGCAAGGCGGGTTCCTCCTCCGAATACTCCAAAGCAATTGAACAAGAGAACTATATCTGGCTCTGTATAACAGTTATAGCCCTGAACCACAAGGGCAAAATATTTAAACAAAATAAGTCATGTCTACTGACAGCTTTTTCGGTGGGGCGTTACATATGGCCTTATTATTATTTTGAACCGTTTTGTGGCCTCCTGATTCACGTTTCGAGGCGCAGTCTCTATTGACACATCTTGTCGAGGCAGAGATCGTGTCCCCTTATTACAGGATTCTCATCACTATGGGTTTGGGTAATCCAACCGTGCCATGACCCCATGGGAATAGGCGAGTTTTAAGGTTTGTTAGGGAGTGCTTGATATTCGATACCTATATAAGGGGATAAAGACCCATCCTTTTACCTCACGCCTTCTTCTCCCTCGGCCCTTCCGTTCTTGAGCTCCAGCGCCCAGGCTTCAATCCTTTCCATCACCACCAAACACTCTAACCATGTCAGAATCCAGCTCTCAAGGCCAATGGGTGGCATCCTCCGTGATGGAGAAGGACATCAAGGAGCTCCGCGAGGCGAGGTACTTGACAGCGGAAATCAAACATAGGCTCCCTGTCAAAGAGCAAGTCATACCCACTCGAGAGCCCGGTGAGAGGGTTGTGTTCATCCCTCACTTCCTCTGCGGACTAGGGTTTCCCCTCCACCCCTTTGTTCGTGGTCTCATGTTCTATTACTGGCTAGATTTTCACGATCTAGCCCGGAACTACTTTCTCCACATTTCGGCATTCATCATTGTGTGTGAGGCATTCCTCTGCATCCCCCCCATAGTTCTGCCTGTGGCTCAAGCCTTTCAACGTGAAGCCAAAGGTGGTCGACGGGCAGCATGCGGATTGCGGCGGTGCCATGGCGAGCAAACTCGCCAAAGTCCTTTGGCTCAGAGGGGCTTTTGTAGAGACCGTCAAGACATGGCAGCAGGAGTGGTTCTACATCACCGAACCTCGCGGCACAAAGTGGGTGGCCGCCCCTGCCTTCAGATCTGGACCCCGGCTGCGGCTTGCGTCATGGACCAACAAGGGTCTGGACTAGGGATCATCCGGCAAGGTGTTGACGCTGCAAAAGCGCATCAAAAGTATCATAGAGAAGAACACTAGCCTCACTGACGTGATCCAGGGCATGCTCATCCCCCGAATCCTTCCCTGCCAATGTCGGCCTCTCCGTATGTGGGAGTTCAATCCGGAAGGGCCGCGGACCCTGCTGCGGTTCTTCGGCATGACACACGAAGTGATCTAGAAGCTGCACTTCAAGACTCAAAAGTCATGGCCAAAGACGTACGAGGACATTATCCTCGATTGCAATCATCCGGCCTCCCCGGTAAGTGCTAAATTTCCGAACATAACTTAATTCTTCAATCAAAGGGGTGTATTTAGAATTCCATCCTCTAAACAGGGCTAGAAAAAGGAGGCGGAGCGGATCAGATGCCCAGCTCCACTGCCCAAAAACCGAGCTGATCCTCTATTAATGAGGATGCTGGCCCAGCACCCTATTAGGCCCTGGAGAAAAAGGCCAAGAAGAAGAACAAGGAGGCCAAAGATGGCCTCCACCGTAAAGGTACCTCAGACGCAGTGTTCGGAGAGACCGAAACTCACTCCTCCCCCGAGGAGGATGAAGATGAAGAGGAGGAGGAGGCAGAAAGCAATTCTCCCCCCAAGGGGAGGAAGAAGAAAAGGGCGGCCTCCAAAGACCCAAGGGCGGAGGCGCCCAAAAGGTGGAAAATATCCCTCCCAGACGGCTCGGATTCGGACACCGAAGCCATCCCCGAGTGGCGTCCCAGGTCGAAGCTCCTAGCCGCAACGTAAGTACCAAGGATGCCTTGCATAAGTACGGTCTTTACAACTATGGTCTAACACATTGTATGATGTAATACGGCCTGCGATCTCCCCCAAAAATCCTTGGAGGGGAATTCTTTGGACCCGGGGATGATGGAGCGCTACTCTCCCCCACGAGCCTCCCCGCCTATCGCCACGGACGACACCGAAGTGTTGTCCCGAAGGGCCTCTCCGGGCAATAGAGCGGTATGGGAGGCTGCCAAAATAGTGCTAGGGGATAACGCCTTGGCTGCCGAGAACATGGGGGAAGCAATCCCCATGGATACTGACGGCGGGAGCCTTGACCAGTCTGGCCCCCCAGCCAAACACCATTCCGGAAACCCAAGTGGCTCCAGAACCAAATAAGAGACCCCCTTTGGAGGGGGGAGCGCCAACTCCAGCTGCGACCTCCACTAATCTGGAGGTGCTGAACATACTGATGGAGGCACTGCAACGTGCTTCCCTCATGGAGGAGCACCGCACCCTAATGGGAGTGGTGGGTGAAAAGGTTCACTCCGCCAAAAGCGGGTTGTATGTAGCCTTCACCAGCCTGTTAACAGGCTTTGAGGTATGCGGTGTAATATTCTTAGCAACTTTTGCATGTGTAAAAATATGCATGTGTATAGATAGTAGCCCCTGAGACTCTGCTCGGCTTTTTGAAAAAGTGGCCGGGTAGAGGATCAAATATTCGCCAAAGCTAACATACTTATCTATTTTGGTAAACAGGCTTCACTGTTAGCGGTTTCAGTGTCGGTGCACAAAAGTAGGGGCTCTCCTTTTGACCTCTTTACTTGTGCACGGGCAGTCAGAGCCACGCGCCGCGACCACACTTAGCAGGGCAGAGGAGGGAAGCCGGAGAGAAACTGAAGCACAAGACAACCAAGGCGGCGCCAAGACCAGAAGCGCGGGAGGGCAAGAGGGCGAGGTGGACTCCCTTGGCAAGATCCTTGCAGAGGCGGCCCCGCGTAGCCCCGGCAAGAGCCTTACCGGGGCAACTTGCCCAACACCAGCAGAGCGAGCCACCCTTGAGCCCACAGGCTCTGACCCAATCAACTACATTGGAGCCAAGGCTCGGGAGGCGCCTCTGTGGTGGCATGCAAATCTTCGTCAAGATCATAAACACATGAGTTCAGATGAGGACAAGAAGACGGCGACCCTCGGCAGGATCCTAGCCGAGGAAATCCACAGGACTCCCGGCAAGACTCTTGGCGGTGATGATAGCTATGCCACGGCAAGACCCTTGCTGGGCCCCCGGCAAGAACCATGCCGAGGGCATCAGCAGGGCCACTACCAAGCCTGCACCAACCAAGACTACACCGCCGTCCCCATGCAGCTGCCAGCTCAACCAGTTGAGCAGGCGCCTATGTGCCGACGTGCGGCCTCTACACCAACCCATCAAGCTCCTGCATGGTGGCATGCAAGTCTTACTAAAGGCTACACCACCGCGCCAGCCCAGCAGCCAGCCAACATGGCGCCATGACGCCCCGTTAGCTCGGACGCATGTCAAGGCCAGGCGAGGCGGTGACAGCTAGGACGTGCTTCCATGGCGTCCTCGATAAAGCAATGAGGGCATGTCGGCAGCGCATTAAATCTGTTTGTCCGACGGTCCCAGAGGATAGGCTCATCGACAGTAGACCTTTCCACCTCCTGTGTGCCACTGTGGCGACCCCTTTTTTGCCTATAAAAGGAGGACCGAGGTGACCAGGAGAGGGATTCGGCACTTTTGGGCAAGTTGCACCCCGTAGCTTGCTCAAGAACAGAAGAACACTCAAATAAATCCACCAAAGCAGGACTAGGGTATTACGCATCTTCGCGGCCCGAATCTGGGTAAACGATCCATGTGCTTCTTGTCAGACCCGCTCTTCTCACAACCCCACGCCCGCCTACCGTAGAAGGGATCCCAGTGACCCCATAGATGTCGTTTCCACCGACATCTCTGGCGCGCCAGGTAGGGGACGCGATTGTGAAAATCTGGTCTGGCAGTCACCCTAGCAGTTTTTGATCATCATGGCTCCCAAGAAGAAGGCGGCCACGACAGTCGCTTCGTCGGGAGCCGGACGGCCCGTACCAGTGCAGGCGAGTAGCGGGCCGGTCGCGGACAGAACCCGAGGCGCGACCCGCGATCACCAACATCGCTCTAGCAGTCAGAGCATGGAGAGCGGCGTCATTTGTGCGCAAGGCGACGGGCCGCACGCAGCAAAATCCAGAGACGAAGCTGCCCCCCCCACGCAGGCGGTGCGGGACCCTTCGGGGGCATCGCCGTACCACACGTGGGTGGCGCGGCGACCTCCAAGATGCCAACTCCGGTGCCCACGGCGCGCTCTTCCCAGGTTGTGCGCGACGAGCAGAGTCACCACACCAGTGACCCCGGCCGCCGTCGTGGGAAGAGTCCTGTGCGTCATCCGCGGGACGAAGGAGGCCAGCATGCCCGCTAAAGAGCTGGCGAGGATGGCGCACAGCCGCTGGGCCGTGATAGAGCTCATTCTAACTTGTTTAGAAGTCAAAGCGCACCACGGTCCATGCAACTTTTGCCGCCACCCACGCCAGCAGAAGCCTTGGCGCGCGCGCAGCTGCTCCTCCACCTCCCTCCCGCTGCGGAGAAGCTCGACGAGTCGAGAGCCACTATCCGGAGCCACGTTGGCGTCGCCAACAAAGACGAGCCACGGCCGGCGGGGCCCTCGGGCCGGCGCTCCATCGAGCCACTCAATGCTGGCAGTGGAGGGGCCAGAGGCACTGCGGCAACGGTGCATTATCCTCCTCCAGGCCAGCCACCGCGGATGTTGGTCCGTCGTGATGATGCTTGTGATGACATGTCCATAGCGTCGTTCGACCCATGGACCCACCGCGACCAACGCCAGGTTCTTCAGGAGCGATCCCATGAAGACGCTCGAACCACCATCGAGCGCTGGCGCGATACGCGCCACCAGTCAGATAGGTAGGCGGGGCCCACTATGGACCACCCAACACCGGGAGGCTCCGGCGGCCTACCTTATGAGGTGGGTTGCCTAACTTTTACTCATTTCTACGGTAGTTCCAGTGGCCGTCCCACCGCACGTTCTAGCCCGACGTTGGCGAGAAGTACAACGGCAAGACCCACCCGTCAGAGTTCCTCGACATCTACACCATCGCGATGCAAGCTGCTAGAGCTCGTGACAACAAGGTGCTTGCCAATTACTTCCCGTTGGCCCTAAAACCCAATGTCATGTCTTTGTTGATGCACTTGCCGGCGGATTCCAGTTCTTCTTGGTCAGATCTATGCCATGAGTTCGTTGGTGCCTTCACTGGAGGCCACCAAGCTCATGGCCATGCGATTGATGTGCGTATCATTCCCCAGAAGGAAGGTGAAAACCTGCGTAAGTACATACATAGGTTCAACCGAGTGCACTAAAACATCCCAGTTGTTCATCCTGCCACCGTGATCAACGCATTCCATCAGAATGTGCATATACGCAAGATGCATGAAGAGCTGGCAATGAACAAGGTCAAGTACGTGGCTGAACATTACGTTCTGGCCGATAGATGCGCCCGGGCTGAAGAGGGAAGGAAGTACCCCGGCGAAGACGCAGGTGCGGAAACCGACTCTACCGACGAAGAAACCGCCGCCCTGACGAAGAAGGGCCGGCCTCGCAACAGGAAATGCAAGCACAAGACCATGCTTGCCGTCGATGGATCCGGTGACACCAGCGCTGCCAAGAAGGCCAAGGCAGACGACCACAGAAAGGAGATTGTCGGGTGCGCCGGGCCTTGGCTGCTGCCGACAAGCCAAGGGGCTCCGACAACAAGTACTGCAAGATCCACCGCACCAAGGGCGACGACCTCTAGAACTGCCGACAAGTTGAGCTGCTTGCTGAAAAGCAAAAGGACAAATATGAGAGGCAGGACAAAGAGAAGGGTCAGGATGGTGCCAAAGGATTCGGCAAGAAGCGTGGCAACCAAGGAGGTCATTGCGGCCAGGATAACCAGCAAGAGAGGCCCGCTCGGGGCCACGACAAGAAACATGAAGACGATGATCATGACGAGGATGACGAGTCCGGTGAGCATGAGTTCCAGAAGGCTGCGGAGGCCATGTGCGTCGATGGTGGTGCCTCGCTGCATACTTCTCACCGACAGCTCAAACAGTGGGCGTGTGAGGTCATAGCAACGGAGCCCTCGTTTGACGCTCAGAGGCCACTGAAGTGGTCCAGCACGGCCCTCATCTTTGACACCGAGGACCACCCTGACCGCACAACTGCGGTCGGGTGTTTGCCATTGTTGGTCTCACCAACGATACGCAACCTCAAGGTGAACAAGATGCTGGTTAACGACGGGGCTGGTCTGAACTTGATCTCACCCGTTGTGACCAAAAGGCTGCAAATTCCTGATGGAGACCTCGAGCAAATGGGCACGTTCCAAGGGGTCAACCCAGGAAGGAGCCAGCCGAAGGGGAAGATCACGCTGCCTGTGAGGTTTGGAGGCGAGCTGAATTATAGGACGAAGAAGATTGTCTTCGATGTAGCCGAGATTCCCTTGCCCTACAACGGAATCCTCCGCTGCCCGGCACTAGCGAAGTTCATGGCGGCGTGGCACTACACCTACAACACACTGAAGATGCCTAGGGCAATGACCATCATCACCGTCCCCTCTGACAAGAAGGACGCGCTGATCTGCTCTGACCAACTCAACCGAGAAGCAGTTGCAGCAGCTGCCGCTACGGCACTTGCTCCTACCACTGAAGCCCTGGGAGGGAAGAAGAAGACTGGCAAGACCTCTCGCACCCACTCCGGCAAGCGCAGCTCTTCGGAGTGTTGTGCTACCATCGAGGACGTGCCAGAGAGCTCCTCTGGCAAGGGCAAGAAATCTAGAGCTGCACCACCAGAGACCAAGAGGGTGTCATCAAGGAGGATGGCATGGGAGGAGCTTTCAACATAAGCTCCACCCTCGACAGCAAATAGGAAAGCGCGCTTGTCACTTTCCTGCGGGCGAATGTCGATGTGTTTGCATGGCAAGCATCCGACATTCTTGGCGTTCCCGGGGAAGTGATTGAGCACCACCTTACTATCTATACCCATGCGTGTCCCGTCAAGCTAAAGGTTAGGAAGCAAGCTTTGGAATGGCAGGAGTTCATCACAGAGGAGATCAGGAAATTGGAAGCGGCGGCCTTGGTGTGAGGAGTGCTCCATCCTACGTGGTTGGCCAATCCGATGGTGGTGCGCAAGGCGAACGGGAAGTGGACACTGTGTATTGATTACACGGATATCAATAAGGCTTGTCCCAAGGACCCCTTCCCGTTGCCGCGCATTGACCAGATTGTTGACTCCACGGCCGGGTGCGATCTATTATCTTTCCTCGATGCCTACTCGAGCTACCACCAGATCTTCATGGCAAAGGAAGACGAAGAGAAGACAACATTCATCACCCCATGTGGTACGTATTGCTTTTTACGGATGCCTTTCAGGTTGAAGAGTGCTGGCTTGACATTCGCAAGGGCGGTCCAAATTGGTTTTGAGCCCCAACTACATAGATATATGGAAGCTTATATGGATGACATAGTGGTCAAAACCAAGGACAAGGCAACCCATGTACAAGACTTAGAAGAGACTTTTGCCAACCTACGCAAGATCAACCTCAAGCTGAACCCTGAGAAGTGTGTGTTCGATGTTCCGTCCGTCAAACTTCTCGTGTTCTTTGTGTCGCAGCGTGGGATCGAGGCAAACCCGGAAAAGATCAAGGCTATTGAGCAGATTGAGGCACCCAAGCGGATCAAGGATGTGCGTCGGCTCACTGGCTGCGTTGCCGCCATGAGCAGATTCATCGCCAAGTCCGCTGAGTGTGCCCTTCGCTTTGTCAAGATCTTGAAGAAGGCGGGCCCAATGGAGTGGACCCCAGAGGCCGAGGCAGCGTTGCAGGATCTGAAGAAATACCTTTCCTCCACACCAATACTGGTTGCGCCTAAACCACAAGTGACGTTGCTGCTGTATCTGGCGGCGATGAATCAAGTGGTCATTGCCGCGCTAGTGGTGTAGAGGGAGGTCGGTGAAGAGGCAGTGGTGGCGGTGGGACTGGCGGATTGTGAGCCAGAGATTCCCCCGGCAGGGCCCGATGCTGGCAAGGCAAGGCCCCCGGCGGAGTCTGACACCATCAGGACAGACCCCATGCAATCAAGTGAGACGGTGCAGAAGAAGAAGATGATGTAGCACCCGGTTTACTTTATCAGCTCCCTCCTGTACGGGCCTAGGTCAAGGTACTCTGGTGTGCAGACATTGCTCTTCGACCTCCTTATGGCCTTGAGGAAGATGTGTCACTACTTCCAAGCAAATGAAATCACCGTCGTCACCCGCCTCCCGTTACAACGAATACTGCACAGCCCAGACGCAACCAGAAGGATTGTGGAGTGGGCCTTGGAGCTTTCGAGATTTGGTTTGAAGTTTGAAAGTACTTCGACATCGAGAGCAGAGTCTTGGTGGAATTCATTGCAGAATGGACCCCAATGCCTGATGAAGAGATCCAGGAGACCACCCTCCCCGGCAAGAAAGCAAGTCGCAACTGGATCATGTACTTTGATGGGGCTTTCTCGCTGCAAGGCGCCGGTGCTGGTGTGCTGCTCGTCGCGCCCACCGGAGAGCACCTCAAGTATGTAATCCAGATGCACTTTCCCAGGGAGATGTCCACCAACAACACTGCTGAGTACGGGGGGTTGCTTGCCGGCCTCAGGATCACGACAAACCTCGGGGTCAAGAAGCTCATCGTCAGGGGCGATTCATAGCTTGTCGTCAGGCAAGTTAAGAAAGATTATCAGAGCCCGTTGATGGTGGCCAACGTAGATAAGGTGAGGAAGTTGGAGGAGCGCTTTGACGGTATACACGCGGAGAACGTTCCTGAGCGGAGAACAACATCGCCGATTACCTGTCAAAGCACGCTGCATTCAAGTTACCTGTGGAACCAGGTACTTCTTTGCTTCAGTTAACTCAACCATCTAGCGAACCATCAATGGAGCAGAACAAACGGAGGAAATCAGGCCCCGGCAAGTACTTTCCCACTGAGCCCCTGGGGTCCACCGGCAAGGGGGGTGCCGTAGATTCTGAGCATGCCGATGAGCGACTGATTCTGGCGGGCCGTCAAGCCCTAGCCGTAGAGACGGACACTCCCATGGCAGAAGAAATGCCTTTGGCCCTTGCCGTAGTGCCCCAGGCTCCGGCATGGGCACAATCGGCAGGGGCTTTGAGTACTTGTACATTGCAATCGACAAGTTCACAAAGTGGCCGGAGGTGGAAGTAGTGAGGAAGGTGAAAGCACAGTCAGCCGTCAAGTTCTTCAAGGGACTAGTCTACCATTTTGGTGTGCCGAACAGAGTCATCACCGACAACGGCACACAATTCACAAGCCACACCTAAATGCAGTACACCCAAGACCTCAGCAGCAAGGTCTATTCCGCTTCTGTGGGACACCCACGGAGCAACGGACAGGCGGAGAGGGAAAATGCTGAACTACTGCGAGGCCTGAGAACAAAGACTTTTGACAAGCTGCACAAAAGCGGAAGGCGCTGGATTGATGAGTTACCGGCGTTTCTTTGGTCGATTAGAATGACGCCAAATTGAGCCACTCGCCAAACACCCTGTGCCCTGGTATACGGGGCAGAAGCAGTTCTCCCAATGGAACTCATATACGGGTCACCTCGAGTGCTCTCTTATGACGATTTTGAGCAAGAGCGATTGCGGGAAGATGACGCAATGCTCCTTGAGGAAGATTGTCTTCGGGCGGCTGTGAGAGCAGCACGCTACCAGCAAGCCTAGCGCGACTACCATAGCCGCAAGGTTCATGCCTGAAGCTTTGAGGAAGGCGACCTTGTTCTTTGGCGCGTTCAGTCGGCCAAGAATTCTAACAAGTTAACGTCGAAGTGCGAAGGCCCTTATCGAGTAATATGAGTCACTAGGCCTGGCGCAGTCCGCCTGGAGCCCGAAGAAGGTATTCAAGTGAGCAACTCCTGGAATATTGAACATTTTCGCAAGTTTTACCCATAAGGTGCGGTTGCCGGCCCCGCCGGCAACCTACCTTTTGTACAAGCCTTGCCGACAAGGCATGTAACCCTATATATGAAGCCAGGCGCAGACCCTGAGCATAAGTAAATGAAGCGCGGGTGCCCTAAGTTTTAGCATGCATGCTAGGTTAAGTCTCCCCCTCGGTTAGGGTTGATAGTGCGTAGTGGCGACTAACCCCTAGCCTAAAGGTTGAGTATGCGTTTTTCTGCCTCCTTTGGTTCGCAGGGCACATGGACACTTCTGTTGGGCCGCTTGGGAGAATGAAAATGAATCGGCGCTCCGTCCCCGGCAAGCCAAGACTGCCGGGGGCTGAAGCCGCAAGTATCTAACCACGGCAAGCCAAAGTTGCCGGGGGCTGCGGGTTCAGATAAGTCCTTCATCCCTTGTTGTGCATTTCCATATAAAACTGGGACAAATGAAACCATGTTTTGCTCCAAGACCACCGTGCTCCCCCTTCTTCTTGTACCCAAGTCCCTGGGACAGAACCGGGTCATAGACGCGGTGGCAAGGAAATAAACGGAGGGCCTAACTCGACTTTGCCCCTGCCTCCGCCGAAATTGTGAGAATGGTCGACCGAAGTCAGGGAACGGCAAGACCTGTTGCCGGGCGACAATGTTTATTTTAAAAATAACAAGAATTCGTTCCTTGGCATGGGCCTCGCTCACGCACAAAGAACCCAGCAAGCACCCTTTTTCATTAAAAACATCCCATACTGGTATAGTTCATACGGAATTAAAAACATGAGCAAGGGGATAACAAGTCTTAAAATTAACAAGTGCCCATAGGATTACAAACTAAAAAAAATAAGATGCCCGTAATCCCTTTCTTGTTCCTCTCCTCAGAAGGTGGAACAAGAGGGCAGGAGGGCGAAAAGAGCGCCCAGGCGAGGTGCGAGGAGCAGAAGGCACCAAGAGAACATCTTGCTGCCGGGAAAGGAGCTGGAAGATGAGGGAGCGGTCCGGCAATACGCGGCGAAGGAGTCGGTGCCCGCGTACTCCGACTTAACGGCCACCACCCGCCTTCTTCACCTCCTGCGGCCCTCCTACACCAGCCGCCCAAGGAGACGACGGGGAGCGCCCTCATGGAGAGCTTGACGAGGAAGGCCCTCGGCAGGCCGCACGACGTAGGGCGGGGCGACGCGGTCAGTCGGAGACGAGGTCGATGTGACCCCACTCGACGCTCTTGTCGTCACTGTCGCTGCCCTCCTCATCGCTCCCACTTGAAGAGGAATCTTCATCGTCGGAGGAGCTCTCCACGCAGCACTTCAAGCGAGTTCCGAGATCTCCAAAGACCTTGATGGAAAGGAGGCTGCCCTCCATTAACTTGAAGTAGAGGACAAGCTCCGCCGTCAAGCTGTGGGTGCTTGTGAACATCTTCCATCCGCGGCGGAGGTACATGATGTGAGGAGCGGGGAAGTCCACGTCGACCCGCATGCCGCCGTTCCCGCAGTCCCTCATGTGCAACCAGAGGGTCTGGGGTGGATCGAGCTCCATCCCCCGAGCAAATGCAGTAGGGAGACGGAGGGGGCGACGCGGTGTCCGGCGCAGCCTAATGAAGAACTCGCGGGGCTGGTCCCCGACATGGCGCTCCGTCGGGTGAGGCATCGCTGGCGGAGGCGAGGCTGATGCGCCGCCCCGTCCTCCTCTCCCCCGAGCCCCACGACAACCTCGGCCTTGCCCCCTCCCCCTTCCTCTCGTGGCCAGTTCCAACGCCATGAGCTCTTGGGGAGGAGGAACGCGCTGACGAGCAGCAACCCTCGCCGCCACCATCGAAGGGCCAGTGCTTCCTCTCCCCATGGCGGATGAATGAAGGAAGCAGAGATGGAAGGAGACAGATGATGGAAGAATGTGGAATGCCGCACCCCTCCCCTTCTTATAAAGGAGTGGAGTCGGGGCTCGGACGCTCCACTCGACCAATCCGGTTATTGGGGGCGCAGGGAATCAGGACCAGCCCGCTACTCCAATCAGCAACGGCCCGGTTTCCCGCCTCCATCTCCTGCCACCTGCATGAGGGACACATGGCGAGCGAGCAGCATTAAAGGGATGGGTGAAGCAGCCGCTCCCCACCCCGTGATCGTGGTGCGCGGGCACCTTGAAGACCACGACCCGATTCCACCCAAGTAAATGGGTCATGCCTCTACGCCTCCCTCCCTTCATGGGGAAGGCACGAGCCGCCTCTTTACCACGATATGACGCATGCATGCGGGAACCACCCCACGCATCACCCCAGCGTCACACACGACCCTCCATGTCGCGCGTTCAATGTGGGTCATGGGGAAGCGCAGCGGACGAGAAGTTACTACGGTAGAATCCGCCCCACCTGCCCGCGGACCATTCTGGGCCTAGCCCAACAACGCGTCGCGCTTATGTGTGGCCTAGGCCCGGGGGCTCCTGTCAGTGTACAAAAGTAGGCCTCTCCTTTTGACCCCTTTACTTGTGCACGGGCAGTCAGAGCCACTCGTAGCGGCCACACTTAGCAGGGAAGAGGAGGGAAGCCGGAGAGAAGCCGAAGCACAAGACAACCAAGGCGACACCAAGACCAGAAGCGCAGGAGGGCAAGAGGGCGAGGTGGACTCCCTCGGCAAGATCCTCCCAAGGCGGCCCCCCGCAGCCCCGGCAAGAGCCTTGCCGGGGCAACTTGCCCAACACCAGCACAATGAGCCACCCTTGAGCCTACAGGCTCCGACCCAATCAACTACATTGGAGCCATGGCTCGGCAGGCGCCTCTGTGGTGGCATGCAAATCTTCGTCAAGATCATAAACATATGAGTTCGGATGAGGACCAGAAGACGGCGACCCTCGGTAGGATCCTAGCCGAGGAAATCCGAAGGACCCCCGGCAAGACTCTTGCCGAGGACGACAACAACGCCATGGCAAGACCCTTGTCGGGCCCCTGGCAAGACCCTTCCCGAGGGCATCAGCAGGACCACTGCCAGGCCTGCGCCAGTGAAGACTCCACCGCTGTCCCCATGCAGCTGCCAGCTCAACCAGTTGAGAAGGCGCCTGTGTGGCGACGTGCGGTCTCTACACCAACCCACCACCGCGCTAGCCCAGTAGCCAGCTAATGTGGCGCCACGATGCCCCGTCAGCTCGGACGTGTGTCAACGCCAGGCGAGGTGGCAACAGCTGGGACGTGCTTCCCTGGTGTCCCTGATAAAGCAAGGAGGGCACGTCGGCAGCGCATTAAATGTGTTTGTCCAGCAGTCCCAGAGGATAGGATCATCAACTGTAGACCTTTCCACCTCCTGTGTGAAATGTTGGAGACCCCTTTTTGCCTATAAAAGGAGGCCCGAAGCGACCAGGAGAGGAATTCAGCTCTTTTGGGCAAGTTGCACCCCATAGCTAGCACAAGAACACAAGAACACCCAAATACATCCACCAAAACAGGACTAGGGTATTAAGCATCTTCGTGGACCGAACCTGGGTAAACGATCTGTGTGCTTCCTGTCAGACCCGCTCTTCTCACAACCCCACGCCCACCTATCGTAGAAGGGATCCCAGTGACCCCATAGGTGCCGTTTCCATCGACATTTAGTGAAGGACGCTGAAGTTTCCGAACTCCAACACAAACTGAAGCTGGCTGATGATGAGATCGACCGTATTAACAAGCGGTTCGATGAGGCCCAAGGTATTCTTTTAAAAGACCCCTTATAAGCCTAAATTGTAATGCAAACTCAGAGTTTAGTCTCATGTGCTTCTACGTGTATGATTGCAGGCAGCACGGCGGAGGTCGAGACCCTCAATAAGCGCCCTTACCGAAGCCAAGGAGGAGATGAAAGAGAGCAAAGCGGTCGCAGACAAAGAGGTCGCGGATTTAATGGCCGAAAAGGTCGCCTGTCACCAGTATGAGGACAGGGTGACCGAGGTGGAGCGAGAGCTCAAGGAAGCCACCATCAAGTGCGAATCCTTGGAGCAGCAGAATAAGGCCCAGGAAACTGAACTCGCCAAGGGTCCACAAGAGGCCAAGGAGGCGCGGACCGAGTCCCGGGCGAATCGTGAGGAGATCAAGCAAGCTGAACAAATAGCGGCTGGTAAGCCTTTTCTTTTATAGAGTATATTTGGCGGTCGAAGGTATGTTTTGCTAAATCGACCAGTACTCCAGACGCCTTTGTGGATCTCCCACGGATTGCTGCCGATGCCGCACAGCATTTCCAGGCCCAAGAAGGGAACACGACTGAGAAGCTCTTCTGGTCGCAGTACCTGGTATCGGAGCGGCCAGCACTGCTAAACAACCAGATGATGTCTGGTTTGGCCATGAAGGACATCATAGTCCGGCTATGGCCAGCTGGACCCATTCCTAGCAGTTACTTCGGCCTGGTCAAGCGGCTCGGCGACGCCTTGCCCCGAGTTGAGGCTGTCAAGCGCTCGGCATGCATAGAAGGTGCATAGATGGCCTTTTCCCGTGTAAAGATGTACTAGGTGAAGATGAACGCCGCCGTCGTGGCGGTTGAGGGTCCGCCCGGAGGCAAGGACCACAGCAAGCTAGAGCGCTATTTTGAAGATGTCCTTGAGGGTGCCCGTTTGATAGAGGGTCAATGCTCGAATGATATTGTGTTCGAGTGAATGTATCCGAACTGCCCCAACCTTGTATTATAAACAAGGCTTTGTAACATATTTATGCTTTTATCCGAACTACATACCTCCTATGTGGCCGTATTTTATTATTCTTGAAAGTTTGCCAGTCATCGGCCTCAGCCCCCATGTATATGCTACAGGGGTGTTCATAATAACGTGTAATCACTCTATACCCAACGTCTTGACCCGTAAAGGAGGTGACTTACATAACGAACCAGGCAATCAGACTATGCGGCTTTAGCAATTTCACTTAGCCATAGGAGTTTGACTGTGGGGCTAAGAACTAGCCTCTGGTGCACGTGCGGCTGTCCGAACTGGGGTGCCTTAGGCGTGTGAGCGAATTGAAGTCAGTCCTTCGTATAATACGGAAAAATCACAAGAGATTTATATTAAGTCACCGAATAGCCGACCAGCTCTCGCCATACCATCACAGTAAGTTTTCGGCTTTCTCTACTGAGGTGTTTGACCGGACGAACCAGAAACACAATCGCATTAGTTCTCCCTTTACTACCTTAGCCGAACAAGCGGAACATAAGGTGGTAACCATAAGAACAGGCAACCCAACTATTGACATGATTCGTAGCCGATGCATATAATGTCATATTCGGGACGCCGAAGTATACTATAAAAGTGTTTTGACTTTCCTTCTTTTTTGAGAAAAGAATATATGTGGCTGACTAGAGCCCCTGGCGATTTAAATCGAGCCTAGGTGTATGTGCCAATAAGATGCAAATAGGGAATACAGATTAGGAAATAAGCCAATACCGAGTAGGGTTGGGCGAAACTGTTTCCATTATAGTCTTATTGATATGTCAAAATGTATTTTTACGACGAATGCCATGATTATCGACGCTATTTTACATGCCCAAAATCTGAGAACGAGGGAAAGTTGTATACAGGTCCTAAAAAAGAAAAAATGAACTTGAAGCTCCTTTGGACACTCTGCAGCACGTCTATGCTGCTTTTCACCTTGTTGTAGGATGTTTTGAGAGGATCAATGGTCGATTAAGCATAAGGGGCCTTGAAAAGGGCCCTTGGTACCATTTTAAGGTGATGTGGGTTGTAAAGAACCTGAAAAAAGGGAAGAAAAAGGGAAGGATATGAGGGTCCGAATAGGGTCGAGCCGTATTATGGACTTTGTTTTTAGTGCCTCCATCCTTGCCCATGGTATCTTTAGTGCGTAATTATGTACGCGTAGTCTGTATGCCGCTATCAGTTTGGGGCTCAAACGGAGGACGAATTGTTAATCTAGCTATAGACGAGCCGGACTGCCATTATGCAGGTTAGACAAGACTCGTTTGACAGTGACCTGGGGTTTAACTGCCGATGTGGTATTTGGCTTGATAAGGCCACCCTATTCTTTGGCTACGAGTGCCGCGGTATGCTCCTCAGTACAGAGGGAGCGCTCTGTGTTTCCATTCACTATTATGACGCCGCGTGGTCCGGGAATCTTGAGATTTAGATTAGAATAGTGCAGGACTACATTGAAACAGGTGAACACGGTCCATCCGAGCAGTGTGTGATAGCCGTTGTGGAAAGGGACGAGGTCGAAGATCAAGTCTTTGCTTCGGAAATTATCTGGAGAGCCGAATAATACCTCCAGCATTATGGATCCCATGCAGCAAGCCTCTACGCCGGGTATCACTCCTTTGAAGGTGGTTTTGGTGGTCATGATTCTTGATGGATCAATGCCCATTTTGCGGACAGTGTCCTGGTAAAGTAGGTTAAGACTGCTACCACCGTCCATAAGGATGCATGTCAGGTGGAATCCGTCGATAATTGGATCAAGGACCAATGTTGTCGAACCTCCATGACGGATACTGGTCAGATGGTCTCTGCAATCAAAAGTGATCAGACAGGCTGACCATGGGTTAAATTTAGGGGCAACTAGCTCTATGGCATAAGCCTCCCATAGTGCGCGCTTGCACTCCTATTTGGGGATATGTGTGACATAGATCATATTCACAGTTTTTACTTTGGCGGGAAATTTCTTTTGCCCCCATGTGCTTGTTGGGCGAGGCTCTTCATCGTCGTCCTCGCTGGGGGCCCTTTCCCCTTACGTTCGGTGTGTATTTTACTGGCCTATTTAAAGACCCAACAATTTCTGTTGGTATGGTTGGCAGGCTTGTGAGGGGTACCGTGAATCTGGCAAGGCCAATCAAGTATTCTGTCCAAACTGGATGGACCATCTTTGTTTCCTTTGAATGGCTTCTTCCGCTTACCGGGTTTGGAGCCACTGAATCCAGCATTGACCGCCATATGTTCAGTATCTTCATTGTTGCTCTGACGCTTGTATTTGTTGCGTCGTGGCTTGCCGTTGCTGTCTCTGGCTTCGGAGGTGCCTGGTTCACTGGTACTGTTGCTTCTTCGAGCTAGCCAACTATCTTCTCCCACACAAAAGCAGGTCATAATTGCGGCGAGAGCTCCCATAGACTTCGACTTTTCTTGGCCGAGGTGTCAGGCGAGCCACTCGTCTCGGACACTGTGTTTAAAGGCTGCGAGGGCTTCGCTGTCTGGACATTCGACAATTTGGTTATTTTTAATTAAGAACCTGGTCCAGAGTTTCTCGGCTGACTCTCCGGGTTGCTGGACTATGTGACTAAGGTCATCGGAGTTTCGAGGCCGAACATAGGTGCCTTGGAAGTTGTCTCTAAAGGCATCCTCCAAATCTTCCCAGCTACCAATAGTTTTTTTCTCGGAGGCTATTTAACCAGTGTCGTGCTGGTCCGTTGAGTTTTAGGGGGAGGTACTTGATGGCATGGAGATCCTCACCGCATGCCATGTGAATGTGGAGAAGAAAATCTTCAATCCATACTCCGGGATCCATCATACCATCGTATGATTCAATGTCCACGGGTTTAAATCCTTCTGGGTACTGGTGCTCCATTACCTCATCAGTGAAGCATAAGGGGTGTGCGGTGCCTCTGTATCGGGCAATGTCATGGCGTAGTTCGGACGAAGTCCGTATGCGGTTTTTGGCCCGGGTGAGATTGTGCCTGTCGCGCCGGGCTTGATGGTCGTCTTATGACATTGGGGCACGCCCCCTTGATCCATTGATTGATCTGGCTTGGCCTGCTCTATTGTACAGGTCCTACTGTAGGTCGTAGGTGTACCATGGAGCCATTGTCTCTCTGCCTCTACGGCGAGGTGGTACATGGTGATGTTCGGCATAGGTGGCCACTTTATCTCGTCCACGTGGTGGCTGGTCTGGTTCATCAGCACGGTTATGTCTTGACGGCCTCGTCTTTTAATTGTGGTAGTAGCCGAGCTTCGGATAACTCCTTGTTGGTCGTTGAAGGCCATACTCTTCGGCAGCCAGGACCTGGGTCCACCTGTCGTTGAGTGTATCCTGTTTGGCCTGGAGCTATTGTTGCTTCTTTTTTAGGCTTCTCGAAGTGGCGATTAGCTGGGGCTTAAAGCGCTCCTGCTCGAGTGGTTCCTCTGGCACCATGAAGTCTTCGTTGGTGAGGCCCACATCATCCTCGGAGATTGGTAGATAGTTACTATCCTCCGAGTCCTCATTCCCGACCGGATCGTCAGGGTTAACTTGTCCATCCTCCCAATCATCCTATTCGGATGTTGGCTTGACAGGGGCTTCGGGGTCTTCAGCATTCTCCGGAGTGTTATTGTCTTTGGTGCTGGTATTGCTGTCTTTTTCGCGACTTGATTTTGAGCGGCGCCACTTACGTTGACGCTTCGGAGGTGCCTCAGCAGGCTTGTCCTCAACCCGATCCTTCCCTCCGTCATTGTCATCCTCTTTGGGTGTGTCCATCATATACACGGCATATGTGGAGGTGGTCGTCTAGCGTCCGGTGATCAGCGGGTCGTGGCCTTGTTCGTCTGCGGCATCGTCATCCATGCTGTAGATGTCTTCGGATGCGTAGTCCAGCATGTCAGTTAAATCTTCGATAGTGGCTATGAAGTGGGTGGTGGGTGGGATATGAAATTCCCCGCTCTCAGCCCCTAGTCCGGGCTGGACGTAATTCGGGAGTGATTCCTCTACAATGGCGAGGGATCGCATTAAGTCCAGAGCCTCATTTAAGAGTGAGGATTGGACAGAGAAGCGGGAGTCCGTGGGGCTGGCCGGGGTGAAAACATCCTGGCCATGCCTGCTTGGCATGGACTTCGATAGTTCGGATCTGGAGTCCGGTGCGAGTCCGGCCCTTCAATGATAGGGGGAACGCGGTCTAATTCCGAGTTTGCCGTGGACATAATTGCCTCCAGATCCTAGATAGTGCGGTTTGCAGCGGAGAGTCTAGTGGGCTCCAAACTCCCATCTTCGGACCTCGTGGTTTGCACTGGATCAGAGACCAGAGCAGTGGTTGGGGCCGCGAACCCTTCGAATATCAAGTCTCCTCGGATATCAGCGACATAATTTAGGTTCCCGAAACTGATCTAATGACCAGGGGCGTAGCTGTCGATCTGTTTGAGGTGGCCAATCGAGTTGGCACGCAGAACAAAGCCAGTGAATACAAAAATCTGGCCGCGGAGAAAAGCTTCCCCGGAAATGGCATCATTGTAGATGATCGAACGAGACATCGAGCCTTCTGTTGACGACATAGTGGAACTCTCAGTGAAAGCACCAATATCGGTGTCAAAACCAGCAGATCTCGGGTAGGGGGTCCCGAACTGTGCGTCTGAAGATCAAAGGTAACAGGAGGCACGGGACCGATGTTTACCCAGGTTCGGGCCCTCTTAATGGAGGTAATACACTACTTCGTGCTTGATTAACTTTGATGAGTATAGGGGTTACAAGAGTTGATTTACCTCGAGATCGTAATGGCTAAAGCATAGATGTCTAGCCTGTATGATTTGTCTTAGCCTTTAAGGACTAAACTCTCCGGTTTATATAGACACCGGAGGGGCCTAGGTTTGTACATAGTTGGTTTACATAGAAAGGAAAATACACATCCGGACGCCAAGCTTGCCATCCACGCAAAGGAGAGTTCCATCCGGACAAGGGGAAGGCATTCTATCTTGTATCTTCCCGGCCTATCAGTCCGGCCCATGTCACATAGCCCGGACGCCCGGGACCCCCTAAACCAGGACTCCTTTAGAGGATATCATCCTATCATACTGCATCATAACCATTTTGAAAACATGTTGACACACAAGTTAAACCATTATCCACTCCTAGCTAATTAAGCATGGTATGAATAACTACGATCTCTAATTGTCATTACAAACATGTTTCGTTCATAATAGGCTGAATCAAGAATGATGGGCTAAACATATTTACAAAAACAAGATAGGTCAAGTTCATACTAGCTTCTCTCCATGACCAAATGATGTGAATAATAATAAGAGTGCATGTGTCGTGGACTAGGCTGGAATCTGCAACATTTGTTCAAAGGAGAAGACAAGGTATGGGCTCTTCGTTAGATCAACAATAATGCATATGAGATCCACTCAACATTTAAATCGTGGTATTCTCCTTACGACCCAAAGAAAAAAAGAATTTCAGAGAAACACAATGGAATATTTTTGGAGTTTTTATTTTGTTCTAAAAGAAGCAAAAGGAAAGAAAAATGAAAACGAGAAAAATTATTGACACAGGAAAGCTCTCAACAAGCAAAAGAAGAACGAGAAATCTTATTGGGTTTTCGTTTAGTATTATGACTACCAAATAAATAAAACTAGTAAGAAAAACTGAAAAGAAGCTAGAAATATTTTTTGTATTTTTGAAAAATTGAAAACACAGAAGAAGAAAGTAAAAAGAAAAGTAGCATGGATTATACAATATGAAAGGATGAACACCGACAACTGGAATGAATGTGTGATCATGAATGTAATGTCGATGAGAGATACATAGTCCCCCAAGCCTAGGATTTTGGCCTAAGTTGGTCTATGGCCACGGCTGGCTGGCTGATATCCAAAGTCGTAGTTGGGGTTAAACAGGATTGCAGGTGCCACTGCTTGGCAAGCTACCTTGTTGAGATGGGAGTTCTCCCTCGCCATCTCATACTCCTCTGCCTCCTCTCTGAGTATGAAATATCTTTGCTTACCTGAAAGTTGAAGAAGGCAGGAGAAGGAAGGGTAATATGCACGCTGCAACACCTGTCAAAGATTAGTTTGTACTGGAATGGAAGATCTCCCTGCTCAAGAAATTGGAAACATTCCATAGAGGCAGAATCAAGGTAAGCAGGTGGTAACTGACTATCATCATTTCTTATAGGTACCCCAAGATAATCAGCTAAACGAGTCGCATAAATTCCACCAAAGAAATCTCCATCTAAGGCATGAAAATGTAACTAGAGTGCAACAATAGCCCCCAAGTTATATTGTTTATCACTCATTACTGCACTCTTAAGAACACTCAAATTGGAAGCGCAAAAGGTGGCTATGTTCGTGTTTACCGTTAATGCATCTACCTGTTGGGGAACATAGCATGCAATTGCAAAAAAATTCCTACGCTCACGCAAGATCTATCTAGGAGATGCATAGCAACGAGAGGGGGAGAGTGTGTCCACATAACCTCGTAGATCGAAAGCAAAACGTTTGACAATGCGGTTGATGTAGTCGAACTTCTTCTCATTCTGACTGATCAAGCACCGAACGTATGACAGCTCTGAGTTCTGCACACGCTCATCTTGATGACGTCCCTCGAACTCTTGATCCAGCAAAGTGTCAAGGAAGAGTTCCGTCAGCATGATGTCGTGGTGACGGTGATGGTTAAGTGATCGGTGCAAGGCTTCGCCTAAGCACTACAAAGATATGACCGGAGGCGTAAACTATGGCGGGGGCACCACACACGGCTAACAATTGTCGGTGTGTGTTCTAGCGGTGCCCCCCTTCATATATATAGGTTGGAGGCGAGGAGAGGCAGCCAAGGGGGCGCCCCAAGTAGGAGGAATCCTACTTGGGGTCCTCCCAATTCAGCCTCCCCCCTTCCCCTTTTCTACTCCAATTTGGCCAGCCCATATGGGAGGGGCACACCAGCCCCTTAGGGGCTAGTCTGTCACCCTCTTGGCCCATTAAGGCCCATGTAGTTGCTGGGGGGGATGCCCAGAACCCCTTCCGGTGACCCGATATGCACCCGGTAACCCCGGAACACTTCCAGTATCCGAATATCATCGTCTAATATAGGAATCTTTACCTCTCAACCATTTGGAGACTCCTCCTCATGTCCGTGATCTCATCTAGGACTCCGAACAACATTCGTTCACCAAATCACGTAAGTCATCTAATACAAAATCGTCATCGAACGTTAAGCATGCGAACCCTACAGGTTCGAGAACTATGTAGACATGACCAAGACACCTCTCCGGTCAATAACCAACAACGGAACCTAGATGCTCATATTGGTCTCACATATTCTACGTTATTCCCTTTGTCATCGGTATGTTACTTGCCCGAGCTTCAATCATTGGTATCTCCTTACCTAGTTCAATCTCATTACCGGCAAGTCTCTTTACTCGTTCCGTAATGCATCATCTTGCAACTAACTCAATAGTCACATTGCTTGCAAGGCTTATTACAATGTGCATTACCGAGAGGGCCAAGATAGACCTCTCTAATACTCGGAATGACAAATCCTAATCTCGACCTATGCCAACCCAACAAACACCTTCGGAGATACCTGCAGAGCATCTTTATAATCATCCAGTTACGTTGTGACGTTTGATAGCACACAAGGTATTCCTCCGGTATCCGAGAGTTGCATAATCTCATAGTCAAAGGAATATGTATATGACATGAAGAAAGCAATAGCAATAGAACTTAACAATCATTATGCTAAGCTAACGGAAGGTTCTTGTCCATCACACCATTCTCCTAATGATGTTTAAAGTGCAACTATCCCTGGGGGTTTTTGGTAATTAGTAACAACATGTAGCTCATTGAACTAGTACTATTTCAAGATGGTCATTTCAGAAATTTCAATGATTGGCATGGCATGGATTAGGAATGTGGACCCGTCAAAATGCGAAGGACACACATTGGGTCAAGCTCAAGACTCTACATTTTCATTTTAGTGATCCGAGATCACATTAAGTCCATAGGAAGAGCCATCACTATTAAAAGGGGATGAGGTGTTGCTTAATGGCTTAATCGCTCCAAATGCTTAGTGATATGCTCCAAAACCCTCAACCACTTTCTCATATCCACATATGTCCCAAACCAAAAGTCAAACTCGGCCCCAAAAGAATGTTCTATCCGGCGCCACCGAGTTCACCTGACATAGCCACTGCCAGAAACCCTAGTCATTTTGGTCTCACCGATAGGGATCTCGGACTCACCAAGATGGGATTGCGAACTCTCTATTTCCCTTCATAACGTTTTGGTCCAACCGAGATAAGCGATCGGTCCAACCAAGATAGATCATTCTTTCTGTATCTTCTGCCATGGTCGGGCTTTGAGTCTTACTCAACTTCATACCTTGTAATACAGGCAAGAACCCTTTCTTTGACTGATCCATTTTGAAATTCTTCAAAACTTTATCAAGGTATGTGTTTTGTGAAAGTCAAATTAAGCGTCTTGATCTATCTCTATAGATCTTGATGCCGAATAGATAAGCAGCTTCGCCGAGGTCTTTCATTGAAAAACTCTTGTTCAAGTATCCTTTTATGCTTTCCAGAAATTCTACATCATTTCCAATCAACAATATGATATCCACATATAATATTAGAAATGCTACAGAGCTCCCACTCACTTTGTTGTAAATACAGGCTTCTCCGAAAGTCTGTATAAAACCATATGCTTTGATCACATTATCAAAGCGTATATTCCAACTCTGAGATGCTTGCACCAGTCCATAAATGGATCGCTGGAGCTTGCACACTTTGTTAGCACCTTTAGGATCAACAAAACCTTCTGGTTGCATCATATACAACTCTTCTTTGAGAAATGCATTAAGGAATGCAGTTTTGACACCCATTTGCCAGATTTCATAATTATAAAATGCGGCAATTGCTAACATGATTCCGATAGAACAATCATTGCTACGGGTGAGAAGCACAAGTGTGGTAAAGGATACTAACAATGCCCGTTCTCTCTTTGTTTATTTTTCTTCTTTTTTTTCTTGTTTTTTCTTCTCTCATTGTCTGTAGTCTCATCCCGACTTGTGGGGGAATCATAGTCTCCATCATCATTTCCTCACTGGGGCACTACTCTGAAAATGAATAATGATGATCATCACACTTCTATTTACTTATAACTCAAAAGAAATAAAAATTATAACTCGATACCTATGACAAAGTATGACTCTATATGAATGCCTCTGGCAGTGTAGCAGGATGTGCAATGATCTAGCATGCTCCCGCTTCCATCTCACTTTCACTTTTCTTTTTGTGAAGTTTTAAGTTCCCTTCTATATTTTTTTGTTTTTAAACTTTATGACAACACTCAACAGAAATAAATGACTCTCTAAAACATCCAGGTTGTCTCCCTGGCAGCGCTTTCTTTAAAGCCATTAAGCTAGGCATAATGTGCTCAAGTAATGGATCCACCCGGATCCCAAGGTATATCATCACCAATTTTAATTAACAATGAGTTTTCATTGAGTAGTGAGCACAAAGCAACATATATCATGCAATGACAAAGTCTAACTCTCTTCCTATGCATCGTCATCTCATAAAAGAACAATTCATGCACATCAAGTAAAGGCCAATACATAGCATAAGCAATTTCTTGCAATTTAATCGTGTTGGAAACATAAAGAGGTGGATATATAGTTCCTCTCTCATAATAATTGCAAGTAGGAGCAGAAAGCACATGCATATTATATTCATCAAAATCATCGTGTGCAACAGTAAAAGGCAACCCATCAATGTAATACTTAATAAGAGCAAACTTCTCTGATAGAGTGTAGTTGGGAGAATCCAAAAAGATAATAGGACAATCATGTGTGGGTGCAATAGCAACAATTTCATTCTTAATATAAGGAACTATAGCAAGTTCATCTCCATAAGCATAATTCAAATTGGTATCATGGCCACCAGCATAGCAAGCATCAAGTTCATCAAAAAGGGATATTTCAAATGAATCAACGGGATCATCGCAATTATCATAGCATACATCCTTCGGTAAGAATGAAGGGACATTAAACAATGTATGAGTTGAAGAGTTACTCTCATTAGAAGGTGGGCACGGGTGATCAATCCGCTCTTCCTCCGCTTGTTCTTCACTCTCCCCATCATCTTTTACATCTAATAGGCTCATAATATCACCAATTTCTTCTTCCATGGACTCCTACAAAATATTAGTCTCTTCTTGGACAGCGGATACGTTCTCAATAAATTCATAAATATCAGAATTGTATTCATAATTATCATAGCAATATTTAAGGATGACAAAATATTCAAGTCTATAAACATCATCAACAAAAGCTTCATACTTAAAAAAAAATATTCAATTTCATAAGCACCCTTAAAAGGAACAAATTCTTCTAGTCGCCCCACATCATAGTAACCATATATACCATTAGCATAAGAAGCTAAGGATTCATTATCATTAAATTGCATGAAAGGAGAAGATGTGGCACATTCATCCTAGAGCAACAAGTACAATCATATCTCAAGCATAGCTCCTGAGCATACCAATGCAACATATGAATTTGATCCCATAACAATTTTCCTTTATGAGTCAAGTGATAATCCCTACAGTATTCACGTTGATCCAACGTTACTCCCATTATATAGGTAATGGGGTTTTCTCAGGATTATCAAAGTAGTGCATAATATCTTTCACATAACAAGCATCGAGGGTTTTAGGAGGTTCCCCATCTCCATGAGTAGCAAGTACAACTAATTTTTTTGGTGTTTCGTCTACCATATCCATAACTAAAGATAGAGAAAAACTTAGAGCAGGCAATAAAAACTACTTAGTGATTAAGCAAACAAGCACAAACTAGAATATTCACCCCATGCTATTGTTCCCCGGCAACGGCGCGGGAAAATAGTCTTGATAACCCACAAGTATAGGGGATCGTTTGTAGCCTTCTTTGATATATAAGAGTGTCGAACCCAACGATGAGCTAAAGGTACAACAAATATTCCCTCAAGTTATATCGTCCACCGATACAACTCTACGCACGCTTGACGTTTGCTTTACCTAGAACAAGTATGAAACTATTTTGCAAGAATAAAACTGCAAGTACTTTGCGAGAATAAAATTACGAATAAATTGCGAGGTAATAAAAGTGGAAGCTTTTGTCAACAAGAAAGTCATTTGTCCCTAGGTAATGGATAACAAGTACGGGTAATCATTCTTGCAATTTTACATGAGCGGGAGGCATGAGCTAACATACTTTCTCTACTTGGATCATATGCACTTATCATTGGACCCCTAGCAAGCATCCGCAACTACTAAAGATCATTAACGTCGTGAAACCCAACCATAGCATTAAGTATCAATTCCTCTTTACTCCCATATGTCATAACCCACTTATCCGCGTTTAGGCTGCTGTCACCCCCGCAACATTGACAATAAGCAAACCATGAACATATTGCAACACCCTACAATAGGGTCCCCTCACGTTTGCACGAGAAGGAGGGCACCATAGGACAGAACCATAAATAAAATATACAATCATACCAACCAAGATGATGATTAACCCACAGGACAAAACAAATCTACTCAAACATCATAGGATAACAATAGATCTTTGGGAAATGATATATGTAGTTGAGCACCATGTTTAAGCAGAGATTACAGCGGGGAGAAGGGGTGTTACACCGCTTCATAGATGGGGAGAAAGTTGGTGGTGACGGTAGCAAGATTGTTGATGTAGATCGCCGTCACGATCATTGCCCCGCCAGCACTCCGGCGCCACCAGCAGAGAGGGGGAGAGAGCCCCCCTCTTCCTTCTTCTTCCTTGGCCTCCCCCTATATGGGAGGAGAGTTCCCCCTCTGGTCCATGGCCTCCATGGCAGCAGAGGGGCGGGACCTCCAAAATTGGATCTCCCTCTCTATTCTCTTCTGTTTCGCGTTCCCAGATCTGGCTGAAAACCATATCTTATGTTCCGGGAGATCCATAACTCCGATTGCGCTGAGATTTTAACACGATTTTTCCGGATATAAGCTTCCATGCACCCAAAGTAGAGCTCCAACCGACGTACGAGGTGACCACAACCCACCACCACGAGCCTGACTCCTTGGTCGCGCCCTAGTGTCTTGTGGGCTGTGTGGGCCTCTGTTTGCGGTGATTCCAACTCCCAAAAATGAAATATATTCCAAAATAATTCTTCGTAAAGTTTTATTGCATTTGGACTTCGTTTGATATGGATTTTCTGCGAGACAAAAAACTTGCAAAAAACAGGAACTCACACTGGGCAATGGATCAATAGGTTAGTCTAATAAATCATATAAAAAGTTGCCAAAAATATGTGAAAGTTCTATAATATTGGCATGAAACAATCAAAAATTATAGATACGACGGAGACGTTGTCGGTGTTCTGGGACCGGGGGTGCCCAGATTTGCCTGCATGCGGGCCTGTGCGTGGCTCCACTAATGGCCTGGTATAACCCATCTTCAGCAGCAACCACTCAAGACCCTCACGAGGGGCCAAGCCTCGTGAGGCGGACGACACTGGGACCTCGCCGGGAGCAGCCTCATTAGGTTGGCTCCCGAGGAGCGGAGATCTCTATGCAAGGGGCACCTCACGAGGTTCACGTGACGTGAGCCATGACGACCAAGGCCAGGCGGGCGCCAGTGGGTGCAGTGTACCAGTTTCATCTTTTGTGCTAAAGAGGCGGGCGCAGGGGAGGAGTCCTGAGGGATTAGGAAAAGGTTACCATGTTGGTGCAACAAGACCAAGACTAGCAGGACGGCAGGATGGAGTTCACCACGGAGCCCACATCGGCGTCACCACGGGAGCCTTTGGCAGGCTAAGACCACCTTTTGTCAGGACGGCTTGTACTAGTTGTCTCCCTTGAAACTTGGCCATTGTGGGATCCCTTCCCATCTAACATTTGGGAAGAGTACTAGGGCCTCTATAAATAGGACTAGCCAGCACCATAGGGAGGGATCGACTGATCTTGGATCGGATCCATTCCATCCTCACATCCACCAGCGAGCCAAGCTCAAGAACACCTCTTCTCCTGAGGCTATTCACCCATTGTACTAGTTCATCCTTAGACCATGAGGAAATCCACCAACACCACACTGGAGTAGGGTATTACACCGCAAGGTGGCCCAAACCATTATAAACCCTTGTGTCTCTTGTTCCTTGGGTTCGTTGAGCCAGGTTGTGGTATTGTTGAGCGAGCGAGCTAGGGAGAGAGTGTTCTTCGTGCGCACCCTATTGTTTGAATCCTCAAGGGTTAGACAGAACCCGCAATCCGACATTTGGCGTGCCAGGTAGGGGTGCGCCGAAGCTTCGCCTCTCCGCCTGCTTCGTCCTGCTCCCATGGTAGGCGCCACTCCTCCGATTGTGTCAACGGGCGCCCGCGGAGGTGCCGCGGACATCCGGGCCTTCACCCCCGCCTTGCGGCAAGTGCAGTGGACGCACAAGTTCAAGCCAGAGATGCCGCCTCGCTATGACGGCGGGGCGGATCCAGCGGCCTTCCTGCTGGCGTACGAGGAGCCTGTTCTCGAAGCCGGAGGCGACGACCAAGTCCTGGCCAACTGGTTCCCCATGGCCCTCGCCGGCGTGCCATGCGCCTGGTTGCTTAACCTGTCGCGCTCCTCTGTGGCCTCCTGGGAGGAGCTGCACACCTCTTCATCGCGTGCTTCGCGGCACAGGCGCCCCCCGCTGTAGCAGCCCTCCTTGGTGGGCACTGCACGTGTGCAGCAGGGGGCTCCATCAGCCCCCTGGGGCAGATCCGGTGGGGTTGTACACACCTCGGAGTCTCCGGAGTGCCGCCCTCGGGCCTCGGGGGCTCCCTCCCACGTCCTAGTGGCAGCACTTAGCTTTGAGCTGGTTAGAAGACTAGACTAGGTGCTGGACGCGGCTGTTCATTTGCTTTATGAGGTAGGTTTACGGCTTTTTAATGAAATTTGAAGTTCTGGCATTTCTCGATTGCTCGGTTGAATCCTTTCTATTCTCTGATTCTTCGCTCGGTTCTTTGTTTCATGCCAGGGAGGACGACAGTTGCCCGACACTCTCCCTCGAGTGCCTCGCGTGGGGGTTGGGCTGGTGTGTGTGTGCGCTGGGCTAGCCTAAGCCACAGACAAACCTCGCCAAAGCCCTATAGCTCCAAAGCTCCGGCTCCCCTGACCTTCATGAGGCACCGTCGACTGAGATCGCGGTTGGCGCACCCCTCTAAGTCCATGCCCCAGGGGTACCGCGACGTGGTGCGCTAGGCCATGATTATGAGGCCTCGCACAAGGAAGGATAAGGCACCCGATGGACATCCTAACAATTTCTACAGCTTTGTGACGCCTCCAGAAGTCAATGACTCCCGAGCCAGCAACAAGGAGGGCTCACCAGGTTCCAAAGGGCGCGCCCTAACAAGACAGGAAAATACCCCGGGCGCACCCAGCTAAGTTATCCCTCTGTTTCTACATGAAGCAAGAATGCCATAACACAACATAGGAACAATAAACATAACACAAGTGGCATGGACATTACAGTTCATTACATGCCCTCATAGGGCCCCATACTTGTTTCTTGGAATGCAGGAAGAAGGAAAAGGACGAGCAAAAGCGGTGCACGCGCCCGCAGCGGCTCCCACACCCCCCGGACTCAGCCAGAGCCCTCCTCGCGCTTCACCGGAGTGAGGTGGCGGGACGACCCACCACCATCCTCATAGTAAGCCCGCTGACATGGCGGCTGGTCGTTGCCTCTACTGTTGGAGCTTTCGCTGGAGGAGGAGCTGCTGCCACTAGAAGAGCCATGGCCGTCGCCAAGGGCGAACTCGCCTCCGGCGTAGTCACGACCGTGGTCAAGGCCCGGCTCGTTGTTGCCACCGCTGTCCTCGGGGCAGCACCCAGGGCGGTGGCCATGTTCCCCAAAAACCCTCACGTAGAGGGTCGCGACATCGTCGAACTTGAAGTGGAGGGTGCACCTCCTGCTCAGGCCGCGCGCGGGCGAACATCTGCTAGCCGCGGGCCAGGACCGCGTTGCCCATGGCGGAGACCTCCACCGCGGCCCACGAGGCCTTGCTGCAGCAGCCGTTAACTTACAGCCAGAAGCCATCAAGACCTGCGGCCGGAAGCTGGCCGGTGAAAGAGCATAGGAGCTAGTGCCAAGGGCCGGCCGGCTGCTCCGACCATACGACCAACTCTCGGAGCACCTCCGCCGAATGGAGGCGCGCCGAGGAGGCCGGGCGACCATGGCGCGCCTCCCCTTGGTGCAAGGGTTGTTCCTCCTAGAGCGCCCCCCCCCGCCACGGGAGGGGGCACCGCTGCGGCCATTGAGGACGATGCCGGTTCCCAAAGAAGTACGCCCATGCCCCCGAGGTGCCACGACAGGGTTCACGGCGTGCTTGCGGGGGCGGCCACGACCCCTCTTGGGCGGTGGAGAGCCGGTCCCCTCCTGGCTTGCCTTCCCCTTCTCCGTGGCCGTGAACCTCTTCGTCAGCGCCATGGGTGTTGCAGCAAGACGGCGGAGCAAAGAGGAAGTAGAAGAAGCAAATGGAGTGGAGGAGAAGATGAGCAACGGGGGCTCTACCCCTCTCCTCATTTATAGTCAGAGGGAGGCTAACCGCCGGCCTACATGATCACATGTAATGATGGTTTTCCTCCAGCATGCAGCAGGGTCTGGTCAAGTCAAACGGTTGCCAACGCAGCATGGGGAAGCCGAGGCGCCCATGTCCCATCAATATCCATGTGTCAATCAAGGACGCAAGCGGTTAGGGCCCGCGGTGCTCCGCACCTGACTTTTGGCATCGCCTTGTAGCCAAGCCCGAGTGCGCCTTGGGCCCGGGGGCTACTGTCGGCGATCTGGGACTGGGGGTGCCCACACTTGCCTGCCTGCGGGCCTGTGCGTGGCTCCACCAACGGCCTGGTATGGCCCATCTTCAGCAGCAACCACTCAACCCCCTCGCAAGGGGCCAAGCGTCGCAAGGCGGATGACACCGAGACCTCCCCGGGAGCAGCCTCACTAGGCTGGCTCCCAAGGAGCGGATATCTCTATGCAAGGAGCACCTCGCGAGGTTCACGTGATGTGAGCCATGACGACCAAGGCCAGCCGGGTGCCACCGGGTGCAGTGTACCAGTTTCCTCTTTCGTGCTAAAGAGGCAGACGCAGGCGAGGAGTCCCGGGACATCAGGCAAAGGTTTCCATATCGATGCAACAAGACCAAGGTAGGACGGCAGGACGAAGGTCACCACGGAGCCCAGAGTGGCATCACCACCAGAGCCCTTGGTAGGCGAAGACAACCTTTTGTCAGGACGGCTTGTACTAGTTATCTCCCTTCAAACTTGTCCATTGTGGGATCCCTTCCCTCCTAACATTTGTGAAGAGGACCAGGGCCTCTATAAATAGGACTAGCCACCAGCGTAGGGAGGCATCGACTGATCTTGGATCAGATCCATTCCATCCTCACATCCACTAGCGAGCCAAGCTCAAGAACACCTCTTCTCGTGAGGCTGTTCACCCATTATACTAGTTCATCCTTAGACCGTGAGGCAATCCACCAATGCCACACTGGAGTAGGTTATTACACTGCAAGGTGTCTGTTGTTCCTTGGGTTTGTCAAGCTAGGCCGTGAGATCGTTGAGTGAGCGAGCTAGGGAGAGAGTGTTCTTCGTGCGCACCCAGAGTTCGAACCTCAAGGGTTAGCCGGAACCCGCAATTCGACAGACGTATCAATTGATCATCACTGAAGAGATTGTTCCTGGGTAGAACCGATGCTTGTTACCTTTGAGGACTGTGCATCCTCCAGATGGTTAGGTGTCATGGTCTAGAGCATCCAAGAGGAATTGTGGATCACCGAGTGACCTAATCTGTGAAGGTTTGGAAGTCACCTGAAGACTTGCCATGAGTGATTGCGTGAGGTCTGTGTGACCTTAGCTCAAGGAGAATATGGTGAGGACTGTGTGCCCACAGGTTTAAATACCTATCCGCTCCAACCAGACGTATGACTGTCACAACACATGTCACCCAGCTACTACTTCTATTTCCTCAACCATTTCATTTCCTCATTCAAGTGTTGATGAAATTGATCTTTACTGTTTGAAGACTTTGAATTTGACTTTTTCAATTTCCTCAACCCTAATTCTTCAGTCACTTTGTCTTCAGCTTGCTTATCCTGTTTACACGCTACCTGTGCTTTGTGTATGTTTGATTTCATCATGATGACTATGCGTCTGCTTAGTTATGCATGCACCTGAGTACTTATTCCGCTGCTCAGCAACGAATTTATAACTTGCCTATTCACCCCCCTGCCTCTAGTCGATATAACACACTTTCAATTTGTATCAGAGCAAGGTACTCCCTTGTTCTGTGTCATTTTGGTTTAACCACCTGGAGTTTTAGTTATGTCGACCACATGTGAGGGAGTCCTGGATTAGGGGGTCCTCGGGTGTCCGAACTACTTAATGTGGGCCGGACTAATGGGCCATGAAGATACAAGGCAGAAGAGCTTCCCCCGTGTCTAGGTAGGACTCTCCGATGCGTGGATGGCAAGATTGGTGTCTGGATATGTAATTTCCTTCCTCTGCAAACCGACTCTATACAACCCTAGGCCCCTCCGGTGTATATATAAACTGGAGGGTTTAGTCCATAGAGGTGATCAGAATTCATACAGGCAAGACATCTAGGGTTTAGCCACTTCGATCTCGAGGTAGATCAACTCTTGTAACCCCTATTCTCATCAATTAAAATCAAGGAGGACATAGGGTTTGACTTCCATTAAGTGGGCCCGAACCTGGGTAGACATAGTGTCCCCTTTGTCCCTTGTTACCTTTGATCCTCAGACGCACAGTTCGGGACCCCCTACCCGTGATCGGCCGGTTTTGACACCCACATTGGTGCTCTCATTGGGAGTTCCACTTTGTCGTCGGCAGAAGGTTCGATGGCTCACCCGATCATCGACAATGATGCTGTTTTCGGGGAAACTTCTCCCCTGGTGAACTTTTTGAGTTTGGTGGCTTTTCTCTGCATGCCAATTCAGTTGGTCACCTTGAACAGATCGATAGCTACGCACCTGATCATCAGATCAGGTTTAGAAGCCTGAACTATGTTGCTGATATCTGAGGAGACTTGATCTTCGAGGGGTTCACGACCTCGACCACTATTCCTCATCTTCAAGAAGGAAACCCGTCAGATCCATCATCAGGCACCGTTCAAGGATCAACTATCATTCCTGCCCAGGCCTTAGATCCAGGGTGGACCATCTTGTCCAAAGACAGGAGTATTAACCCCATCGGACTCTCTCCTACTACGGAGCTCCCTGTCGGAGACCTAGAGGCGACTATATTATCGGCAAGCCTGAAATCAAACAGGAATCTCCCTATCATCGGGGATCTGAACCCACCTTTGGATGCTAACTACGAACTCTGAAGGTCTGTGGCCATTGAGGACGGCCAGGTGGCGTTTACCATGCCTAACTCTGTAGGTCCCCGGTTTCCCGTCCACCCTTCACTCCTAAATGAGGCTCTGTCCTTAATGCAATCACTCGCCATTAGGGAAGTATCACCTCTGAACTATGCCCAGCCCGGACTAGGGGCTCAGAGCGGGGAATTTTGTGCCCCACCCACCACCTACTTAATAGAAACAGTCGAGGACTTAACTGACATGCTAGATTACGCTTCTGAAGATATAGACAGTATGGACGATGGTGCCGGAGATTAACCAGGCCAAAACCCGCCATTCACCGGTGGATACCCCCGAAAAGAAGAATAACGACAGCGATAACAACCCAACCATCGACAAGCCTACCGAGGCACCATCAAAACACTGACGTCAACGGCATCGCTCAAAATCGCGTCGCGAAAAGGAAAGCAATAACGACACTGGAGATAACAACACTCTGGATTACGCCAAAGACCCCGAAGACCCCGTCGAGCCTGCGTACGAGCAGGATGAATAGGAGGAGGGACAAATTAACCCCGACGAATGCATCGGGAATGAGGATTCGGAGGAGAGTAACTATGTACCGGTCTTCGAGGAGGATGTCAGCCTAGGAAATGAAGATTTTATTGTGCCAGAGGAACCCCTCGAGCAAGAGCGCTTCAAGCGACAGCTAATCGCCACTGCGAGGAGCCTATAAAATAAACAACAATAACTTCAGGCCGAATAGGATATGCTCAACGACAGATGGACCAAGGTCCTGGCTGCCAAAGAATACGGCCTCGAGCGCCCAACAAAGAGTTATCTGAAACATCGGCTACTAGCACAATTTAACGACGAGGCCCTTGAGCCAATAGCATCACAATATAATCATGCTGAAGAACCAGACCGACCACCACGTGGACAAGACAAAGCGGCTGCTTATGCCGAACACTAGCCTGCGCCACCTCGCCATCAAGACAAAGAGGTAGAGGCTCCGGTCACACTATATCAATCTATGGATCAAGGGGACGTGCTCCAATGTGAGATGACGGCCATCAAGCTTGGTGCGATAAGAACAACCAAACTCGGGTCGAAAACCGAACATGGATGTCATCCGAACTCCATCGAGACGTTCCCCGCTACAGAGGCGCCACACACCCCTTGCGCTTTACCGATGAGGTAATGCAGCACTAGTTTCCACAAGTGTTTAAACCCGTAAACATTGAAGCATACGATGGAACGATAGATCCCGTTGTATGGATTGAAGATTTTCTTCTCCATATTCACATGGCTCGCATTGCCGATCTCCATGCTATGAAATACCTTCCCCTAAAACTAAAGGGACCAGCAAGGCACTAGTTGAATAGCCTCCCAGAGAACTCCATTGGTAGCTGGGAAGATTGGAGGATGCCTTTCAAGAAAGCTTCCAAGGTACTTATGTCCGGCCACCGGGATGCCGATGACCTTAGTCACATAGTCCAACAACCCGGAGAGTCAGCCCACAAACTCTAGACTCGGTTCTTAATTAAAAAGAACCAAATCATTGACTGTCCGGACAACGAAGCCCTAGCAGCCTTTAAACACAGCGTTTGTGACAAATGGCTCGCCCGACACCTCGGTAAGGAAAAGCCAAAGTCAATGGCAGCTCTTACCGCACTCATGACCCACTTCTGCGCGGGAGAAGATAGCTGGTTAGCTGGTAGAAGCAATAGTACCAGCGACCCTGGCACCTCTGAAGCTAGCGATGGCAACGGACGGCCATGATATAACAAACACAAGTGTCGAAACAACAATGAAGAAACTAAAGATACAACAGTCAACGCCGGATTTAGTGGCTCCCAGCTCGGTTAGCGAAAGAAGCCATTCAAAGGAAATAAGGACGACCCATCTAATTTGGACAAAATACTCGACCGGCCTTGCCAGATTCATGAGACCCCCGAAAAGCCTGCCAATCATTCCAACATAAACCGTTGGGTCTTTAAACAGGCCGGTAAGTTAAATACCGAACATAAGGGGAACGGGCTGCCAAGTGAGGACAATGATGAGCCCCGCCCACTGAACACAGGGGGGCAGAAGAAATTTCCCCCTGAGGTGGTGAAAACAGTGTATATGATATATGCCACGCATATCCCCAAGAGGGAGCGCAAGCGCGCACTATGGGACATCTATGCTGTAGAGCCTCTCGCCCCTAAATTCAACCCATGGTCGGCTTGCCCGATCACCCTTGATGGCATGGACCACCCGACCAGTATTTGTCAGGGAGGTTCAACAGCCCTGGTCCTCGATCCAATCATCGATGGATACCATCTCACCCGAGTCCTTATGGACGATGGCAGCAGAAATAACCTAATCTATCAAGACACTATCCGTAAAATGGGTATTGACCCGTCAAAAATCAAGCCCAGTAACACCACCTTTAAAGGAGTGATACCCAGTAGTCTCCAGTTCACCGAATAACTTCCAAAGCGAAGACTTGATCTTCGACATTGTCCCCTTTCGCAGTGGTTATCACGCACTGCTCAGACAAACAGCCTTCGCCCGTTTCAATGCGGTCCCGCATTGCGCTTACTTAAAGCTAAGAATGCCCAGACTGCGTGGCGTTATCACAGTCAATGGAAACATGGAGCGCTCCCTCCGTATGAAGGAGCACACCATGGCCCTCGCAGCTGAAGTGCAGAGCGGCCTCATCAAGCCGAACACTTCATCGGCCATCAAGACCCCAGACACTGCTAAGCGAGTCCGACCTACTCTGTAGGATGACAGCTCGGTGAATCCAGAGCTAGACTAGCAATTTCGCCTCCGCCGATCGCCCCACACAACCGCGACATATGTACCACATGTGCATAATTACGCACTAAAAATAATCTGGGCAACGATGGAGGCACGCTGCGGACAATGTCTATAGTGCGGTGTCGGTGTCAAAACCGGCGGATCTCAGGTAGGGGGTCCCGAACTATGCGTCTAAGGCGGATGGTAACAGGAGGAATGGGACACGATGTTTTACCCAAGTTCGGGCCCTCTTGATGGAGGTAAAACCCTACGTCCTGCTTGATTTATTCTTGATGATATGGGTATTACAAGAGTTGATCTACCACCAGATCGGAGAGGTTAAACCCTAGAAGCTAGCCTATGGTATGATTGTATGTTGTCCTACGGAGTAAAACCCCCCGGTTTATATAGACACCGGAGGTGGCTAGGGTTACACAAGGTCGGTTAAAAGGAGGAGATATCCATATCCGTACTGCCTAGCTTGCCTTCCACGCCAAGTAGAGTCCTATCCGGACAAGTGACGAAGTCTTCAATCTTATATCTTCATAGTCCAACAGTTCGGCCAAAGGATAGTCAGACTGTCCGGAGACCCCCAAATCCAGGACTCCCTTAGTAGCCCCTGAACCAGGCTTTAATGACGATGAGTCCGGCACGCAGTGTTGTCTTCGGCATTGCAAGGCGGGCTCCTCCTCCGGATACATCACAAAAGAGTTTGAATAAGAGGAGGGTGTCTGACCCTGCAAAATACGTTCCACATACCACCGTAGAGAGAATAATATTTCCACAAATCTAATCTGCTGACACGTTTTGGCAACATGACATCATGCCATGGCTCGGTGATTATTCAAACCGTTTTTCTTTAACTAGCCCCGCACATAACGCGAGGCAGTTTCTTGACACGTCTTGTCAAAGCAGAGATCATGTCCCACTTATTACGGGATTCTCATCAATATGGGCTTGGGTAACCCAACCGTACCATCAATTACGGCGCTTGAGGGATAAGCGAGTTTTACCAGGCTAGTGGGGGCACATAGTTTCTGCCACCCTTATAAAGGGATAAGGTTTAACCTTTTTCTATCCACGGTTTCTTCCTCCTTGCTCATCTGTCCTTGCGCACTCGAGCTTCGACGCCCAAGTCCACATCCTTCTCCTCAACCTTCTCCAAACATGTCTGGAGCGGGAGGCAAGTGGATGGCTTCCTCCGTCACAGAGGGATACATCAAAAAGCTGCGCGGAGCCGGATACTTAGCCGCGAATATCGCGCATCGGCTGCCCGCTGCAGGGCAGATCGTCCCTACCCCGGAACCTCATGAGAGGGTAGTCTTCCTCCACCACTTCCTCCACGGACTAGGGTTTCCCCTCCATCCATTCGTCTATGGTCTTATGTTCTACTACGGGCTGCACTTTCATGATCTGGCCCGAACTTCATCCTCAACATTTCGGCATTCATCGTCATGTGTGAGGCTTTCCTCCGCATCCGGCCCCACTTCGGCCTGTGGCTGAAGACCTTCAATATCAGGCCGAAGGTGGTGGAAGGCCAACAAGCGGAATGCGGCACAGCCATGGTGGGCAAGATGCCCAATGTTATATGGCTTGAAGGCTCCTTCGTGGAGACCATAAAGGGGTGGCAATCGGCGTGGTTCTACATCACCGAGCCACGCGACACCAACTGGGTGGTGGCCCCCGAGTTTCGATCCGAAATCCCCACGCGGCTCACCTCCTGTAAAGAGAAGGGCCTATCCTAGGGTTCATCGGTGGAGTTGGATGTACTCCAGAAATGTATCCGGAATATGGCAAGCAAGAAGCTCAAGCTTGTCAACATAGTCCAGGTCATGCTCTTCCGCCGGATGCTCTCGTGTCAACAACGGGATTTCAACTTGTGGGAGTTCGACCCGGCCCAGCACCAGACTCTGAGCGAGCTCTTCGACACGACGCACAAGGACGTATGGAGGGTGCTGTTCAAGGGTGCCGAGGTCCCTCCCTCTCTCACCGAGGACCGCGGGCTAAGCGCGAAGCGTCCTGCGAATCCGGTAAGTTTTGTACATCTGGTAGGATTTTTACTTCCCATAGCTTAACCATGTGCGGGGTCTGAGCTCCCATGCCTTTGACAGGACTGGGTGGGGGCATAGGAGAAGATGAACTGTCCGGCTCCTCTGCCCTAAGACACTGCAGACGCTCTCCTGACGGAGATGCTGACTCTGGATCCTTACAAGGTGCCAGAGAAGACTAAGAAGAAGGCCAAGGGAACCCGAAAGAGTTCCCGATGCCAGGTGGTATCGGACTCCTCGTCCGATGACTCTGCGACGCACTCGTCCCACGAAGATGAGGAGGAAGATGAAGATGCTCCCCCTCCAGCCGGGGGAGACAAGAAAAGGAAGGCCGCCCCAACCGAGGTGGCCGAAGGGTCCATGAAGGGAAGGACTCTCCTTTTGGACTGTTCCACCACCGCCGCCGAAGACGAAGACGAGTGGCTGCTCAGGGCCAAGCCCCTGGCGAAGTCGTAAGTATTCGGATACCAGTGTAACCCGTAGCATACCATTGTCGCACTGCTTCTCCTAACGCCGAATATGATTATGTAGACCGCCCCAAGCCCGTATCGATGTATCTTCGTCAGGAGGCTCCTTGGACTCGTCGGATATGGATAGCGATCCACTTCTGACCGCCACCTCCCCTTGCCCTACGGACAATGCCGAGGTGCTGTCTCAAGAGGCACCAGGTCAAGGGGAGATAGTCTTGGAGGCGCCTCAAGGCGACCTTCCGGACTCCGGGAGCAGAGGGGGTAACGTTCCCGAGGGCTCCGAATTCGGCCTTCAGTCGAACACTGCGCCGGAACATCCAGTGGTTCTAGACTCGGGCAGGCGGCCTCCTTCCAAAAGGGGCAAGACGCCCGTGCCGGTGACCTCTGTCCATCCAGAGGCACTAGACAATCTGTTGGGAGCGCTTCGCAGTGCTTCCATTGACGAAGAGCACTGCACTATTATGAGTGCGGTGATCCAGAAGGTTCAGTCCGCCAAGAGCGGACTGACTGAACCCTGTGCCAGCCTTCTAACAGGCTTTGAGGTAAGTATTTGAAATATAGAAAAAATATTACCGCATAGACAGTAGCCCCTGATGCTCGGTTTGGTGTTCAAAAAGAAAAGCCGAATAGTGGATCAACTAATATCTGCAGGAGTCTAATATAAGTATGTCTATATGCGTATGTTGGCTTCGCTGCTGACCTCTGCCGCACTGATTGCGGAGGTCGCCGTACTGAAGCAGGACCTCGAAGGGTCCAAGAAAGACCTCGGCCTTGCCAAGAGGCAGCCCGAGGAGAACAAAGGTAAGTAATACCTAGTCTGTAGATATGTATATATATGAAAGGGATGCGATTGCAAAATGACAGGATCATCTTTAATTTGCCAGGGGCCACGATCGAAGTGGCAACCCTGAAGCAAGCGTTATCCGAGGCCGAAAATAAAGCGGCCCAGGAGCGCACCGAGCGGGAAAAACAAGAGGCCCGGGTGGGTGAGGTGCAGCAAGAGCTCCACGCTCTCGTGACGAAGCACGAGGCGTTGGAGCTTGACTTGAAGACGCGACAGTCCGAGCTTGCCGCGGCCCTTGAGAGTGCAAAGAGTGCCAAGGCCGAATCCCAAAAGGCCCTCCAGGAGATTATGCGATGAAGAAGATAGCGGCGGGTAAGGCATTCTATATGCAAAGCAAGCATGTGAAAGTAAATTACTTGTTACTTACCCGAATCCGGAGCTCTCGAGGAGCATTCGCAGATTTGCCCCGTAGCGTGTCGGATGCCGCACAGATTTACCAGGCCGAGGAGGGAAGCTCAACGGAGAAGCTGTTCTGTTCTTAATATACTGGGAACGAACACCCGATGCCTCTGAGCGACCAGCTGCAGTAACTGGCCGAGCTGCACAAGGCGGCCGAACAGGCCATGAAGGGCATTATAATTCGGATGTGGCCTGGCGACGCCCTTCCCAACTGCTACTTCGGCCTGGTGAGGCGGCTTGTGGATGCCTACCCACGGCTAGAAGTCATCAAGCGGTCCATCTGCATCGAAGGTGCACGCCGGGCTTTCGCCCGTGCGAAGGTCCACTGGGCCAAGATGGACGCTGTGAAGCTGGTGAAGTAAGGGCCGCCGCAGGGCAAGGAGCATCGCCACCCCGAGATGTACTATGAGGGTGTCCTGAAAGGTGCCCGTCTTGTAACGGACGAGTGTGCGAAAGATGTAATATTTGAATAAACTTGCTCATATAATCCTGTATTATGAAAACTTGTTCATATGCGCTATGCAACGCTTGTTTGAATTTAAAATATTGCCTTCTGTTCGGCTGTTTATCAAATCTGAGAGATGGCTAGTCGTCAGCTTCTGCCCCCACGACACGAGTGCTGGGGTGTTCGGGATAAACCTGAGCACTCTTGTTCACATTTTTGGGTCCTTCGAGGGAGGTGCTCAGCACAACGAATAAGGCAATCGGACTATAATGCGTTATCACTCTCACTTAGCCATAGAATTCTATAATTTTAAATTTCGGCGAAGCCCCTAGTATTTGGAAGGCCGATTTCGGGGCGCTATACACGCCTTAAGGCGGATAGAGCCGACTCCTCGCTCTAAGCGGCATAAGTCTTTAGGGACTTGAGACCTCTCGAACAGCGACCAATCTCTCGCCTCATCATGACAGTCAGTTTTAGCATTCTCTACTGAGGTACTTAGCCCAGCAGAACTAGGGCACAATCGCTGTAGTTCTCCCAGTGCTACCTTAGCCGATATAGCGTAACATAAGGTACCAAAACATGGGAGCCAGGCAAACCCAACTATTGACCCAACACATGATTCGGAGCTGATGCATATAATGCTATAAGTTCAGGGTGCCACACTGTGGAAAGTGTTCGGACTTCTCATGCCGTATTATGGGGTATGCTTAAGCCCCTAGCGTATTGGCCGTACCAGAATGTACGGGTGCTAGATGTCATGAATGAACATATATATAAAAGGAAGAACGCAATAATAGTCTTAATGCTATGCGTTGTTTTTTCAAAAAGGGTGTGTTAAAGAGGAATGATACAAGTAGTGCGATAAGCAAAAAGTAGGACTGTTTGACATGTCCATTCCAAGGGCAAGTGGAGGAATAGTATTAACGCAAATATTTCACTCGTTATCGTAATCCACCTGGGAGTTCTGTGGTGTGACGTATCTTTCTACCTCCTTGGTTGCTGCATCATGTGTTCGGCAATCATGCTACCGGACAGGGTTTCCAAAGATTAAAGTCCAGAAAGAGAAAAATAACAAAGCGGGAAGCCCCTAGTGCAGTTTAAGCCACGTCTTGAAGCGTGTCGCAGTCGTGCCCCCCTCCCCACCTGTGCCCATGGTATTTTTGATGCGTAATTATGTACGTGTGGCACGGATTTCACCGCTTGGCTGGGACCAGGGTGGGGGCCGCTTTGCTATGCGAGCTCGGAACTTGCCAGGAGGTCCAGTTGCCGATTACTCCGGGCGCACTTGAAGGTGTCCGGGTCCTTAATCACCAAACTAGTGGATTGCCTTAAGAGGCTGCTTTGCGCTTCTGCTGCGAGGGCCACAGTGTGCTCCTCCGTGCGGAGAGCGCTCTGTGTTTCTGTCGAAGTAATGGGTCGCGGGTAGGCTAACCCGAGGCCCATAACCTTTCAAGACATCGGGGCTGACTGCGCCCCTCAAGACAACATATGGAGAGCCGACTTCAGGAGAGCGGCTGGAGGAACAGCCGACAGCCCATATGCGTCCGAGTCCTAGAGAAGAGATCAAGACCGGCCGACTCCGACTGTTGGCTTCCAGAGAAGCCGACCATGGGGAGTCAGCCCACGACACCAGCAAAGCCCATGACCTCATCAGGGGGAATGGGACCGGGAGTGGCGACAGTAAATCCCACTCCCTCCCCTTTTCCAGGGGATGGCCATGGCATAGTGCATTGTACCAGCGGAGATCTCCGTCTGGCACAACACTGTTGCCATGCCATCCCTGACGTCAGCAATAGTGGGCGGAGTCTAGTACCCACGACGTCCTGATGGTACGATCCACGGAATACGGGCCCTACCAGTCAGTGAGAGTCCAGAAGACGGCAAGGGCACCACCAATCGGGCCCGTAGGGAGCCGGCCCGCGGAAGTCGGCCTGCCCCTCCCATGAGTCCCACGCGCCATTAACCAGACGAGACGGGGAGTGGCTACAGTAATCGCCTGCCAGGCGGCAGGACTGTAGCCACGACCCCATGACCAAGCCTACGTCATTAGAAGCACGGCTATAGTAATTAGCAGCCGACAGGACCCGCCAGCGGCGGGTGTGGCCTGTCGGCTCCGTACCAGACCAGTCGGCTGGGCCCACCAATCGGTGCACCCCAGCAGTCGGTAGGAGGGCCCGCAGGCGAAGAGACTGACAGCTGGGCCCTGCGTCCATACAGTTTACCATTGTACCCCTGGGGGGTAGGTTTATATAAACCCCAAAGGACACCCATGCAAAGGGTTCCGATTCATTAGAACTAGACCAGACCTTAGAGAAAGGAGAGAGCTAGCCCTGCCTTCTCCTATCCACAGATACAGCTCGAGGAGCGCCTTTGTACGTACTTTGCCTTAGTGATCATGCGGAGACCCCGCAGAGCAGGACTAGGGGTGTTATCTCCTAGGAGAGCCCCGAACCTGGGTAAAGTACGTCGGCGTTTGTGTCCACGCCTCATCCCGTTTCCAGGCACCGGCGACGTTCTACTCGCCCCCACCATGATAAGCCATCCATTGGCATATGCCGCACCCAACCCCCGACATTTGGCGCCCACCGTGGGGCCTGGTGCACCGTCGTTGGGACACCTGTTCTGGACGGAAACCCTTTTTCTCCCTGGCGAGCGCAGCCAGCCCGGCACGCCAGACGGAGTCTGCGCTGACGCGCTGCATGGCGCTGAAATCGCCTGCGCAGCCAGTTGCCTCGCCGATCTTGTCGGCGAGGTCCGCCTCTCCGACGAGCCTGCATCCGACACAGGCACGGGCAGCCCCGAGAGGCTCCTTGTGGGCCTCCTCGATCAACTCCATGTCGCCAGCGAGCCAGCTGGGGACTTGCAGTCCGTAGGCTCCACCGATCCGATGCTGGTCTACTCCAACACCGCGTCGCTTCACACGTTCCCCACCAACATGGTGGTCAACGCCGAACCACTTCCTCGCGTGGAGAGCGGCGGAAGTACCGTCATGGAAGTGCTTGTCATTGATCATGACGAGCACTCTGGCCGGGGTGATTATGACCCGCTCAATGCGGCGCTACAAGACCTGGAGGCGCCCATTGCCGAAGACGTCGACGCCGAGACACTGGAGGCATGCTGCCTTCAGCTAGTCGAAGGCACCAAAAAGCTGGCCAGCATGAGATGCCTGTCAGAAGCCTACCAGCGCGAGATGGACCGCGCTGTGCGCGGCACGTCGGCTGCGGCTGGGCCTAGCCATCGTGGCACTGTCCAGTAGCACGACGCGGCTATCGCCGATCTGTTCAGGGCGAATCGCCCCATCTACGCCACGCCTGCGGAGAACATTCGAGCCGCCCGGGCGGCGGCGGACGAGCTGGACAAGTTCGAGGGCGAAGAACGTCGCTTGATGACGGAGCGCGTCCAGCAACTCCTTGACGCGGCTGTTGAGTAGAACGAGGCCGGCCGCCACACTGATGCGCCGCGCTGACAGAATGACAACCTGCTTCCGCGTCGAGACCAAGGCGCGGAGTCTTGGACGCCAACTGGCGGCGTCCGCGGAAAAAAAGACAAGGAGCCGGCTGCCAGCCGCATTCGGACTCGCATCACCATAGAGCGCGACCGAGACGGCCGCCCAAGAACAGTGGAACGACGGGACGACTGTCCGCCTCCTCCCCCTCGAAGGGAAAGGCGAGTCTCCCCGCCGCCTGTTGATCACCCGACGCTCGGCGATCGCCTTGGCCGCCGAGAGTGAGTCAGAGAGAATGACGCCCGCCACCGGATCGACCGTCTCCACCGATCCCTGGCGCTTGAAGAAGAAGATGAGTTGGGTCGGCCGTGTTTCGGACCCCGCATCCGAGACGAGCCCTTCCCCAAAGGGTTCATGCTCCCCCAAAGGGTTCACGCTCCCCAAAGATACACCCAAATACACCGGCTCCGTGAAGCTGGAAGACTGGCTGGTCGACTACTCCACGGCTGTCAGCATAGCAAACAACAACAAGCGTGTTGCTGTGATATACGTTCCGCTCATGCTCCAAGGCACGCTCCGAACTTGGCTGAATAGCTTAAGGCCCCGCAGCATCAACAGTTGGGTCGACTTCACTGATGCCTTCGTCCGCAACTTCACCAGCACGTACAAGCAGCCTCCCAAGCCTCGCCAGCTCTCCTTATGTGTACAAGGCCCCAGTGAGTCAACCCGCGACTACCTCACGCGTTGGGCCACAACTCCTATGAAGGCGTGCACGAGGTGCAGGCCATTGAGTACTTCACCGCAGGATGTCGAGAGGGCACCCTCCTCAAGCACAAGCTTCTCTGTGATGAGCCGGAAACCCTTGACGAGGTGTTGATCATAGCGGACAAGTACTGACCTCGAGGGCCAGGCCCGTCGCCGTCGCGCCTCCGGTTGGCGGCACTGGCGGGTCCGCTGGTTGCCCGCCTGGCGCGCCTCCGAAGGGTGGCGGTGGGGGCACAATGACTTCCGGCGTGGCGGTGACATCGGCGTCCCTCTCCATGACCGTGTTCTCTTCTCCGACTTCCCCAGTCTGCGTTGTGAACTCCGGTGGCGGCGGCGCGGAGTTCAAGGGGACGACAAACACCGCCGACTAGCGGTGTGCGGCTTCCTCTGCGCGCTTCTTCTCCGCATCGGCGGCCTCAGCCTCTGCCAGCTTCTTCAGGGCAGCGGCCTCCGCCTTGTCGGCTTCCGCCTTCCTCAAGCGGGCAGCTTCCCGCTCCTCACGCGCCTCCCGCCGTTCCACTCCATCGCCTCCCGGAGGTCGGCGGTGGGATCAATCTGTTGGGTGGTGGAGGAGGTCTCCGCCGACTTTACGACGGAGCCGGCGGCCGACTCCTCAAGAGAGAGCGGGGCCCTAAAGTCGGGAAAATAAAGTAAAGGGATTTCAGACAGACTCAATAAAGAAATGTGAAGGTACGAAGGGAGGTAGTACTTACGCCGAAATCAGCTGCAGCGTCTTCACAACCTTGCGGAAGCGGTTGGCCTTTGTGGGCGCTTCGTCTCGCTTGGTCGTCGTGGCTGAGCCCTTGGGCTTCTTCCGCCGGCTACCGAACAGGCTCGTCCCGGCCCTGCGCTTCTTGCTGCCGCCTTGAGCGTCCGGCGGGGTTGACGAGCTTGCGCCCGGCTGGCCAGCTCCTAGCTAGTGGCGTGGGGCAACCTCCTCGTCATCATCAGCCCAGTCCTCGAGACTGGCCCCAAGTCTCGGGCCACCTAACGCGCCGCCTCCTCCCTCGTCGTCGTCCTCCAGGGCCCCCGCCCCCAAGTCGGGGTCTTCCACATCACTCTCTACTCGGTCGGGGAGGTACTCGCGGTCCGGCCCCACGGTGCCGGCTGCTGGCCGGAGGAGGGGGTTCTAACCAAAGCCGACTGGTTAGAACGAGCAAGACGGACTCGGCAGTAATGATGTCAGGAGAATCGAAGAAAAAGAGAGAAGGAAAACGACTCACCAGAGGTGGAGGGGCAGCACGTGATACGGCTCCTTGCCGAACTGCCACTCTTTGTTGAGGTCGCTGCTCGCAAGATAGTTCACCATGTAGGCTACCTCCTCGTGAGGCATCTCCTTGGTGCACATTCGGCTCGGGTCCCGGTGCCCGCTCATCTGGCAGATCATGTGGGGGCGACTTTGGAGGGGCAGCACTTGGGGCGCCACGAAGGCGGCCAGCAAGTTCGGCCCAGTCAGGCCCTCCGATTGTGCCAGCACTTGAAGCCGTGCAATGGCGCCGGCTCCTGTAGGCGTCAGCGTCCGGGCACGGTGCGACCAGTTGGGCTGTCTCCCAGCCGGCAGGCCAACTACGTAGGCCGGCAGGTTGACCCAATCACCCTCCGCGGAGACGTTCTTCATGTAGAAGTACGACCCCTGACACATCTTCACCAACTTGATCAGCTTGATGGAGGGAAATGGGTTGTCGGCCCCCGACCTCCTGACGGAGATGAACGCGCCGCACTGAGCCGGCATGCCCGCGGCTTGGGTGCCGAGCTTGGAGAAGAAGAACTCCCCCTAGAGCTCGATGGTTGGGAGAATACCGATGAAGCCTTCGCACAGGGTGACGAAGGCGGACAGTAGCACCACCGTGTTGGGGGTGAGGTGGTGCAGCTGGAGTCCGTAGAACTCGAGGAAGGAGCGGAAGAAGTTGCTCTCCGGCAGGCCCAGGCCACGCAGGCATTGCGAGCAGAAGACAACCCGCTCGCCCTCCTGTGGCGCCAACGAAATTTCTTCCCTCCGCGCGAGGCGGACCCTCAAGAGGTCCTCACCGGGAAATCGACGTGTCTTGCGGAGGAAGTCGATGTGATCCTCGTGGACCTCCGAACCATCCTAGGTACCGGAGTGCGCCGTCGGGGGCGTGACGGCGGAGGAAGAGCTCATCGTGAGCGGACTGCCGCAACGTTCGACGAGGCTCGAGGTGCAGAGAGAGAGAGAGAGAGAGAGAGAGAGAGAAGAAGGAGAGGAAGCGGTGGGGAGGCGGGACGCGCGTGCTCTGCCGTTTCCCCTCCTCCCCCTACTTATAGCCCAGTGGGCTGTGAAGCCGAGGGGGTGGTTCTGTGATTTACTGCGCCCACTACCCCACGCCCCCACGTTTATCGTGCAAAGTTACTGCGCGCGGTAACTCCGTGGGAACCTCAACCGCCCCCACGGCCGCAGTGGATCCGCTCGCGTGCCGAGGCGTGGTAGTGGCGGGCCCCGCCTGCGGACATGTCCCATCTCGCGGACGGGTGGGTAGGCTGGACCGGCCACTGGTTGCCACGTGGTGGGCACGAAGTGGGTGGCGGCGAGGAAGCTTAGCTTGTACGCCACTGAGTTCCCGCCAGGGGATTCGAAAGTATTTTTTTGGACGAGTCAAAGTCGGGCGACTCCGAATCCTACCAGTCGGCCCGACAGAGTCAAGCGGAGTCCCCACCTCAAGTACTCGGAAAATGAAGCTACTGAGGCTCCTCGGCTGGATGTCCACGGTACCTCATCAGCTTCGGGGACTACTATCGGAGTAATGGGCCGTGGGTAGGCTAACCCAAGGCCCGTAACCTTTCAAGACATCGGGGCTGACTGCGCCCCTCAAGACAATAGACGGAGAGCCGACTTCAGGAGGGCGGCTAGAGGAACAGCCGGCAGCCCATATGCGTCTGAGTCCTAGAGAAGAGATCAAGACCGGCCGACTCTGACTGGCGGCTTCCAGAGAAGCCGGCCACGGGGAGTCGGCCCACGACACCAGCAAAGCCCATGCCCTCATCAGGGGGAATGGGACAGGGAGTGGCGACAATAAAGCCCACTCCCTCCCCTTTTCCAGGGGATAGCCAGGGCACAGTGCATTGTACCAGCGGAGATCTCCGTCTAGCATAGCACTGTTGCCATGCCATCCCTAACATGTGCAACCGTGGGCGGAGTCCTGTACCCACGACGGCCTGACGGTATGATCCACGGAAGACGGGCCCTACCAGTAAGTGAGAGTCCGGAAGACGGCAAGGGCGCAGGCGGGCCCGTAGGGAGCCGACCCGCGGAAGTCGGCCTGCCCCTCCCATGGGTCCCACGCGCCATTAACCAGACGAGACGGGGAGTGGCTACAGTAATCGCCTGCCAGGTGGCTGGACTATAGCCATGACCCCATGACCAAGCCTGCGTCATTAGAAGCACGAGTACAGTAGTCAGCAGCCGGCAGGACCCGCCAGCGGCGGGTGCGTCCTGTCGGGTGCATACCAGACCAGTTGGCTGGGCCCACCAATCGGTGGGCCCCAGCAGTCGGCAGGAGGGCCCGCAGGCAAAGAGACTGACAGCTGGGCCCTGCCTTCATACAGTTTACCATTGTACCCCTGGGGGGTAGGCTTATATAAACCCCACAGGACATCCATGCAAAGGGTTCCGATTCATTAGAACTAGACCAGACCTTAGAGAAAGGAGAGAGCTAGCCCTGCCTTCTCCTATCTACAGATATAGCTTGAGGAGCGCCTTTGTACTTACTTTGCCTTAGTGATAATGTGGAGACCCTGTAGAGAAGGACTAGGGGTGTTATCTCCTAGGAGAGCCCCAAACCTGGGTAAAGTACGGCGACGTTCGTGTCTACGCCTCATCCCGTTTCCAGGCACCGGCGACGTTCTACTCGCCCCCACCATGATAAGCCATCCATTGGCATATGTCGCACCTAACGCCCGACAGTTTCCATTGACTATAATGACCCCCCAAGGTCCTGGCATCTTGAGCTTGAGATATGCATAATGAGGTACCGCATTGAATCTTGCAAATGCGGTTCGCCCGAGCAGTGCATGGTAGCCACTTCGGAACGGGACTATGTCGAAGATTAACTCTTTGCTTGGGAAGTTATCCGGGGATCCGAAGACCACTTCCAGTGTGACCGAGCCTGTGCAATGGGCCTCTATTCCTGGTATGACGCCTTTAAATGTCGTTTTTGTGGGTTTGATCCTTGAGGGGTCTATACCCATTTTGCGCACTGTGTCCTGATAAAGCAGGTTCAGGCTGCTGCCGCCATCCATAAGGACTCGAGTGAGGGTAAATCCGTCAATGATTGGGTCTAGGACCAGTGCGGCGAATCCGCCATGACGGATACTAGTGGGGTGGTCCCTGCGATCGAAGGTGATCGGATAGGAGGACCTTGGGTTGAACTTTGGGGCGACTAGCTCCAACGCATATACGTCCCTGAGCGCACGCGTCCGCTCCCTCTTGGGGATGTGGGTCGCGTATATCATGTTCACCGTGTGCACTTGTGGGGGGAACCTCTTCCATCCTACGGTGTTTGGCTGCCGGGACTCCTCCTCGTCATTGCTATGTGATCCCTTATCTTTGTTTTCGGCATTTAACTTGCCGGCTTGCTAGAACACCCAACAATCCCTATTGGTGTGGTTGGCTGGCTTGTCGAGGGTGCCGTGTATTTGACACAAGCGATCGAGTATACGGTTCAAACTGGACGGGCCCGGAGTGCTTCTTTTGAATGGCTTTTTCCACTGACCGGGTTTGGAGCCTTTGAATCCGGCATTGACTGCCGTATCCTCAGTATTGTTGCTGTTAATGCGGTGCTTATGTTTGTTGTGACGTGACCTGCCGTTGCCGTCCTCTCCCGCATAGAAGCGGGTCATGAGTGTCGTGAGGGCTGCCATAGATTTCGGCTTTTCCTGGCCAAGGTGCTGGGCGATCCATTCGTCGCGGATGTTGTGCTTGAAAGCTGCTAGGGCCTCTGCATCCGGACAGTCGATGATTTGATTTTTCTTTGTTAGGAACCGTGTCCAGAATTTCCTGGCCGATTCCTCTAGCTGCGGAATTATGTGGCTCAAGTCATCGGCATCTGGTGGTCGCACATAAGTGCCCTGAAAGTTGCCGAGGAATGAGGTTTCTAGATCATCACAGCGGGCCATGTTGATGTGCAGGAGGAAATCCTCGATCCATACCGTAGGATCTGTTGTGCCGTCGTATGATTCTATATTTACGGGTTTGAAACCCTCTGGGATTTGATGATCCATTACTTCGTCTGTGAAACATAAGGGGTGTGCAGCGCCTTTGTACTAGGCTATATCGTGATGCATCTCAAATGAGTCTTGCCCGCTGTGTTCGGCCCGGCCGGACTTACTTTTACTATATCCGGCGTGATGATTATCGTCTCGCATAGTGGTGCGCCCTCATGATCCATAGATCGATCTTGCTTGTTTTGCTTTGTCCTCCAATACGTCTCGCAGGTCTGGCGTATTTCCCCATGGCTTTTTATTTGAATGGCGTTGGGGAGCGGGCTGAGCTTTTGGCTGGAATGCCTCCCTGTCGCGGCCACGAGGTGGCCGATCAGCCACGTCATACGCCAGAGATGTAGGTTTCAGTGCTTCCTCCTCTAGTCGGGGTAGCAACCTGCACTTTGGGTAACTCCTGGAGGGGCGTTCGAGTTTATATTCCTCGGCCGCCAGGACTTCAGTCCATCTGTCAGCTAGCAAATCTTGATCGGTTTGAAGCTGCTGCTGCTTTTTCTTAAGGCTATTTGCTGTGGCTATAAGCCAGCACTTGAAGCACTCTTGTTCGACGGGATCCTCTGGCACGGCAAATTCGTCATCGTCGAGGCTTGCCTCGTCTTCGGAGGGAGGCATGTAATTATCATCCTCCGCCTCTCCATCTGCCTCTCCTTCAAGAGGGCTGGCTTCTCCATCCTCCTGCTCTAAATCTTGCTGGAGGGGATTGTTGTTGCCTTCGGCACTATCCGGAGTGCTATTATATCCGGTGCCGGTATCACCGCTTTTGCCTTGGCGGGACTTAGAGCGGCGCCGCTGACGCCGGCGCTTAGGTTGCTTCTTGGAGGGGACATCCTCCGCTGTCCCGTCACCATTGCCTTCTTTGGGTGTGTCCACCATGTATATGTCATATGATGAGGTGGCTGTCCAGTGCCCTATGGGCAGTGGTTCCTCTTCGCCTCCCGCATCGTCGTCCATACCGTCGATGTCTTCGGAGTCGAAGTCGAGCATGTCGGTTAAGTCATCGACAGTGGCTACTAAGTGGGTGGTGGGTGGGCGCCGAATTTCTTCTTCATCCGCATCCCAATACTGCCGCACGTAGTTCGGCTAGGACTCTCCTGACAGGGAGAGAGACCTTAATGAGTTCAGTATGTTGCCAAAGGGCGAGTGCTGAAAAATATCCGCGGAGGTAAACTCCATGATCGGCGCCCAATCGGATTCGACAGGGACGGGCGCCGGCGGTTCAGAGTCCATGGCCGGAGAAGGATACGGCAATTTGGTAACACGGCTCTCATGAAGGGTAAGGTCGATATTTGGCTCGATCGCCGTAGAGGATACGACCTCCGTGGCGGGGTCAATCCACCCGTCCATGGATGGCGCAACTGGCTCCAAATTGAGGGTCGGAGCGGCTGCCGGTGCGATTTCTTGAACACCGTCCGATGGTAGAGCTAAATCGTACTCATCGTGACCGCGTGGCGGACAAGGCAGGGGCTCGAATCCGTCGAAGATCAAGTCTCCGCCGATATCGGCTGTGTAGTTTAAGCTTCCAAACCTGACCTGGTGGCCAAGGGCGTAACTTCCGATCTGCTCTAGATGGCCAAGCGAGTTGGCCCGCAGTGCGAAGCCGCCGAACACAAAGATCTGTCCGGGGAGAAAAGTTTCACCTTGGACTACATCACTATCGATGATCGTAGGAGCCGTCAAGCCTAACGGAGACGACACATAGGAACTCTTAATGAAAGCACCAATGTCTGTGTCAAAACCAACGGATCTCGGGTAGGGGGTCCCGAACTGTGCGTCTAAGGCTGATGGTAACAGGAGGTAGGGGACACGATGTTTTACCCAGGTTCGGGCCCTCTTGATGGAGCTAAAACCCTACGTCATGATTGACTTATTCTTGATGATATGGGTATTACAAGAGTTGATCTACCACGAGATCGGAGAGGCTAAACCCTAGAAGCTAGCCTATGGTATGATTGTATGTTGTCCTACAAACTAAAACCCCCCGGTTTATATAGACACCGGAGGGGGCTAGGGTTACACAAGGTCGGTTACAAAGGAGGAGATATCCATATCCGTACTACCTAGCTTGCCTTCCACGCCAAGTAGAGTCCTATCCAGACACGGGGCGAAGTCTTCAATCTTGTTTCTTCATAGTCCAACAGTTCGGCCAAAGGATATAGTCCGGCTGTCCGGAGTCCCCCTAATCCAGGACTCCCTCATGCGGCTTGACCTATTTGGACCTTAACTCTTTTTCTCTCATCTGTTTTCCCTCATACTATAGGTTCATTAAAACCTAACTACCCTACGGTTGTGCATGGGCTCTTTCCGGGCCCCTTTTCGTATAAACGACTGTCGACCGCTCCTCTCAAAGGATTTTCTACCAAGGAGAAATGGCGCAGACGTGCAGCAGGGCATCAATGGGATCTTCAAGACTACCTTTTCTTTTTAGGCCATGTATACAACTTCCCCTTGTTTACAAATTCTCGGCATGTAAGATAGCCTTGATGTCCATGGCATTCTCTGTAATAGCACGTTTTGACGTATTAATCAAATTATAATGGAAACAATTTTTCGCTGACCCCTGGTCGGTATTGGTTTATTTCACAACCTGTATTCCCTCCTTGCTTCAGGTTGCCATATATACTTTGGTGTGACCTAAATGTCGGGGGCTCTATTCATCCACGTATATGTTCAAAAGTCTGAGTACTTTTAGGGTATACTTTGGCATCCCGAATATTGCATTATCGGCATCGTCTCCGAATCATGTCTCTCGTCTACAATTGGGTTGCCCGGCTCCTGTGATTACCACATTACGTTCCGCTAGTTCGGCGGAGGTAGTAAAGGGAGAACTACTGCGATTGTGTTTCTGTTTCGTCTGGTCAAACACCTCAGTAGAGAAAGCCGAAAACTGACTGTGATGATAGGACAAGAGCTTGTCGGTGATTCGGTGACTAACTACAAATCTTTTGTGATTTACTCCATATTATACGAAGGACTGGCCTTGGCCCAGTCATGCGATAAAGCCATCCTAGTTCGGAAGGCCACATACGCACTAGGGGCTAGTCCTTAGCCCCACCGTCAACTCCTATGGCTAAGTGAATGTAATAATGCTGCATAGTCTGATTGCCTGGTTCGTTGTGCAGACACCTCCTTTACGGACCAAGACGTTGCATCATCTGGTTGTTCAATAGCGCCGGATGCTCCGGCACCAGGAACTGTGACCAGAACAGCTTCTCTGTCGTGTTCCCCTCCTGGGCTCAGAAGAACTGCGCGGCTTCGGCAACACTCCTCGGAAGATCCGCAAAGGTGTCTGGAGAACTCCACAATCGAGTGGGCAAAGCATATCTTTGACCCCCAAATATTATACTCTGCAAAAGAAAGGGGCTTACCAGCCACTATCTATTTGGCCTGCTGGATCTCTGCACAAGCACTCTGGGACTCGTTCCATGCCTGCTTGGCCTCATGGAGGGCTTTGGCAAGTTTGGCCCCTTGGGCCGTGGTCTTTGTCGGTGTCAAAACCGGCGGATCTCGGGTAGGGGGTTCCGAACTGTGCGTCTAAGGCTGATGGTAACAGGAGGCGGGGGACACAATGTTTACCCAGGTTCGGGCCCTCTCAATGGAGGTAATACACTACTTCCTGCTTGATTGATCTTGATGATATGAGTATTACAAGAGTTGATCTACCACGAGATCGTAGAGGCTAAACCCTAGAAGCTAGCCTATGATTATGATTGTTGTTGTCCTACGGACTAAACCCTCTGGTTTATATAGACACCGGAGGGGGCTAGGGTTACAAAGAGTCGGTTACAAGGGAGGAGATCTACATATCTGAATTGCCAAGCTTGCCTTCCACGCAAAGGAGATTCCCACCCAGACACAGGACGAAGTCTTCAATCTTGTATCTTCAGAGCCCAACAGTGCGGCCAAAGTATATAGTCCGGCTGTCCTAGGACCCCCTAATCCAGGACTCCCTCAGTAGCCCTTGAACCAAGCTTCAATGATGATGAGTCCAGCGTGCAGATTGTCTTCTGCATTGCAAGGTGGGTTCCTTCTCCGAATACTCCATAGAAGATTTTGAACACAAGTATCGTGTCTGGTTTTGCAAAATAAATTCCACATACCACCGTAGAGAGTATATTATTCCACAAATCTAATCTTCTGACAACTTTTTATAACGTGATGTCCTGCCATGGCCCGGTCATTCCGAACTGTTTTGCCTTGCCTGCCACTGCACGTGTTGCGAGGCGGTTTTATTGGCATGTCTTGCCGAAGCAGAGATCGTGTTCCCCTTATCACGGGATTCTCATCAATACGGATACAGGTAACCCAACCGCGCCATCAAACGCGGTGCTTGGGGAGTAAGCGATTTTATGGGGCAAGTAGGGAGGCGCATAGTTTCTACTGCCTTTATAAAGGTACAAGGACTCCTCTTTCACACCCACGCCTTCTTCTTCCCCTGCCCATCCATTCTCGCGCACTCAAGCTCCAGCGCCCAAGTTCTCGTTTTCTCTGCAAAGCCATTCCAAACATGTACGGAGCGGGAGGCAAGTGGATAGTCTCCTCCGTTACGGAGGAGAACATTACGAAGCTCCAGGAAGCCGGATACCTGGCCGCAGACATCGCGCACCGGCTCCCAGATGTGGGGAAGATCGTCCCTACTCCAGTACCCCATGAGAGGGTTGTATTCCACACCCACTTCGTGTGGGGGCTGGGATTTCCCCTCCACCCGTTTGTCCGCAGGCTCATGTTCTACTACGGGCTGGACTTTCTTGATCTAGCCCCCAATTTCATCCTCAACATCTCGGCGTTTATCGTCATGTGCGAGGCCTTTCACCGCATCAAGCCCCACTTTGGCCTGTGGCTGAAGACCTTCCACATGAAACCGAAGGTGGTGGTCAGCCAGCAAGCGGAGTGCGGAGGCGCCATGGTGGGCAAAATGCCCAACGTCACCTGGCTCGAAGGCTCCTATGTGGAGATCGTGAAGGGGTGGCAATTGGGGTGGTTCTACATCACCGAGCTGCATGACACCAACTGGGTGGCGGCCCCCGAATTTCGATTCAACATCCCCATGCGGCTCACCTCTTGGAAAGAGAAGGGCCTATCCTGGAATTCATTGGTGGAGCTGACCGGACTCCAGAACTGTGTTAAAAATATGATAAGCAAGAAAGTCAAGCTTGTCAACATGGTCCAGGTCATGCTCTTCCACCGGATCCTTTCGTGTCAAAGACATGCATTCAATATGTGGGAGTTTGACCCGGCCAAGCACCAGACGCTGCGAGAGCTTTTCGACATGATGCACCAAGACGTCTGGAGGGTGCTATTCAACGCCGCCGAGGTACTTCCTCCCCTGCCAATCCGGTAAGTTCTTTATATCTCATAAGATGTTCCTTTCCCAAGTATAATCATGTGAGGGATATGAGCCTCCACGCCATTTTAACAGGAGTGGGTAGTGACAGCGGAGCAGATTGATTGCCCTGCCCCACTGCCCGAATATCCAGCAAGGGCTCTCTTATCGGAGATGCTGGGTCCGGTGCCCTATGAGGCGCTGGAGCAGAAGGCCAAGAAGAAGGCCGCGGGGACCAGAAAAGGTCTCTGGCGCAAGGTTGTATCGGACGCATTGTCCGAAAACACCGAGGCACACTCCTCCCATGAAAACGAGGAGGAGGAAGAGGAAAGTTCTCCCCCCCCCCAGCCGGGGAGACAAGAAAAGGATGGCCGCCCCATACGGGGAGGCCGAAGGGTCCAAGAAGGGAAGGACCCTCCTTCCGGACTGCTCCACAACAGTCGCTTACAACGACGAGGACTGGTTGCCCAGGGACAAGCCCCTGGCGAAGTCGTAAGTATCTGGATACTATAATAGTTCTGGTATGTTTTGTTTTATTACTTCTTATCATGTCAAAGATGATCATGCAGTCCATCCAACGCCCATATCGATGTATCCTCTTCGGATGAGTCTTTGGGCCAGTCGGCGATGAATAGCGATTCACTCCCGACAGCCACCTCCCCCCGGCCTATGGACAACATCGAGGTGTTGTCTCAAAGGGCACCGACTGGGCGCATGGGGCGCAAGACTCCCGTGGGCTCTAGTGTCGGGGGCCATAGCAAGTTTGGCCCCCAGCCGGATACTGTGCCGGAACATCCAGCTGTTCCGGATTTTGTCAGGTGACCCCTTGCTACGGGGGGCGAGCCGTCTGTGCCGATGGCCGTTGTCCATCCAGAGGCATCAGGCAACTTGCTGGAAGCGCTTCGCAGCGCTTCCATTGACGAAGAGCACCGCACTATCATGAGTGTGGTGGTCGAGAAGGTTCGGTCCGCCAAAAGCGGACTGGCCGAAGCCTATGCCATCCTCCTAACAGGCTTTGACGTAAGTAATCAAATTATGAGAAAATATGACAACATAGACAGTAACCCCGGATGCTCTGTTTGGTGTTCGCAAAGAAAGGCCGAAAAGAGGATCAAATAATAATCACAGGAGTCTAATCAGAATATGTCTGTGTGAATAAGCAGGCTTCGCTGCTGGCCGCTGCCGCTCGTACTGCGGAGGTCTTCGGACTGAAGCAGGACCTTGAGCGGTCCGAGGAAGAGCTTAGCCTTACCAAGAGGCAGCTCAAAGAGAACAAATGTATGTGATACCCCGTCTGTATATAGATAAAGAAAAAAAAGAAAGTGGTCACTAGATCATGGGATCATCATGAATGTTGCTAGGGGCCACGACCAAAGTGGCGGCCCTAAAGAAGGCGCTGTCCGAGGCCAAAGACAGAGCGGCCCAGGAGCGCATCGAGCGTGAGAAGCAATAGGCCCGAGTCGGCGAGGTTCAGCAAGAGCTCCATTATTTCATAAAAAATACGAGTCCTTGGAGTGTGTGTCACATCCCTAGTTCTGGTATGACCTAGACTAGCCACTCATGTGTGCATCATGTTTAAATTACATTTAAATTTGAAATGGGTATTTGTGGAACCCTCAGAAATCATTTCTGGAAGTGACCCATATAAAAATTGCTCCAAAAAGGTCCAGGAAAATATTCATGTTACTCTTTGAAAATATAGGTCAGAGCTAAAATTCAAACCAATATTTTCAGGAGCTCATAGATATTTATTTTGGGCATTTGAAATTAATGCAGTAATTATTTGATTTGGATATATATTGTTATATATATAATATTGTCAAAAATTGGCAAAAGAATATAAATTCGGAAAATGGGCCGCCCCATATAATTAGTTGATGAGGAGCTCTGGAATAATACCACTAGCTCCTACAAAAATTGGCAAAAGAATATAAATTAGTTTCGTATTGTTTTTAAATCAAACAAATGTCAGAAAAATAGAAAAGGGAACAGAAATGGGAAAACTTACCTGGGCCACTTACCTGTGCAGCCGGGCACTGTGCAGCCCAGCGGTCCAACAGGCCGGCCCAGTCGACTGGCACTGCCAGTCGTCGTCTCCACCGCGCCAGGAGGACGCCGAGCACGCGCTCGCCGCACGCGGCCACGCGCCCTGCCACCTCCTGCCTCCCTGCTTGCTCCGCGACCCCTGCAGCATCGCCACGCGACCCCCCCAGGCCTCTCTCACTCTCTCTCGTTCTCCCTCCTCCCCTGGATCCCTCTCTCTCGACCCGCCCGAGCGGAGCTCGTCGCCGCCGCTCGCTGCCCGCGTAGCCACCGCCTTCCCCTCCGCCTTGTCGCCTACATCGTCCTTGACGAGCCAAGCGACCAGGGACGCACTGCATCGCTGCCACCATCGTCGTCTTCACCTCTGGCCGCCCAAGATCGCTGTCGTCGTTCCAGCCGCACCAGCGCATCCCCGAGCTCGCGCACGACACCGTCGAGACTGCTGTGAGCCCCGCCGTCGAACCCCCCTCTCCCCTGCTTTTCCGCTGCCCTCTAGCCACGTCTGCCACCACGACCGCGAGCACCTCGATTCCGTCCATGGCGCCACCATGACCAAAGCCCGAGCCAGCTGCTCCCGCGCGCGTCACTATGCTCCTAGTGACGCCAGGAGGTTGTAGAGACCCTCCGCAGCTCCTGTCGTGCCCCGCAGCACCCCGCGCGCACCTGGCCGAACTCCGGCCGCCGCACTCGTCATCGTCGGCGCCACTCCGACCACTCACCGGCCGGACCACCACCACAGTTGGATGCGGACGAGCGTCCGCATCCCGTAGCTGTGTTTCGCACGCCAAACGACGCTCTGTAGGCGAATCCCGCAGCGCACCGCCGCGTCTGGACTCGCCGGCGACCGCTAACCCATTGACCGGCGTGGGTTGACCCCACTGCCCGGTTTGACACCCCCCCCTCTCTCACTGACTTGCGGGCCCTGCCCGACTAATTACTCTAGTTAGCACTAATTAACTAGTTAGGTTAGTTACTATAGTCACTGACTAGTGGCCCTGCCCAGTTAGTTAGGGCTAACTAACTTAGTTAGTTGATCGGGTCACTGACCAGTGGGACCCACTGGTCAGGCTTGACCTGGTCAACCCCGTTTGACTCGCTGACATCATACCACTGTCATGCTGACGCAATTAATCATTTTCTGGTTTAAAAATAAATCAGGAAAATCCAGAAAATGATATAAACTTCTAAAAATCATAATAAGTCAACCGTAGATCAGAATTAAATAATCTATATATGAAAAAATTTCAGAAAAATGCAAGGAATCCATTTATGCCATTTCCATGCATGAAAAACCAACTTATACATGTTGTATATGTGAAAAGATAATATGGGCATTTTAAATGCTTCATTTTGAATTTGCATTTGAATCTTTGATTCAAATGGGCTTCAACCAACTTGGTAGCATGTTGCATTAGCCCAAACACTAGCATTTTCACATGTCATGTTCATGCATCATATTGTTGCATTTGTTTGTGTATTGATTGCCGGCACCATTTCTTCTTGATAGGTTCCAGTCCAGAAGGTGTTGCCGAGTACCTGTTAGAGGAGCAGTGCCCCTTCGTTGATCTATCAGGCAAGCAATCCCCTTTGTGCATTTCAATAAAATCCCACTCTCTTGCTCCTACTCCTTATACTGCATTAGGACAACAACGATTCAACTTCTACTTTTCTGCTGCGGTAGTTGAACCCATTCCTCTGCATGGCCTGTCATTGCCACAATAATTATTTGAAACCCACTAGCATGAGTAGGAGTTGCTTGAGCCTTGATGTGCCTACTCATCCATGCTTGTTTTCTTTATGCCAGCTATGCTTAGAGTTGTGTTAGGTCTGATTCATCGGGAATGAATCGGAGTGGTGAACATGTCCTACCAATAAGGGCTAAGTGTGTGAACACGTTTTGGTAAAGGTAGCGATGAGAGGCCATGTAGGAGTACATGGGGGGTTGTCTCATTGGAACCGTCCCTAAGCACTGAGTTCTGTGTATGTTATCCAAGTCCAATTACTACCACACATTGGGTTCCGGTTATCCGGCCCCTCTCGGCTTATTAATCTACTTGATCTTTGTCTGGGAGTTGCAACTAGTTTCTGGCGTTTGTAGGTAGTGCTAGTTGTCTACCAGGTGGTGTCCGACGGGACGGGCTTGGGACAGACTAGGCACCATGGCACGGTGTACCAAGTGGCACCCGGATGGTGGGCTTGGGAACCCTGCACACACCGTTTGGGGCCGTACTGGAGATTTCGGCCGGAACTCCTTGCGGATGGAACTCAAATAGGCGATAAACCTGGACGAGAGACTTGTATGGTTAGCCAGGTCGTGGCCGACACCCTCGCCCGGCTTTGGCCTGAAGGTTGCCGAAGTACATGACGTGTACAGGGCGATAAGTGGCGAGAGCGTGTGTGAAGAAGTACACCCCTGCAGGGTTAACATTATCTATTCGAATACCGTTTCCCTCGGATATGGAAACTTGGAGGACTTATGTAGTACATAGACAACTTGAAGTGGATACTACAAAATATGCAAGATAAGCGTGAGTGCTATGGATGGCCTTCTCGTAGGGAGATGTGAACGGATCCATATTGGAGTTTTGATATGGTGAATATGTGGACTCGTGTGCGTCTTCTCACCTCAAAGAAGTTTCTGATACTCGTAGTATAGGTTAGCCACTGAGTCAAAGTTGGCTTGCTGCTGTTAAAACTCCACCACCCCCCTTTGTTGATAATGTTGCATATGTAGATAGTTCTGATGTAAGACTTGCTGAGTACATTCGTACTCACATTTTCTTATTTAAGTTTTGCAGTTGGTTACACTAGTGACTTCAACGAGTAGCTTGTATCCCAGCTACGATCTTGTACCCTTGGGAGGGTCTTGTAGATAGTCAGGCTTCTCAGCCTTTTTCTTTTGTAGTTGTCTATACTCAGACATGTAATGCTTCCATTGCTTGTATGCTCTGAATGATGGGTCATGAGACCCCTGCTTGTATTGAATGCTATGTGGCTCTTCTGGGCCTTTATCTATATGAGTTATAGAGTTATGTTGTGATGCCATGTTGTATCTATACATATCGAGCATATTGTGTGTATGATATTGAAATGCTTGGTATGTGTGGGATCCAACACCTAGTTGTTTATTCTTGGTAGCCTACTTTATGGGAAAATGCCTCCTAGTGCTTCCACTGAGCCTTGGTAGCTTGCTACTACTCTGGAACACATGGATTGACTGGCATGTGTCCTTCTTTTCTCATGTGTCCGCCCTTCGGGAATGTCTCGCGATGACTATTGTAGTCTTGTTAGCATTGCTAGAGCCCGGATTCACTCGTATGTTGACCGACATGGCCATTGCCGGGTCATGTATGCCTGTTTCCATAACTTAGTGCCACCTTGGGTTTGCGACTAGTCATGTCGGCCCGGGTTCTCTGTCATATGGATGCTAGCGACACTATCATATACGTGAGCCAAAAGGCGCAAACGGTCCCGGGCTAGGTAAGGTGGCACCGGTGGAGATACTGTGTGTGAGGCCGCAAAGTGATATGATGTGTTACATGCTAGATCGGTGTGACATAGGATCGGGGTCCCGACAGCGTTGGGATCAGAGCTAGGTTGATTATAGGATTACCAAGCCAAACTGGTCGAAGTTGAGTCTAGAAATGCTTTAGTTATATAAGGGAATTGATTGTGGAAGGGAATGTAAGGCTCTTTTTACTCCTTTACCTCATGTCATTCTTTCTGAGCCATCCTCTTCCTTTCTACAAGGGTTAAGGACTAGGCTTCTCCTCTATCTCTCAGGATGACGTGTTACTAAACTGTAAAGTCTTAGGATTGTTGAGTTTGTGTCTCCGTACAGTTCTACTACTTTCGTGTGTCATCAGTTTGACCCAAAACCTTAACACTATGATGCTGAGCGATTATGCTATTCTTTTGATGAATGTCTCAAAATCCTTTTTGGGCATTTACAACCATTATGCTGCCGAAATTGTCCTAGGATTTCAAGAATTTCCAATGCTTTTGCATTACATTCCGCATCCTTATGTCGATGCTAATTCCATCCTTGTTTCCTTGGTTTCGGTGCCAGGATGTCGTCTGCTAACCGTGGTTCAGTTGCTCATAGCAAGAACCACGGCGATGGTAGGGATGAGGATCCTCCTGACCAGCCTTTGGTGGCAGAGTTCTTGTTAGCATCTGAGAGGAACAAGAGTGAGACTAACCGCTTGCTAGCATAGATTGAGCAGAACACCGCACATCAATGAAAGAAGTTGGTTTCCATCACCGAATTCATTGGCCTGAAACCACCCACCTTCCGTCATTCCATTGAGCCACTCGATGCAGATGACTGGCTCCGTAGCATCACTCTTAAGCTGTGTTCTGTGAACGTGGCTGAAGGTGACAAGGTCACCTATGCTACCTATCACCTGGAAGGTCCTGCTAGTATTTGGTGGCAGAGCTATGAGGCTATGCTTCCAGCTGGCCAGAATCCTACCTGGAAGGATTTCATCGAGGATTTTCGTGAGCACCACATTCCTCAGGCTCTCATTGACCGCAAGAGGGAAGATTTCTATAGTTTTACCCAGGGTAAGCTGCATGTTGATGCTTACAGTAGAGAGTTTGGAAACCTCGCCCGCTATGCTATAGAAGAAGTTTCCACGGACGCCAAGAAGCAGGCTAGATTCTGGAAGGGTCTCAACCCCAAGGTGCGGCGTGATCTCCACCTGCACCATTGTGATACATTCCAGGCTCTTGTGAACATGGCCATCAATGCATAGACAACTCAGCTCACTTACGACGAGTCTCGTAAGCACAACCATGATCTGGGTTCTTCCTCCCGCTCTGGCTCTCAGAAGCGGCGGATTTGGATTCCGAACTCAGCTCTTCCACCTGGATATGCACCGAGGCCATCCGATGTGGCGCCTCACCCAGCTCAGCAACTTGCTCCACGCAAGCCTATTAGGGGACCACTTGCCAATGTGGGTCCATGTCCTACCTCAGGAACTTGCTTCACATGCAGAGAACCAGGACACTATGCACGTGACTGCCCTTAGTCCAGTTATACTCCACCCCAGTCTGAGAGGTCTATTGGTCGTGAAAAGCCATCAGGCAAGATGATCAGTACCAAGCCAGCCACCACTGAACGAGCATGTGTGCACCACGTCTTAGCTACATAAGCTCAAGATGATCCCTACGTCATACTGGGTATGCTTCTTGTCAATTGTCACCCGGCTTCAGTTCTGTTCGATACTAGAGCATCTCAATCCTTCATATCCGAAGGTTATGCTCAGTTGCACGACATGTCATTTTGTGATATGCCAACTCCACTAATAATCCAGACTCCTGGTTCCAAATGGCAAACCTCCAAGGTAAGCCATGGTTATGAAATCCATGTTGACAAACCGGTATTCCTTTCTTCTTTGATATCTCTCAAGTCTTCAGATATTAACATCATCTTGGGTCTGGACTGGATGACAACTCATCATGCCAAGATTGATTGTTATACTAGATCTGTTCAACTTACACATCCATCTGGCAAAATAGTCACTGTCTCCACTAGAGTTGCAAAGCGTCAACTCTATCCTCTTAATGCCAGCCCTCTTCCAGACCTTGAAGATATTCCAGTAGTCTGTGACTTCTCGGATGGCTTTGCAGAAGAACTGACAGGTGTCCCACCTGACAGAGATGTAGAGTTTTTCATAGAACTTATCCCAGGAACTGTTCCAATCTCTAGGAGACCATACAAGATGGCACCTTTGGAGTTAGCCGAGCTTAAGAAACAGCTTGATGAGTCCTTGCAAAAGGGTTTCATCCATCCCAGTGATTCTCCTTGGGCTTGTCATGTCCTCTTCGTCAAGAAGAAGGATGGTAGGGATCGGATGGTTGTAGATTATCGTCCCGTTAATTTGGTCACGATAAAGAACAAGTATCCGCTCCCCAGGATCAACGACCCGTATGATCAGCTCGCTGGATCCTTATTCTTTTCCAAGATGGATTTGAGGTTAGGCTACCACCAAATCAAAATCAGAAACGGGGACATCCCCAGAAACGGCCTTTGTCACTCATTATGGTCAATATGAGTACACTGTGATGTCTTTCGACCTAACCAATGCTCCAGCTACTTTCTCCCGCTTGATGAACTCGATATTTATGGATTACTTAGATAAGTTCGTCGTGGTTTACCTCGATGATATTCTTATTTAATCGAAGAACGAGGAAGAGCATGCCCAACATCTTAGACTTGTGTTAGAAAAACTCATAGAGCACCACCTTTATGCCAAGTTCTCCAAGTGTGAATTTTGGTTGACAGAAGTGACCTATCTAGGCCACGTGATCTCTGGTAAGGGCATTGCTGTCAATCCTGAGAGAGTTAAAGCCGTTCTTGATTAGACTCCACCTGAAACGGTCAAACAAGTTAGGAGTTTCCTTGGTCTAGCCAGTTATTGTCGCTGCTTTGTTGAAAACTTCTCCAAAGTGGCCAAACCCCTCACGGAACTTCTCAAGAAAGATAAAAGGTTTGAGTGGACCCCGCAGTGTGAGCACAGTTTTTAGGAACTGAAAAGACGCCTCACTTCTGCGCCCATACTCATGCCACTCGATTTCACAAAAGACTTTGTTATCTATTGCGACGCTTCGCGTCAAGGACTAGGTTGCATTCTTATGCAGGATCGTCATGTGATTGCCTATGCATCTCGACAATTGCATCCACATGAGGAAAATTATCCTACACATGATCTAGAGCTTGCAGTCGTAGTCTATGCACTTAAGACTTGGCGACATTACCTTCTTGGTAACCGTTGCGAAATCTACACTGACCATCAGAGTCTCAAGTATATCTTCACATAACCGTATCTGAATCTTAGTCAGAGACGTTGGCTGGAGTTGATCTCGGATTACGACTTAGGAATCACCTACACCGCAGGCAAAGCCAATGTCATGGCTGATGCTTTAAGTCGTAAATCCTATTGCAACAACCTCATGTTGCAACAATGTCAACCACCCCTCCATGAGGAATTATGTAAGCTTAACCTTCACATAGCTCCTCATGGCTCCCTTTCTACCTTGCTGGCGAAACCTACCCTTACGGATCAGATCGTAGAGGCTCAGAAGCATGATACGGGAATCTCCCGGTTCAAGAAAAATATTTCCAAGGGGGTTGCTGGTTGTTTCTCTATGGATGAACGAGGTGCTGCTTACTTTGGAAACTGTTTGGTGGTTCCCAAATGTCAACAGATGCAGCAACTGATCCTTAAGGAGGCCCATGAATCTCCTCTCACGATTCATCCCGGTAGTACCAAGATGTATCAGGACCTACGCCACAGGTTCTGGTGACTAGGATGAAGAGAGAAATCGCTCAGTATATTGCCAACTGTGACGTTTGTCATCGCGCTAAGGTAGAGCATCAAAGACCTGCTGACACCCTTCAACCTTTAGCTATTCCCCAGTGGAAATGGGACAAAGTTGGTATGGACTTCATCACCGGCTGTCCCAGGACCAAGAAAGGAAAAAATGCTATCTTCGGAGTTATTGACCGTCTTTCCAAAGTGGCTCTCTTCCTACCTGTTCGAGAGAGTATCACTGCTAGTCAGCTCGCTGACTTATATATCTCCCGAATGGTGTCACTCCAAGGTGTTCCACTAGAGATCAATTAAGACCGTCGTAGTCTTTTCACCTCTCATTTCTGGGAAAGTTTCCAGAATGCCATGGGAACCCATCTTTCTTTTAGTACCACTTTCCACCCTCAATCAAATGGTCAGGTGTAAAGGGTCAACCAAATTCTTGAATACATGCTTAGAGCTTGTGTTATGTCATTCAGTATGGATTGGGAGAAGTGTCTTCCTTTCGCCGAGTTTGCTTATAACAATAGCTATCAATCCAGTCTTAAGAAAGCTCCTTTTGAGATTCTCTATGGATGAAGATGTCGAACACCTTTGAACTGGTCAGAAACCAATGAAAGACAATTCTTTGGGCTGGATATGATTCAGGAAGCAGAAGAGAAAGTTCGCATCGTTCATGAGAATTTGAAAACAGCCCAATCTCGTCAAAAGAGCTAGTATGACCGTCATCATAAGGAAGTGGCTTATGAAGTTGGCGACAAGGCTTACCTTCGTGTTACTCCTTTGAAGGGTACCCATCGTTTTGGTATCAAGGGCAAGTTGGCTCCTCGTTACAATGGTCCTGTTCGCATTCTTGACGAAGCAGATCGTGTCACTCGACGTCATAACATCAAGTTCCTCAAGGTTCAGTGGTCTCATCATTCCGAGAGACAAGCAACTTGGGAGCGAGAAGATCATCTTTGACTTGAGTACCCAGCTTTCTTTCCGCCAACTCCTGAATCTCGGGATGAGATTCTTTCGAGTGATGATGAGTTGTCACATCCCTAGTTCTGGTATGACCTAGACTAGCCAGTCATGTGTGCATCATGTTTAAATTTCATTTAAATTTGAAATGGGGATTTGTGAAACCCTCAGAAATCATTTCTGGAAATGAAGTAGATAGAAATTGCTCCAAAAAGGTCCAAGAAAATGTTGATGTTACTCTCTGAAAATATTGACCAGAGTTAAAATTCAAACCAATATTTTCAGGAGCTCATGAATATTTATTTTGGGCATTTGGAATTAATGTAGTAATTATTTGCTTTGGATATTATATAGTTATATATATATAATATTGTCCAAAAATTATGCTAGTTGATGAGGAGCTCTGGAATAATACCAATAGCTCCTACAAAAATTGGCATAAGAATATAAATTAGTTTGGTATTGTTTTTAAATCAAACAAATGTCAGAAAAATAGAAAAGGGAACAGAAATGGGAAAACTTACCTGGGCCACTTACCTATGTAGCCGGGCACTGTGCAGCCCAGCGGTCCAACAGGCCGGCCCAGCCGACTGGCACTGCCAGTCATTGTCTCCACCATGCCAGGAGGACGCGGAGCACGCGCTTGCCGCACGCGGCCACGCGCCCGGCCACCTCCTGCCTCCCTGCTTGCTCCGCCACCCCTGCAGCGTCACCACGCGACCCCCCAGGCCTCTCTCACTCTCTCTCGTTCTCCCTCCTCCCCTGGATCCCTCTCTCTCGACCCGCCCGAGCGGAGCTCGTCGCTGCCGCTCGCTGCCCGCATAGCCACCACCTTCCCCTCGACCTTTCTTTGTGTCCGGGTGCTCCGCCTCGTCGCCTGCATTTTCCTCGACGTGCCAAGCGACCAGTGACGCGCTCATCACCGCCACCATCGTCGTCTTCACCTCCGGCCACCCGAGATCACCGTCGCCATTCCGGCCATACCAGCGCATCCCCGAGCTCGCGCACGATGCTGTCGAGACCGCTGTGAGCCCCGCCGTCGAACCCCCCTCTCCCCTGCTCTTCCGACGCCCTCTAGCCCCGTCTACCACCACGACCGCGAGCACCTCGCCACTGTCCATGGCGCCACCGTGACTAGAGCCTGAGCTAGCCGCTCCTGCGCGCGTCACCATGCTCCTGGTGACGCCAGGAGGCCGTAGAGACCCTCCGCAGCTCCTACCGTGCCCCGCAGCACCCCACGCGCACCTGGCCAAACTCCGGCTGCCGCACTCATCGTCGCCGGTGCCACTCCGGCCACTCCCCGGCAGCGCCACCACCACGGTTAGATGCGGACGAGCGTCCGCATCTCGTAGCTATGCTCCCCGCGCCAAACGGCGCTCTGTAGGCGAATCCCACAGCGCACCGCCGCGTCTGGACTCACCGGCGGCTAAACGCCGGCGACCGCTGACACGTTGACTAGCGTGGGTTGACCCCACTGCCCAGTTTGACCTCCCCCTCATAAAATGCGGCAACTGCTAACATGGTTCAGATAGACTTTGAAGCATCGATACGAGTGAGAAAATCTCACCGTAGTCAACACCTTGAACTTGTCGAAAACATTTTGCGACAATTCGAGCGTTGTAGATAGTAACACTACTATCAACGTCCGTCTTCCTCTTGAAGATCCATTTATTCTTAATGTCTCACCGATCATCGGGCAAGTCAATCAAAGTCCATACTTTGTTCTCATACATGTATCACATCTCAGATTTCATGGCCTCAAGCCATTTTGCGGAATCTGGGCTCATCATCGCTTCCTCATAGTTCATAGGTTCATCATGGTCAAGTAACATGACCTCCAGAACAGGATTACCATACCACTCTGGTGTGGATCTTACTCTGCTTAACCTACGAGGTTCGGTAGTAACTTGATCTGAAGTTTCATGATCATCATCATTGGCTTCCTCACTAATTGGTGTAGGTGTCACAGGAAACGAATTCTGTGATGGACTACTTTCAAATAAGGGAGCAGGTATAGTTACCTCATCAAGTTCTACTTTCCTCCCACTCACTTCTTTCGAGAGAAACTCCTTCTCTAGAAAGGATCCATTCTTAGCAACGAATGTCTTGCCTTCGGATCTGTGGTAGAAGGTGTACCCAACAGTTTCGTTTGGGTATCCTATGAAGACGCATTTCTGCGATTTGGGTTCGAGCTTATCAGGTTGAAACTTTTTCACATAAGCATCATAGACCCAAACTTTAAGAAACGACAACTTAGGTTTCTTGCTAAACCACAGTTCATATGGTGTCATCTCAACGGATTTAGATGGTGCCCTATTTAACGTGAATGCAACTGTCTCTAATGCATAACGCCAAAATGATAGTGATAAATCGGTAAGATACATCATGGATCGCACCATATCTAACAAAGTACGGCTATGACGTTCATACACACCATTACGCTGTGGTGTTCCAGGTGGCGTGAGTTGCGAAACTATTCCACATTGTTTCAAATGAAGACCAAACTCGTAAGTCAAAAATTCTGCTCCATGATCAGATCCCAGAAACTTTATTTTCTTGTTACGATGATTTTCCACTTCACTCTGAAATTCTTTGAACTTTTCAAATGTTTGAGACTTATGTTTCATCAAGTAGATATACCCATATGTGCTCAGATCATCTTTGAAGATCAGAAAATAATGATACCCGCCGTGAGCCTCAACACTCATCGGATTGCATACATTAGTATGTATTATTCCAACAAGTCTGTTGCTTGCTGCATTGTTCCAGATAATGGAGTCTTAGTCATCTTTACCATGAGGCATGGTTCGGAAGCATCAACTGATTCATAATCAAGTGATTCCAAAAGCCAATCAGCATGGATTTTCTTCATGCGCTTTACACCAATATGACCTAAACGGTAGTGCCACAAATAAGTTGCACTATCATTATTAACTTTGCATCTTTTGGCTTCAATATTATGTATATGTGTATCACTATGATCGATATTCAATAAACCATTCACCTTGGGTGTATGAACATTGAAGATTTTATTCATGTAAACAGAACAACAATTATTCTCTGACTTTAAATGAATAATCGTATTGCAATAAACATGATAAAATCATATTCATGCTTAACGCAAACACCAAATAACATTTATTTATGTTCAACACTAATCCCGAAAGTATAGGGAGTGTGCGATGATGATCATATCTATCTTGGAACCATTTCCAACACACATCATCACTTCACCCTTAACTAGTCTCTGCTCATTCCAGAACTCCCGTTTCAAGTAACTAATCTTAGCAACTGAACTAGTATCAAATACTGAGGGGTTGCTATAAACACTAGTAAAGTACACATCAATAACAGTATATCAAGTATACCTTTTTTCACTTAGCCATCCTTCTTATCTGCCAAAAACTTGGGGCAGTTCTGCTTCCAGTGACTAGTCCCTTTGCAGTAGAAGCACTTAGTCTCAGGCTTAGGTCTAGACTTGGGCTTCTTCACTTCAGATGCAACTTGCTTGCCGTTCTTCTTGAAGTTCCCCTTCTTCCCTTTGCCCTTTTCTTGAAACTAGTGGTCTTGTCAACCATCAACACTTGATGCTTTTCTTGATTTCTACCTTTGCTGATTTCAACATCACGAAGAGCTTGGGAATTACTTTCGTCACCCCTTTCATATTATAGTTCATCATGAAGTTCCAGTAACTTGGTGATAGTGACTAGAGGACTTTGTCAATTACTATCTTATCTGGAAGATTAACTCCCACTTGATTCAAGCAATTATAGTGCCCAAACAATCTTAGCACATGCTCACTGGTTGAGCTATTCCCCTCCATCTTGTAGGCAAAGTACTGTCAGAGGTCTCCTACCTCTCGACATGGGCATTAGTATGAAATACCAATTTCAGCTCTTGGAACATCTCATATGCTCCATGTCATTCAAAACATTTTTGAAGTCCCGGTTCTAAGCCGTAATGCATGGTGCACTGAACTATCAAGTAGTCATCATACCGAGCTTTGTCAAACATTCATAACATCTGCATCTGCTCCGGCAATAGGTCTGTCACCTAGCGGTGCATCAAGGACATAATTCTTCTATGCAGCAATGAGTATAATCCTCGGATCGTGGACCTAGTCTGCATCATTGCAACTCTCATCTTTCAACATAGTTTTCTCTAGGAACATATCATAAATAAAACGGGGAAGCTATGCGCGAGCAATTGATCTACAATATAGTTATGCAAATACTATCAGGACTAAGTTCATGATAAATGAAAGTTCAATTAATCATATTTAAGAACTCCCACTTAGATAGACATCCCTCTAATCATGTAAGTGATCACGTGATACAAATCAACTAAACCATGACCGATCATCACATGAAATGGAGTAGTTTTCAATGGTGAACATCACTATGTTGATCATAACTACTATATGATTCACGCTCGCGTTTCGGTCTCAGTGTTCCGAGGCCATATCTGCATATGCTAGGCTTGTCAAGTTTAATCCGAGTATTTCTACGTGTGCAAAACTGGCTTGCACCCGTTGTATGTGAACGTAGAGCTCATCACACCCGATCTTCACGTGGTGTCTCGACACGACGAACTTTGGCAATGGTGCATACTCAGGGAGAACACTTGTACCTTGAAATTTAGTGAGAGATCATCTTATAACGCTATCGCCAATCAAGCAGAATAATATGCATAAAGAATAAACATCACATGCAATCAATCTAAGTGATATGATATGGCCATCATCATCTTGTGCCTTTGATCTCCATCTCCAAAGCACAGTCATGATCACCATCGTCAGTGGCGTGACACCTTGATCTCCATCGTAGCATCATTGTCGTCTCACCAAATATTGCTTCTACGACTATCGCTACCGTTTAGTGATAAAGTAAAGCAATTACAGGGCGATCGCATTGCATACAATAATGCGACAACCATATGGCTCCTGCCAGTTGCCGATAACTCCGTTACAAAACATGATCATCTCATATGATAAAATATAGCATCATGCCTTGACCATATCACATCACAACATGCCCTGCTAAAACAAGTTAGATGTCCTCTACTTTGTTGTTGCAAGTTCTACGTGGCTGCTATGGGCTGAGCAAGAACCGTTCTTACCTAAGCAGCAAAACCACAATGATATTTCGTCAAGTTAGTGTTGTTTTAACCTTCAACAAGGACCAGGCGTAGTTACGCTCGGTTCAACTAAAGTTGGAGAAACAGACACTCGCCAGCCACGTGTGTGCAAAGCACGTCGGTAGAACCAGTCTCGCGTAAGCGTACACGTAATGTCGGTCCGGCCCGCTTCATCCAACAATACCACCGAACCAAAGTATGACATGCTGGTAAGCAGTATGACTTATATCGCCCACAACTCACATGTGTTCTACTCGTGCATATAACATCTATGCATAAACCTAGATCGGATGCCACTATTGGGGAACGTAGTATTTTAAAAAATTCTCCTACGCACACGCAAGATCATGGTGATGCATAGCAAAGAGAGAGGACAGTATCATCTATGTACCCTCGTAGACCGTAAGCAGAAGCGTTATGAGAACGCGGTTGATGTAGTCGTACATCTTCACGATCTGACCGATCTAAGTACTGAACGTACGACACCTCCGAGTTCAGCACACGTTCATCTCGATGACATCCCACGAACTCCGATCCAGCAGAGCTTCACAGGAGAGTTCCGTCAGCACGACGGCGTGATGATGGTGATGATGTTGCTACCGACGCAAGGCTTCGCCTAAGCACCGCTACGATATGACCGAGGTGGATTATGGTGAAGGGGGGCACTGCACACGGCTTGGAACAATCAACTTGTGTCTATGGGGTGCCCCCTGGCCACGTATATAAAGGAGGGAGGAGGAGGCCAGCCCTAGAGGGGGTGTGCCAAGTGTGGGGAGTCCTACTAGAACTCCAAGTCCTAGTAGGATTCCCCTTTTCCTTTCTGGAGTAGGAGAGAAGAAAGAATGAAAGAGAGAGGGAGTAGAAAAGGGCAAGGGGGGCGCCGCCTCCTTTCCCCTAGTCGAATTCGGACCCATGAGGGGGGCGCGCGCCTCCTTCCCTTTGGCCTGCCTCCTCTCTTCCCGTATGGCCCAATAAGGCCCAATACTTCTCCCGGCGAATTCCCTTAACTCTTCGGTACTCCAAAAAATAACCGAATCACTCGGAACCTTTCTGATGTCCGAATATAGCCTTCCAATATATCGATCTGTACATCTCGACCATTTGGAGACTCCTCGTCATGTCCCCGATCTCATCCGGGACTATGAACAAATTTCGGTTATCAAATCACATAACTCATAATACAAATCGTCACAAAACGTTAAGCGTGCAGACCCTATGGGTTCGAGAACTATGTAGACATGACCGAGACTCATCTCCGGTCAATAACCAATAGCGGAACCTGGATACTCATATTGGTTCTTACATATTCTACGAAGATCTTTATCGGTCAAACCGCATAACAACATATGTTGTTCCCTTTGTAATTGGTATGTTACTTGCCCGAGATTTGATCGTCGGTATCTCAATACCTTGTTCAATCTCGTTACCGACAAGAGTCTTTACTCATTCCGTAATGCTACATCCCATAACTAACTCATTAGCTACATTGCTTGCAAGGATTATGGTGATGTACACTACCTAGAGGGCCCATAGATACCTCTATGACAATCGGAGTGAAAATCCTAATGTTGATCCATGCCAACTCAACAAACACCATCGGAGACACCTATAGAGCACCTTTATAATTACCCAGTTACTTTGTGATGTTTGGTAACACACAAAGTGTTCCTCCAGTATTCGGGAGTTGCATGATCTCATAGTCATAGGAACATGTATAGTTATGGAGAGAGCAATAGCAAAAAACTAATCGATCATTGTGCTAGGCTAACGGATAGTTCAAGTCAATCACATCATTCTGTAATGATGTGATCCCGTTAATCAAATGACAACTCATGTCTATGGTTAGGAAACATAACCATCATTGATTCAACGAGCTAGTCAAGTAGAGGCAAACTAGTGACACTCTGTTTTTCTATGTATTCACACATATACTAAGTTCCGGTTAATACAATTCTAGCATGAATAATAAAAATTTATCATGAGATAAGGAAATATAAATAACAACTTTATTATTGCCTCTAGGGCATATTTCCTTCAGGAAGCACATCGTAGTGCTTCCACCAGACTATTCGGCATCTCCGGATTAGTGGAGGTCGCCATCGGAGCCGATGATCCCCCCTCCATCAAAGGGGGCTGCTCGCCCGATTCCGGAGTCGTATGGCTCTTCGGAATGGTGTCTGGCTGGGGGCCGGCCTGGTCAGGGCCCCCACCATCGGTCGCCATGGGGCGCACCCCCCATGTCTTCGCCAGCCGATGTATTACCCTCGGGTGCCGTTTCGACCGCCTCGCCTACTCCTCCACGGTCTGGAGAGGTCCTTCAAGACAAGACCTCGGTGTCATCCATGACGATGGATGGAGAGGCTCATGGAGGTGTCTTGTTCTTTGCCATCTCGGGCGGCAGAGAACTCCCATCAGATAGTGAAGGGTTGGGGAGGTCGTGAGCAGGGATGAAATACACACAACATAATGTGTTATGTTAAAAACAATAAAGGACTGAACACATGTAATGAATCGTTTGACACTTACTATTCGGCCAGGGGCTTCATCCTGGGAAGCCACTCGGGGATGGGTTCGGCCTCTGAATCCGATCCATACGAGAGGGCCATCTTCCCTCTCTTGGGCGCCTCCTCCTCCGTGTCTATGGAGGATGCCCTATTCTTCTTCCTCCCCTTAAGAGGGGAGTTGCTTTCCGCCTCCTCCTCCTCTTCTTCGTCTTCATCTCCGTCGTGGGAGGAGGGGATTTCGGTCTCTCCGGACACTGTGTCCGAAGTACCCTTGTGGAGGAGGCCGCCTTTGGCTTCCTTCATCTTCTTCTTGGACTTCTTCCCCTGCGCTTGATAGGGTGCTGGGACCAGCATCTTCATCAGCTGGGGTGTGGCCGGATCTTCAAGCAGCGGGGCTGGACACTTTATCCGCTCCACCTTTGCTATCCATCCCTGAACGAGGGATGGAAAACTCATTATGTGTGGAAACTTATTGATCGAATGTATATTCAGGAATAACACACTTACCGGTGTGGATGGATTCTCGCTATCAAGATCGATGTTTTCGGTCTTCTTCGGCCATGCTTCCTAGGCCTTGAAGAGCAGCTTCCAGATATCTTCGCGCGTTGTGCCGTAGAAGTGCTTCATGGTCCGAGGATCTTCCATATTGAACTCCCACATGTGGGAGGGTCGGAGTTGGCACGGAAGAATCCGGCGGAAGGGCATCACCTGACTCATGTTAGTGAGACTAGTGTTCTTTCTTATCATGTTTGTAATGCGATTTTACAGCATCAACACTTCTGTTGTGGATCCCCAGTCTAGACCCTTGGCGGTCCATGAGGTGAGCCGCATAGGGGGCTTGGATTTGAACTCAGGTGTGGCCTTCCACTTAGCATCGCAGTATTCGGTGATGTAGAACCACTCTTATTACCACACCTTGACAGTCTCCATGAAGGCCCCCTTTGGCCAAACGGTTTTCGGGAGCTTGCTCACCATGCCGCCGCCGCAGTCCGCATGCTGCCCGGTGACCACCTTCGGTTTCACATTGAAGACCTTGAGCCATAGGCCGAAGTGTGGGGGCGTGTAGAGTAGCGCCTCACACAGGACGATGATCGCTGAGATGTGAAGGAAAGAATTCGGGGCTAGATCATGGAAATCTAGCCCGTAGTAGAATATGAGGCCTTGGACAAAGTGGTGGAGGGGAAACCCTAGCACGCGGAGGAAGAGAGGGATGAATACAACCCTTTCCCCGGGCTCCGAGGTGGGGATGACTTGTTTCTTGGCAGGGAGCCTATGCCCGACGTCAGCAGACAGATACCCTGCCTCTCGGAGCTCCATGACGTCCTTCTCCATGACGGAGGAGAGCTCCCACTTGCCCTTCAAACCAGATCTGGACATGGTTGGAGAGGTTGGCGGCGGTGGGAAATATTGAAGTTTGGGCGCTGGAGCTCGAAGATGGGAAAGAAGGAGAAGGAAGAAGGCGTGGGAAGAAGGAGGAATCTTTATTCTCTTATATAGGCACTGAATATCAAACGCCGCCACCCTCAATCCTCAAAACTCGCATGTTCCCAAGGGGTCGTGCGAATGGAATGGTTGGATTACCCAAAACCATATTGATGAAGATCCCAGGATAAGCGGACACAGTCTCTGTTTTGACAAGACGTGTCAGTAGAGGCTGTGCCTCAAAACGCGAATCAGGAGGCAAAAAATGGTTTGAAATGCTAAGAGGCTAGATGTGACGTTTCGCCGAGAAGTTGTCAGTCGACATACATTATTTTGATTAAATACCTTGCCTTCATAGCTAAGGGTTGAGACTATTATACAGAGCTGAATATAATTCTGTTGTTTAGAAGGTTACTTTGATGTACTCAGGAGGAGGAACCCGCCTTGCGATGCTGAAGACAACCCGCGTGCCGAACATATCGTCATTGAAGACTGGTTTCGGGGCTACTGAGGGAGTCCTGGATTTGGGGGGTCCTCGGGTGTCCGAACTACTTAATGTGGGCCGGACTGATGGGCCGTGAAGATACAAGGCAGACGACCTTCCCCCGTGTCCGGGTAGAACTCTCCTATGCGTGGATGGCAAGATTGGTGTCTGAATATGCCATTTCCTTCCTCTACACACTATGTACAACACTAGGCCCCTCCGGTGTATATATAAACCGGAGTGTTTAGTATGTAGTGTCCATTAGAATTCATACAGGCTAGGCATCTAGGGTTTAGCCACTTCAATCTCATGGTAGATCAACTCTTGTAACCCCTATACTCCTCAAATACAATCAAGCTGGACGTAGGGTTTTACCTCCATTAAGAGGGCCCGAACCAGGGTAAACATCATGTCCCCTTTATCCCTTGTTACTTTCAATCCTCAGACGCACAGTTCAGGACACCCTACCCGAGATCGGCCGGTTTTGACACCCACAACAGGTATGAAGAAAGTGACATGCCCCATCTTTGACGATCATGATTATCCCAAGTGTAAGGCCATGATGAGGAAGTGCCTCATGGCGATGAACAGCAAGTTGTGGACCGTCACTGAGATTGGTCTTCCTGATCTATGCAAGATGGCACATGTTGATGACATTCGCAAGTACAAACTGTTGGACACTATGGCGAAGGACATCATCTGCTCCAGCCTATCCAGAAATCAGCTCATGCTCATTATGCATATGTGCAATGCGAAGCTTATCTGGGACCGAATCTATGATGTCTATGAAGGTCATCGAAGTCGTCATGATCCCTGGTTTGATGAGTTTAAGGAATCACTGAGAACGATGACTTTCAAACCTGAACCATCATCTTCAGCACCATGCCTCATGGCAAAAGGTGCAAAGTTAACCGAATATTCCTCATCTGAGTCTAGTGATGATGAATCTGATGATGACTTTGGACCCAGTTATTCTAAGCATGCTACTATTAACACTAACAACAAAAAGCTTTGGAAAAGGTTCAAAATCTGCTAGACAAAAGTGATGACCTATTGGGTGAGTAAATGGATCGAACTTAGACTCTGAATGATAATCTTCAGCAACTACAGACTAAGTTTGATAACCTTCAAAGTCATCATAACACTCTCTTAGCCAATCATGAGGAGCTTTCTTATGAATTTATTCAAAGAAAGGAAGGTCTTGAGAAGCTAAGGGTGAGTTATGAAGATATTCAGAAGGAAAATGATTCATTGCTTGCTCAACAGATCAATTCTGCTCAGGAAGAATTCATTCCACCATGTTTGAAACACATTGAATGTGAATATGCTAATTGATCACCTGAAAGTTCGAATGCTTCTATTGCTGCAAATTCTTCAATTGTCTCTGTGGTCACAAATTCCTCATCTAAGGATACCACAAGTATCACTAACAATACAGGGTTGAAGGAATTCTATGTGACAAGCATGTACAATAGCCTCAAAGGGACATCCGGCTCTTTATGCTGTGCTTAAAAAGCAGATCCTCAACATAAAACTTAGGAAAAAGGGTAATGTCTTTGAGAGGAAACTCAATGCTGATGGGACCTACTGGAAACCTGAGCAGTATCCCAAAACCTCATGGGTTCCTGTGATTGGACCTCTCGTAGATCCATCCACTTTATCTAGCTTTACTTGTGAATCTTCATTTTCATCTCATCAGTCATTTCACTCCAACTATAAACTGTTCAAAAATCAGAATGGTAAAGTATTTGCTAAATATGTTGGAACTAACTGCAGGAATGGTCCCCCTATGAAGAAAATCTGGGTTCCCAAAAGATGCCTTGAAAGTCTTTAGGTGAATGTCATCATGACACCACCTGTGAAGAATAGGAACTCCAGATCAAATTCTTCATATGGACCAAAGTCTTCATATGGATCGAAGTCCTCATATGGACCAAATTCCTGACGTGGATCAAATTCCTCATATGGATCAAAATCCTCATATGATCATTATCGTGCTAATGCTTCTGTTTCACAGGGAAAGCCTGAGCTATGAATATGTGCATTATTGTTCAAATCATTATGTTCATAAGTCCTCGAATAATTTCTTTGCTTATTCATATGCATAATCTAACCCCTCTTCTATGAAACGAAGTGCACTGGCTTCAATGCCACCTTTCTCTAATGGAGCTTGCAGAATGATGAACTCCTTACCACCCCTCCAGATGTGGGTGGTGAAGAAAAATAACTAATCTCTTATGTAGGGTCAGGTCTCCAGACAAACTTGAACGTCTAAAGAATTTGCTCAAGACCTGAAAATGCATGAAAGGACGCAAGCTAATCATGAATAAATGAATACTCATTTCTCACATCCTTATGCTGCTATATCTGTTATATTGCTTGGTGAAATTCGATCTATTGAATTTAGTGTCAAATTCTTCACTAATAAGGTATATGAGTTCGTAAGATGCACTAATTCATATTCAAGATGACCAACCCAAAGCTACTGATCGGGTCCTCGACAATGGATGTACAAATCACATGATCGATGACAAGAACTTATTGATGGACACTGATTTTTCTCCATCACATCTGAAGCATATCACCTACGCTGACAAAGGCAAAAGCAAGGTATTGGGTCTAGGTAGGTTTGCGATGTCAAAGGACCGACACATGGATAAAGTCATGCTTGTCGAGTCCTTAGGATTCAACCTCATGTACGTCTCAATGCTTTGTGATCTTGATATGGTTGCATTGTGCTCATGGAATCTGACAATTCCAAAGTGTTCGAAGGCTTTCGGAGAGGAGACTTGTATATTGTTGATTTCTCTATAGGACCACAGCCTGCCACATGTCTACTTGCAAAAGCTTCAGAAGGCTGGTTATGCCATCGACGACTAGGTCATGCTGGCATGAGGAACTTGCATACACTCTCAAAGAAGAAGCACGTCATTGGCATTGAGGGCATCAAATTCCTCAAAGACCATCTTTGTGGGGCCTGTGAGGCTGGAAAGATGAACGAATCCAAGCATCCCTCAAAGACTATCATGACTACCAGTCATCCTTTTGAATTGCTTCACATGTATCTCTTTGGCCCTACTCATTATGCCACACTAACAAATGCAGCGCCTCTATATGGCTTTGTTATTTTTGATGACTATTCTCGTTACACATAGGTGCATATCGTCACTTACAAAACTGAAGTGCATTAAGTCTTCAAATGATTTTCCTCAAGGGACTTGACGAATTTTTGTGTGAAGATCAAACACATCAAGAGTGACAATGGGACCGAGTTCAAGAATAATGGTCTTGATGACTATCTTGATGAACTTGGTGCGCAAGAACAGGACCCTTGTTGAGCTGGCCCGCACTATACTTGATGAATACAACACACCTCGTCACTTCTGGTCTGAGGCAATTGACCCTGCGTGCCACATCATCAGCAGGGTATATCTTCACAAATTATTCATGAAGGCCTCATATGAACTCCTCACTGACAAGAAACCCAATGTGAGTTATTTCAAAGTCTTCGGTGCTAAATGCTGGATTAGAGATCCGCATCACAATTCTAAATTTACACCGAAAGCACATGAAGGTTTTATGCTTGGTTACGAAAAGAACTCGCACACCTATGGAGTCTTCAACACCTTTCACCACAAGGTCGTTGAAACTGTAGATGTGCGGTTCGATGAAACTAATGACTTGCAAAGAGAGCACCTACCTCCTGTGCTAGATGAAATGTCTCCTGAAGAATCCATTAAGTTCAAGGCTACTGAAGATATCATAACCACAAAATCTGTTGAAGAAGTCATTCCAGAACATGAAGAAAATCATGCTGGTTCACCTGAGGAAAATGGCTCTGTAGAAAATGCTGAGCCCAATCAACATCATCAACCTGCTCATCCTCGCATTGAAAATGAAGTGCAGATTGAGAAAATCATCGACTACATCAACACACCAGGTCCTCTAACACGCTCAAGAGCTTCACATTTGTCTAACTTTTGTGGATACTTTGCTTTGTCTCTATCATAGAACCCACCAAAGTTGATGAGGCATTTCTAGAGCCTGAGTGGATTCAAGCGATGCAAGAGGAATTGCATCAATTCGAACTCAACAATGTCTGTGAACTTGTCAAGCGTCCAGACCCATACAAGCACAATATCATCAATACCAAATGGATCTATCGTAACAAGCAAGATGAAAATGGCCTTGTGGTGAGGAATAAGGCTCGTCTTGTAGCTCAAGGCTACACACTTGTTGAAGGAATTGATTTCGATGAAACTTTTGCACCTGTTGCTAGACTTGAGGCTATTCGCATATTGCTTGCTTATGCTAACCATTATAATATCATCTTATATCAAATGGATATGAAAAGTGCATTCCTCAATGGTATGCTTGAGGAAGAAGTAGATGTTGCCCAACCACAAGGTTTCGAAAATCCTAAGCATCCTGACAAAGTCTTCAGACTTAATATGACCCTCTATGGCCTCAAGCAGGCTCCTCGGGCATGGTATAATACTTTGAAGGAATTCCTCATGAAGAAAGGCTTCAAACCCGGTTCACTTGACCCAACTCTTTTCACTAAAACCTATGATGATGAATTATTCGTGTGCCAAATATATGTTGATGATATTATCTTTGGTTGTACTAACCAACATTACAGTGACAAATTTGCCTATATGACGAGTGAGGAATATCAAATGTCTATGATGGCAGAATTGAAATTCTTCTTAGGTCTTAAAATTCGTCAACAATGCAATGGCATCTTCATATCTCAAGAAAAATACCTCATGGATGTGTTAAGGAAATTCGGCATGCAAGATTGCAAAGGTGTCAAAATCCCTATGCCCACAAATGGCCATCTATGCACCGATGAAAATAGTAAATATTTCGATCAAAAGTTATCCCGCTCCATGAATGGCTCTTATTGTATCGATGTGCACCTAGGCTAGTATTATGCTTAGTGTTTGCATGTGTTCCTGTTTTTAAGCTACACCGAAGGAATCACACCATAAGGCTGTGAAACATATTCTTCGAGAGATTCCAAGGATTCGGCTTTCGATCTCATTAGATATCATGACGCTAACGATGCTGGTGATTGAGTGGATCGTAATTCAACATCAGGCACATGCCATTTCCTCGGATGTTCCTTAGTATGTTGGTCCTCGAAGAAGCAGAACTGCGTATCACTGTCTACTACCGAAGCTGAGTACATTGTTGTTAGTTCTTCCTATGCTTAATTGCTATGGATAAAGCAAACCCTCAAGGACTATGACATCAACATGAAGAATGTGCCTCTATACTGTGACAACGAGAGTGTCATCAAGATTTCTCATAACCGAGGTCAGCACTCGAAGACTAAGCACATTCAGATTCGTCATCATTTTCTTCGAGACCATATGTTGAAGGGCGACATCTCCATCGAGCCCATGAATACTAAAGAATAGCTAGCGGATATCTTCACAAATCCCTTGTATGAGAAGATATTTAGCAAGTTGCGGTGTGAGCTAAATATCTTAGAATCTTCGAATGTTCTTTGAAAAGGACACACATCCTAACACTTATGCAAAATTGATGACTTGGATGTGCAACACACGAAGTAACTTTTTCTTCAATCAATGAAGACTAACCCTCTAAGTGTGAAGAAATTAACGAAGAATTTGATTCTTAGAACCCTACGACAATTGTATGAGGTGTGTGAAATCATCATTCTTATATGGTGGGTTACGCCACCAACAAAAGTTCAAAATCTTCAATTTGAGTTTTTCTTCATTTTTGCAAATTCTTCAAATTTGCAATTTCTTCAACTTTTCGACTGTTGTTCTCCATTATATATATATATATATTTGAGTTTTTCATGTCCTCAACAGCATTCACTTATTGCTAATTCTTCAAGTTGATTTGCTTCTAAGTGAATCTGATCGGACTCGTTCCCCCTCTATGCTAAACTCAACCCAGTCTGTTCACAAATTCTTCATGTGGGTTCTATTTGAAACCCGTTCAAAATCTTCACTATGTCCTTGTCAGCTAAAGAATTTGAGAATGAAACATTCAAACTTCCATATCTGAATTTTCGGCTTTTGCCGCTCAAACCATTCTGCATCCCATAATAAGATTAACTACTCACCCACGATCTAACACAATCTCCACCTCTCGGGACGTGGGTGACACATGTCGCTAGGATGGAAAGGGTCAGGGGCATGTTCGTCCAAATTCTTGAGATGGGTAGTTTTCACCGTGGCTATAAATACCCCCTCCCTTCCTCAGACTTCATTTACTCCGCTCAATCTCTCCTCTCTCTATCTCTCTGACCTAGCACCGCTGCTACACTCCATCGTCACCGATGAGGAAGAGCTTCATTGCCTCGACCTCGTTGCTGTCATACTCGCGCCGACCGCGGAAATCTTCACTCCGCCGCCGCCATAGCTGTCTCTCACCACCAAGTTAGGGCCTGGGAGATCTGAATGGACGAACTCCTCCACTTCCATTCCCAATTCGTCATGTTCTTCATCCAGGGTAATTAAAATCTGATTTTACTGCCCTACTTTGATTCTCATGTTTTCACAAAATTTTCAAATGGTGTTTATTCTTCAACTTCCCTATCCTTAAACACCTAGTTGCATCTGTTCTTGATTTGTTTCTCTAAGCTATGTTTTTCTTCAAGATTCCTCAATTGTGTGGATTTTCAAATCTATACAACTCTGGAACCTAAGTCAAGAACGCTTAGTGAAATTTGTCAAGACAGCCATGGTCAAATTCTTCAAACTTGATTCTTTTGAAAAATTTCTGAGAACCCATATGACCTCTCCAAATTCTTCGCACCTATACTCTGTTAGGTACAAAATGTCTACTGCTGAATCACTATGTTCTCATCAAATTAACTCATTGCAGGTTTCCTCGAAGATAAATTGCATACTTCTTCAGAAACATGAATTGTTCAAAATCATCAAGTGAAGAAAATGGTTGATGTAAAAGACCTCAGAAGGGAGGAAAGAGACCAGAGACAAACACTGCTTTTGAGATCCCTAATGACATATATGCAGGGTGTCGATACCATTAACCTAGGGTAGGGTCATAGGCCTGACCTAGACGCCCTACCCAAGGTCACGACCCTAGAATCAAGAACGTTCAAAGTACAACAAAGGATACCGACTGAAGTAACCTTGGAGTGCAATCCACTCGACCAATTATCTCACTCGGAAACCCCAATTCCATTTGACCAAGAAGAGGTCAATCGACCATTCAAGAAACCACTCGGAGTACAGAAGATCTAAAGCCACTCAGGATGGCAACGGTCAGGCGTTGCCTCCGCAGTCTTCAAGAACATTTATATCTCTTTATAGCTATCGCTATCAGTAACGCCCTGTCTTAATGTACATTGAACCCTGTGTAACGGGTGACGGCTGGGGTCCTGACGTACTCTATATAAGCCAGCCCCCCTCTGGCACAACGGTTCACACTCCTGTAACTTTCACGCATAATCCAGTCGACCAGGCCACCGGGCACCGAGACGTAGGGTTGTTACTTCCTCCGGGAAGTGCCTGAACTCGTAAACCTTGCGTGCACAACCTCACCGTAGCTAGGACCTTGCCTCCTCCTACGTACCCCCTATTCTATTGTCAGACTTACTCCCATGACAGTTGGTGCCTATCGTGGGGCAGGTGTCTTAGCGACTTCTGGCAAGGTTGCATTTTTTCCGATCTTCTTCAACATGGTTTCTGGTGGTGGTTTGACTTTGGACTACGAGATCTGACTCAGCACGCTCGTCTTCATCGCCGATGTCTCCGCCTGGTTACAAGAAGCCTCCCTCAACGTCGAGGCCCTTCCCATCCGTGGGGCGGCACACTTCCGTGCGAGTGCCTGAAGCGTCCTCCTGCGGCAGCCGTCAACCTAGTATCTTTCGGCTCCCGCGTTATCCACCCTTCCAGCTGTACGCCGTCACAAGAGATCTGGTCGATCACAGCTTCAGCGCTTGGTGAAACATGCGGTGGCCGGCCAGTCGGCCACCCCACAAGTCATGGCAATCGAGCCCGACGGATCTCTCTACGGACTATTTGACCTGTCAACTGGTTATGCTGAGACTCTGTCTGAGTGTGGGAGCAGCGACCCGACGGTGGAGGTCCTGATGGTCGACATGCTGCGCAACCCACCTGGTTTCCGTCGTAGTGGCGGCGGCCATGGTGGTGGTGGACCGTCTCGCGGCCATGAAGAGTATCACCCTGAAGCCATCACTTCGGAGCAGAGGGAAGAGCTGCATCGTCGCAACGTGGAGGTCCTCCACACCCCCATCATTGGGTAAACATCTGAGGCTTGGGCCTTGGAGACTACGCACCTGGCCACCTTGGCTGACCGCGCACGTCTGGAGAATCTCCAACATTCACTCGATGAACACGCTCGTCGGCAGATCCCCGAATCCAGTCGATGGAATCGACAGTTGTTTCTGCCTGAACCTCAGGTATATCGCACACCAGTCCAGAATCTTGCAGCCGCAACTTGCATAGCAGAGTCGATTCAGCCATCCTGTTCAGAGGCTGGTAGAGGTTTGATGCAAATCCGAGCATTTCTTCGGGCAGCGGGGGAACAAACCTCAGCCGTTTCTCAAACACGCAACAGGATCCACAACAGGTCCATGATGGCGGACACCGTCTAGTTAGCTCACAGCCCAAGATCGCCACCGCGGCATGAGGATCGAGGGCACCGCCAGGAGCACTACCTGGGTCGGAATTATCGACTCGGCTGTGATGACCATCGTCGAGTGCCTATGCCCCATCCGAGGGGCAGATCATATGTGCCCCGACAGTATGATGACATGTGCCATATGGTGATGAGCAGAGAGTTACGGTCGACCCAAGGGAGCCCAGATTTGATGTGAGATCTCTTCTCGTACAGAATCTAGTCCACCGGAGTCGAGCACATAGAGAAGGACAAGATGTACACCACCCGAGTGGAAGCTGAGTGCATGTTTCTGGTCCCGAGTGTTTCAATAGAGCTATCCGAGCTGTAGGGATCCCGCCCAACTTCAGATTGGCGACTGGCGTGAGCAAGTTCACCAGTGAGTTGAAGCCCGATACTTGGTTAGAGGATTACCGAATGGCAGTGCGGATTGGTGGTGGCAATGATGTTGTGGCCATGAAGCACCTCCCCATGATGTTGGAGGGTTCAGCTAGAGCATGGTTGAATTAGTTGGCTCCCGGTAGTTTCTTCAGTTGGGAAGAATTAGCCGAGTGTTTGTCAGGACATTTGAAGGCACTTGCAAACGACCAGCAGGGCTGGCCGAATTATAGCACTATGTCCAGAAACCGAATGAAACTTTGAGAGATTATATCCAAAGACCGACCACTCTTCATCATACCATGGAGAATGTGTCAGAGCATCAGGCAGTTTGCGCCTTCAAGGAGGGCGTTTGGTATAGAGAGCTTAACCTGAAATTCGGTCGGACAGGAGACATGTCCCTGGCTCGAATGATGGACATAGCCACACGGTATGCTAACGGCAAGGAACAAGACCGACTCTGAAGTGGCAAGAACAAACCAGTAGCTCAGGACACCGGGGGAGGAAATTCCAGTCGGAAGCAGAAGTGCAAAGCCCAGCCCGCAGGTCCTAGTGAGGACGCATTTGTGAACCAAGGGAAATTTATAGGAAAGCCTAAGGGGCTATGGATCCCCAAGAAAGTGAAAGATCAAGCGGGAAATGATGTACTTGATTTGCCATGTCACATACACACCAAAAAGATGAAGAGGGAAACCTGATTTACCCTAAGCATACCACTCGACAATGTCGAATCCTAATTTAGAGCTTCCGAGAGGGACATCCTAGTGAAAAGGAAAAAGAATATGATAAGGATGAGGACAAGGAGGAGGATGATAGTTACCAAAGTGTCAATGCCACTTTAGTGATTTTTCTGACATCGAGAGCAAAAGTCGACTAAAAGTCATCAACAGAGAAGTAAACATGGTTGCTCCGGCAATGACATATCTGAAGTGGTCAAAAACTCCCATTACATTCAACCAGTCCGATCACCCAGCGCACGTTGCTACCCATGGGAGGCAAACGTTGCTGGTCAACCCAGTCATTGGGGGGACCCGGCTGACCAAGGTTCTGATGGATGGTTGCAGTGGTTTGAACATTCTGTATGCTGAGACCCTCCGAGGGATGGGCATTCTGATGTCCAAGCTCAGTGAAAGCAACATGAGATTCCACGGAGTTATACCAGGAAAGAAAGCCGATTCACTTGGCCAGATCACTCTTGATGTTGTTTTCGGTGATTCAAAGAATTACCGTAGGGAAAAGTTGACTTTTGAGGTGCTGGATTTCCACAGTGCCTATCATGCTATTCTGGGCAGAACTATATATGCTCGTTTTATGGCTCGACCATGCTACGTGTATCTCAACTTAAAAATGCCTGGCCCCAGAGGTGTGATCATGGTCACGGGAAACTGGCAAAGGGCTGAAGAGTGCCTCCAGAAGGGCTCGAAGATACTGTCATCTGGTGAGACAAAACCTGTCCATGTTCACCCGATCGATCCCAATGCTGCTTCGACCCACATCTTAACGACACTCGACAGCAAATAGGAAGAAGTGCTCAACCAGTTCCTTTGTGAGAACTGGGACATCTTTGCATGGAAACCATCTGGCATGCCAGGTGTGCCTAAGGGACTGGCTGAGCACCATTTGCGCATCGACCCAAAAGTGAAACCTGTCAAAGAGCATCTCCGGCAGTCCACCATGGAGAAGAGGAAATCAATTGGTTAAGAAGTGGCTCGGCTTCTGGCAACTGAGTTCATCCGCGAAGATTTATTATGTTGTTATGGTCCGTAAGAAAGATGCTTCTCTTCATATGTGCATCGATTTCAAAAACATCAATCGGGCCTGCGCGAAAGATCATTTCTCTCTCCCACGCATCGACCAGATTGTCAACTCGACTGCGGGGTGTGAGCGCTTGTCCTTTTTGGATGCATATTCCGGATACCATCAAATCCGATTATATGGCCCAACGAAATGAAAACAGCCTTCATCACCCCATTCAGTTGTTTTTGCTATCTTACCATGCCTTTTGGTATCATGAATGATGGCATCACTTTCATGCGCATGATTCAGAAGTGCTTGCTCACTCAAATTAGTCGGAATGTGGAAGCATACATTGAAGACATTGTTGTCAAGTCACGTAAAGGTTCCGACCTACTCACTGACCTCACTGAAAACTTTGCCAAATTGAGAAGATATGATATCAAGGTCAACTCGTCAAAATGCACATTCGGAGTTCCAGATGGAAAGTTACTCGGTTTCCTTGTTTCGAAGCATGGGATCGACGCAAACCCAGAAAAGGTTGGAGTAATCCTCCGAATGAAACGCCCAGTGCGTGTGCACGATGTTCAGAAGCTTACTATTTGTTTGGCCGCATTGAGTCGATTCATCTCTTGTCTCCTTAAAAAGGCATTGCCTCCTTACCTACTGATGAAGAAGTCTGACAAATTCGAGTGGACTCCTGAAGCTGAAGCAGCGTTTGAAGAGCTCAAAGCCCTGCTTTCCACTCAGCCGGTGCTTGCTGCCCCAATCAGGAAAGAGCCTTTACTACTATACATTGCAGCCACTTGACAAGTTGTCAGCACGGTGCTCACGGTCGAGCGGGAAGAAGAAGGCAAAGCCTACAAAGTTCAATGCCAAGTGTACTATATTTCTAAAGTCTTGACTCCGTCCAAGCAGATATATCCACATTATCAGAGGCTTGTTTATGGAATTTACTTGACCATGAAGAAAGTTGCACACTATTCCTCAGACCACTTGGTTTCAGTTGTCACTAACACTCCGTTATCAAAAATCTTGAACAACAGAGACACAACTGGTCGAGTGGCCAAGTGGGCGATTGAACTCCTTATGTTGGATATCAAGTTTGAAGCAAAGAAAGAAATCAAGTCCCAAGCAATAGCAGAATTCCTCGCCGAGTGGATTGAACAGCAGCAACCGAATCAGATCCACTCGGAAGATTGGACTATGTTCTTTGATGGATCCAAGATGCGAAATGGCTCTAGTGCTGGTGTGATTCTAGTATCCCCACGAGGTGATAAGCTCCGCTATGTCCTCCAGATTCACTTTGATTCTTCAAACAATGAAGCTGAGTATGGAGCACTTTTGTATGAGTTGCATATGGCTATTTCATTTGGCGTTCGTCGCATGATGGTCTACGGTAACTCAGATTTGGTGGTTAATCAAGTGATGAAGGAATGGGATATCACGAGCCATCTATGACTGGTTATTGCAACTTAGGTAGAAAGCTAGAGAAGAAGTGTGAAGGGTTGGAGCTCCACCACATACCTCGGATCAAGAATCAAGCTACTGATGATCTGGCGAAGATAGGTTCCACTCAGAAACCTATCCCCAATAATGTGTTCTTGGAGCATCTCCATACCCCGTCTGTTCAAGAAGATCCCTTTATGGAAGAACCCCCACAACTGATAAGTTCAACCAATCCAACTAAAATTGAGGTCCCAGCCGTAGTCGACCTGATCATGGAAGTTTTGGTAACCACCCCCGACTGGACGGTACCATATATTGTGTATCTGCTCAGAAAGGAACTCCTAGAGGATGAAGGTGAGGCCCGTCAGATTGTCCGTTAATCCAAAGCCTTCTAAGTGATAGGTGGATAGCTTACAGAGAAAGTGTTACTAGTGTTGCTTAGCATTGCATCTCTCAAGAAGATGGTTGACTGATCTTAAATGAGATCCACTCAAGGACCTGTGGTCACCATGCGTCCTCCCAGACCATTCTAGCCAAAGCATACCGAGGAGGATTCTACTGGCCGTGTGCAAATGAGATGGTGAAAGTTATAGTCGACAAGTGTGAAGGTTGTCAGTTCTACTCAAACATGTCTCACAAGCCTGCATCTGCTTTGAAGACTATTCCACTCGTCCGGTCATCTGCAGTTTGGGGGTTGGACATGGTTGGACCTTTCAAGACTGTCAGAAGTGGTTTCACTCATTTGCTAGTGGTTGTCGACAAATTCACCAAATGGATTGAAGCTAAGCCTTTCAAGAATCTTGATTCAAGCACACTGCCATCAGTTCCATCAGAGAGCTTATATTCAGATATTGTGTCCCTCACAATATTATCACAGATAATGTCTCCAACTTTGATTCTAATGAGTTCAAAGCGTTTTGCGCTTCCTAAGGCATTCAGGTTGACTACACATCTGTTGCGCACCCGCAGTCGAATGGACAGGCAGAAAGGGATAATGGTTTGATCCTTCAAGGGCTGAAACCCCCGACTGATGCGCACTCTCAAGCATGCTGCTGGAGCTTGGGTGACTGAAATACCATCAGACCTATGGGGAATGAGAACAACTCCCAACTAGTCGACTGACCGAACTCCCTTCTCCATGGTGTATCGTGTTGAATATGTGCTTCAGAGTGACTTGATGCACAACGCCCCCCAGTGGAACTCTTCTTAGAAGCTGAAGCGGAACACGCACGCCAAGATGCGATTGATATCCTAGAAGAAGAACGAGAGATGTCTCTGATCCGGTCAACCATCTATCAACAAGACCTGCGTCGATTCCACGCCCGTTATGTCAGAGGTCGAGCATTCCAAGAAGGAGACTTTGTGCTCCGAGTGCACCAAAAATGACCTCACAAACTCGCTCTGGCCTGGGAAGGCCCTTTCATCATCACCAAGGTGCTCCACAATGGGGCGTATCACCTCTACAACGTAGCCAAGTTAGAAGATGAGCCACGCTCGTGGAATGCGGAGCTGCTCTATTGTTTTTATACCTAAACACTCGGATCGATGAGTTGTAATAAGAATCCTACAGTTTGCTTATCAAAGACAAGATTTTCGCAGTATCTTAATGATTGTTACCCATCAAGCATATGTGATCAAATCCCCCGGTGGGTGACTTAGCCGTGAACCCAATTCGCCTAAGTTTCAAAAACATTCTAAGTGAAGAGCAATCCTCTCACTCAGGGGCTTAGCCGTGAACCCGATTCGCCGAAGTTACAAAATCTACTCCGAGTGGAGAGCAATCCTCCCACTCGAGGGCTTAGCTGCGACCCCGTACCTGCCTAAGTTACAAAGCTACTCTGTATGGAGACCAATCCTCCCACTCGGGGGCTTAGCTCTGACCCCGTACTCACCTAAGTTACAAAACTACTCCGAGTGGAGAGCAACCCTCCAACTCGGGGGCTTAGCTACAACCCCATTCTCACCAAAGCTACAAAACTATTCCGAGTGGTGAGCAATCCTCCCATGCGGGATCTTAGCTGTGCCCCTGTAATCGCCTAAGTTACAAAACTACTCCGAGTGGAGAGCAACCCTCCCACTCGGGGGCTTAGCTGCGACCCCGTTCTCTCCTAAGTTACAAAACTATTTTGAGTGGTGAGCAATCCTCCCACTCGAGGGCATAGCTGTGACCCCGTACCCGCCTAAGTTACAAAACTACTCCGAGTGGAGAGCAACCCTCACACTCAGGGGCTTAGGTGCGACCCCATTCTCGCCTAAGATGCAAAACTAGTCTGAGTGTTGAGAGATCCTCCAACTCAGGGGCTTAGCTGCGACCCCGTACTCTCCTAAGTTACAAAACTATTATGAGTGGTGAGCGATCCTCCCACTCAGGGGCTTAGCTGTGACACCGTACTTGCCTAAGTTACAAAATGGTTCCGAGTGGAGAGCAATCACCCCACTCAGGGCTTAGCTGTGACCCCCTTCTTGCCTAAGTTATAAAACTATTCCGAGTGGAGAGCAATCCTCCCACTCGGGGGCTTAGCTGTGATCCCGTACGTCGAGTGAAGTGCTCTCCTCCCACTCAGCGGCCCGGTTGCACTCGGAGCTGCGCCACAAGTACAACGTCCGATTGCACTCGGAGCTGCTCCACAAGTACAACGTCCAGTTGTAATCGAAGCTACGCCACAAGTACAACGTCCGGTTGCATTCAGACCCGCACCACAAGTACAACGTTCGGTTGCACTCCGAGCTGCGCCAGAAGTACAATGTCTGGTTGCACTCAGAGCTGCACCACAAGTACAACGTCCGGTTGCACTCAGAACTACTCCACAAATACAACGCCAACCCCGAGTGAGGAGCGACCCATTCGCTCAAAGTTTCAGCTATTATCCCTGATTCACGAGAAGTCAAAAAACTCAAAGGTGATGAAGAGAAAGACAACCACATTCAAAGGAAAACTAGGTTCCGATAAATCCAGCAAGGTTCAGAACTGCGAATTCAAGTACTCGGGCGTCAGACACAAAAGAGTTTAATGGTTACAAAATCACTCGCCATTCCGAGGCAAATAAAAGTGAGGCATCAAGTTTGTTCACTGCGCAGGAGGAGGGCTAGCTGGCTCGATGAACTCATCTAGGTCAATTCCATCAGCGATGCGAGTAGCATCCTCGATGAAGGTCTCCGTAAAGGACTGGAACTTAAGCTTCTTGGTATTGGCGACCTTGATAGCCATCAGCTTCTCTTCTCTAGCTTCTATGCAATGAACGCGGACCAGAGACAGAGCCACGTCAGCGCCGCATCGAGCAGAGGACCTCTTCCAAGCCTGCACTCGACCAGGAATTTCATTGAGTCGAGTCATCAAAGACTCAAGGTCGTTTTGAAACGTCACTTTTGGCTAGAGTTCTGTGTCGATCTGTGACATCACCACCTTCAGTCGTGCAAGATACTCCAGAACGCTGGTGAGGTGAGATTCCAGTCGCAGCGCATTCATCGCAGCTTCATCTTTGATGAGGAAGCTAATGGGGTCCAGACTCGTCTCAATCCACCCAGTCTCTTCCTCAATTTTGACAGAATTCTGCAAAAACAGGAAAATAATGAGTCGACGGTCACATGATGAGTTGGCTGTTGCAAATCAGTCAGACAAGGGAAAGTACCTTCAAGCATAAGGAACATCTTCTTGGCGAGTCCTCTTTGTTGGCTTCATTAATGGCAGCCTTCAGCTTGGAATTTTCCTCTTCCAACTTTCCGACTGAAGCGAGCTTCTTGTCAGCAAGTTCAGTTTTCTCTCGCCTATCTACTACGCCGCTGCAAGGTCGAGGTCCTTCTGCTCCAAAGCCTGCTTCATTTTGTCTAAAGAAATAACATTCTTCAGATGAGCTTGGAGTTTTCTGTTTTCACTATGCACATTTGTTCAAGTAGAGTCACTCGGTTCAAAAAATGTAAGGAAAAGATGACAAGGCATACAGTAGACAATTTATTACCTTCCATGGCAGCTGCTTCATCCATAGCCTTCTGAAAGTTCTCCCTGGCCAGCTCCTGGTCGAGATTGAGCTGGATCTGTTTCCTTTCCAATACAGTAAGTAAACCCCGAGTTCACAAGATTTCTGCAATCAATGTGTAAGACACGTCAGTCTAAAGGAACAATGATCAATTGCTTCTGAGTGATAAGATACAAGTTCAGGTCATTACGGTAAAAAGAGTTCTAAGACTACTACCAAATCAAACATTCAAAAGTAGTCTCGGGGAGTACACCTAGTGGGTGCACTTTGCGTGCCCCCACTTCTTCGACTTTCCTCTCGACATGGTCCGTCCAGTCGGAGTAAAAAAATGGCAACACTTATTCTCAGACCACCGCCGACTGCCCGTAGTCGACCGTGGTCTCGGGGACTACACCCAGTGGGTGCACTCGGTGTGCCCCCACTGGTCCGGAGCCCACTCGGCACGACCTGTCTGGACCGAGTGGAAGAAATGTAAAGAGACATTCGACAAAGACCCCCACTAAATCAAACATTCGACGGCGGTCTCGGGGATTACACCCAGTGGGTGCACTCTGCTTGCCCCAACTGATTCAAGGATACACTTGACACGATCTAGTCGACTCAACTGGAAGAACAATTCAGCAAAAGTCAAAGCACCCAGTGGGTGAACTGATGCAAGGTGTAGACTCATGATAGATGCACATTAAAAGGTTTGAAAATGTTCATCCACGGACATCTTAAGAATAATAAAGGAGCGGTTTTCAAGTACCATATCCTAACAGAGCAAAGATCGAGCTGAAAGATCAGTCGGAAGTCAACTCACCTGAACATTGGTTTGAAGAGCAGAGCTGGCATCATAGGAAGCCTTGCTAGCTTCGTGCACCACCTTAATTTGCTCCATCATAAGGCCTGCTTGGCGTATAGCTTCCTTCACAGCGCTCACTGGGTCCTCTAGGACATGATGGGTAACAAAGAGTGGAGTTGGTGGAACAGTCGAAGCAGCCAGGGGATCTGAGGCATGGAGTTGCACAGACGGAGCAAGGACTTGGGTGGTCGACGCCGAAGGACGATCAATCGACACAGGATCGGCAAAAGAAATCGAAGCCCGAATTGGATCTCCAGATTGTTGGATCACTAATTCTGGCACTGATGTCGACCGAGGTACCTTGCTGGCAGGCGGCCTCTTGCTCGAAATCCTACCCTTTCTTCCCGTGGTCTTCTAAGGCACATCTTCGTCGTCGTATGGAAGACCAATGAAAGTTGGTGGTGCTGCAAAGGACTCGACCACAAGAGTTCAGTCGACCAACAATACAATTGACATAACGAGGGCAAGGTTGTATAGCTGTGCCTGCTTTGGAAGTGTCCGCATCATTAGTCTCCTCATCATCTTGGTCCTTGTAAATGTCCATGGAGGTCCCAGAACCAGCGGCGCTGAAAGTTTCAGAACTCACTCCATCAAGCGAGAGAATGAGTCGATAGAAACATAGAAGTTCCCAAATGACACAAAAGCAAAGAGAGAAATCAAAATACTTACGTAGAAGCGATAGGAACATCCACCTTGATCTTGGGCAGGGCCTTCTGAGGCTTTGAAGGGGCGGTCTTGAGCTGCTTGGCAGCCTTTTCAAATGGCTCCAGAGACAAAGTCCGACTGTGTTTTTGCACCTGTGTGCTTGGAGGAGCTGCCTTGCCACGCCCACCCGCAGGGTCTTGAGACTGTTTGGATCGATGCTTTGAGCGAGGTGGTGAGTCGACTTCTGCACTACCGCCCGAGTCGTCATTGTCGTTTTCATGGTAATCATGGGATTGCCAGTCGCCGCTCTCATCTGTGCTCTCCGTTCCCTCCTGGACTTTCTCCGTGTTTGGCATCGAGTACATCTCAGGATAAATCTGCAAGGCAAGAAGTTAAACAAGCATCAATCAGATACAGACAGTTGCAAATTAGAATAAAAATACACTCGGTTACAAAGGTCAGACCTTGTACGGCTTGTTTTGGGCGTCGAATGGTGCAACTCTTCTGGACCCCCTAGGGTTGTCTTTGTTTCCAGTGATGCTTCACAGCCACTGCTCCACCGTCTCCTCGGTGACTTCCTCTGGGTCGACCCGAGTGGTGTCGCTAGGGCTCGAGTACATCCAAATCAGATGATCGCGAGCTTGAAGAGGCTGGATGCGTCTGTCGAGAAACATCTCCAACAAATCCATGCCAGTCACGCATTCACGGACCAGTTGGACTACCCGGTCAACTATCATGGACTCCTCTCCCTTGTCTGCTAGAGTCACGATCAGCGAAGAGGGTTGGCGGACTCGATCCATGGTGAAGGGGGGAAGACCAGTCGACTGACCAAGAGTCGGAATATCTTGGCAATAGAACGAGGTCGACTGCCACCCTCTAACCGAATCGGGAATGGTCATAGCTGGAAAAGTACTCCTACCTCTCATCTGAATCCCTAAACCCCCACACATTGGGATCACGTGCGTCTTTTCATCATTCGGATTTTCTTTCTTCACAGATTGAGAACGACTAGTAAAGATGTGCTTGAATAAGCCCCAATGCAGTTGATAGTCCAAGTGAAAGTGCGTTAAGTCGACTAGGGGGGTGAATAGGCGATTTTTGTAAATTCTTCACTGAGGAATTTCGGGGTGAAGAAATTCCTAAGCGAAGAACTACTTGCAGCGGAATAAGTACTCGGATGCACACATGACATAACATAAGCATGGACATCATGATTGATTATAAACAAAACATAGAGTATAGAAAGCGTAAGCACATGATAAAACAGGGTGAAGACAAACAGACTGAAGCAACTGAACTAAGGAAATTGAGAAAGTCTTTAGTTAAAGCCTTCAAACAGATGTGAATAGGTACGCAACACAAGAATGAAGAAATGAAAGGGTTGAGGAAATAGAACCAGTTAGCTTGGTGAAGATAATGATTTGGTAGACTAGTTCCAACTGCTGTGACAGTTGTACGTCTGGTTAGGGTGTCTAGGTATTCAAACCTGAGAACACACAGTCCCGGACACCCAGTCCTGAACACACAGTTCAGGACACTTTGTCCTCCCCGTATTCCCCTTGAACTAAGGTCACACAAACCTCGTCCAGTCACTCATGGTAAGTCTTCAGGTGACTTCCAATCCTTCACGGACTCGGTCACTCGGTGATCCACAATTCCTCTTGGATGCTCTAGACCATGAGGCCTAACCGTCTGGAGGATGCACAGTCCTCAAAGGTAACAAGCGTCGGTTCCGCACATGAACAATCTCTTCAGTGATGCTCAGTCACTTTGGGTTTGTAGGTTTTTGGTTTGGGGTTTGGGTTTTTCCTCACTTGATGATTTTCGCTCAAAGTCCTCAGAGGATGGGATGCTCTCAATGACAAGTGTCAGTTTCTCTCAAAGCATCCAACCAACTAGTGGTTGTAGGGGGAGGCTATTTATAGCCTAGGGAGCAGCCCGACATGATAAGACATAAATGCTCTTGAATGATATGACCGTTAGGTGGGTAAATATTTCGGGACAGCTGGCGCGTAGCCCAGCAACGGTCGGAAATTTGGCTATCAAGTTCCTCAGGGCTATCATGTTCCTCACTTGTAGGCAATCCACACTGGCGAATTCCTAACTCCTCAGTCAGAACAAATTCCTTAGAGACCAGAAGAACTTCCTCTCTATCACCGAAGAAATTGACTGAACTATATGACATTTCCAATGGCTTCACTCGAAGGGATAGGTAGGTGTAGGATTTTGAGATGAGCATCACTTGGAAACTTTTCCTTAGTTTTACCTTGACCCCCTTTAACAGTATGGTGTTTCCTATGACTCAAGAAAGAGAAAATGAAACTACAAGAACAAAAGTCTTCACGCTTCATGTTCCTCGCCTGAATATCAAGTCTTCATGGTCACACCAATTTCTTCAATTTCAAAGTCTTCAGAAAGTCTTCAGAAATCCAAAGTCTTCATTCGAACACATTCACTTTTAGAGGCCGACTTTCTCTGTAAATATCAAACTCCTCATAGACTTATAGACCTGTTGAGGGAGTCCTGGATTAGGGGGTCTCCGGACAGCCAGACTATATCCTTTGGCCGAACTGTTGGACTATGAAGATACAAGATTGAAGACTTCGTCCCGTGTCCGGATGGGACTTTCCTTGGCGTGGAAGGCAAGCTTGGCAATATGGACATGTAGATCTCCTCCCTTGTAACCGACTCTATGTAACCCTAGCCCCCTCCGGTGTCTATATAAACCGGAGGGTTTAGTCCATAGGACAACAACAATCATACCATAGGATATCTTCTAGGGTTTAGCCTCTACAATCTCGTGGTAGATCAACTCTTGTAATACTCATATCATCAAGATCAATCAAGCAGGACGTAGGGTATTACCTCCATCAAGAGGGTCGGAACCTGGGTAAACATCATGTCCCCTGCCTCATGTTACCATCCGCCATAGACGCACAGTTCGGGACCCGCTACCCGAGATCCGCCGGTTTTGACATCGACATTGGTGCTTTCATTGAGAGTTCCACTATGCCATCACCGTAAGGCTCGATGGCCCCTTCGATCATCGGTAACGATGCGGTCTAGGGGGATGTTTTCCTCCCCGGACAGATCTTCGTATTCAGTGGCTTCGCACTGCGGGCAAATTCGCTTGGCCATCTGGAGCAGATCAAGAGCTACGCTTCTGGCCATCAGGTCAGGTTCGGAAACTTAAACTACACTGCCGACATCCGCGGAGACTTGATCTTCGACGGATTCGAGCCCATGTCAGGTGCACCGCACAATCACGATGAGCATGTCGTAACTCTGCCGTCGGACAGTGTTCGGGAGATCTCATCTGCAACTACTCCGGCCTTCAATCCGGAGAAAATTGCGCCATCTGAGGACGGAGGGATAGACCCCGCCATGGAGGCTGCACTCTCAGTTGTGATGGAGCTGGATACTAACTTCACCCCTTACGAGAGCCGTGTTGCTGAACCACTGGATTCTTCTCCGACCATAGACTCCGAGCCGCCTGCATCCGTGCCTATCGAATCCGGTTGTGCGCCGATCATGGAGTTCACCTCCGCAGATATCTTTCAGCACTCACCTTTCGGCAATGTGCTAAATTAATTAAGGTCTGTCTCCTTGTCAGCGGACGACGAAGAAATTCGCTGCCCACCCACCACCCACTTAGTAGCCACTGTCGACGACCTAACCGACATGCTCGATTTCGACTCTGAAGACATCGACGGCATGGACGACGACGCAGGAGAGGAAAAGGAACCAGTACCCACAGGGCGCTGGACAACCACTCCACCACATGACATATACATGGTGGATAGACCCAAAGAAAATAATGACGAAGAACGGTAGGATGCAGCGAAGAATAGCTCCCTCGAGAAGCAAGCAAAGCATCGGCGTAGGTGCCGCTCAAAATCGCGCCTCGGCAAAAATAGTGATAACGGCGCAAGAGAAAATAACACTCCAGTCGACTCCAGAGGAAACGATGACCACATCGACCCAGCGGCAGAGGACGATGAAACTGCAAATGGCGAACATAGTATGGATCTGATGTCCGAACACGGCGACGCCGAGTATAAACCTCATCAAACCCCCTCTAGGGAGGAAAACAGTCCGGACGAAGATGCACACATCATCCCGGAAACGCACTTGGAGCACGAGAACCTCCGCAGAAGGCTTATTGCCACAGTGAGGAGTCTGAAGAAGCAGAAGCAAAGGCTTAAGGCCGCACAAAATACGCTCAACAGTAGGTGGAAGTTACCACACAAGGAGCTATCCAAAGCACAAGCTATTACCTGGATTCGACGATGAGGCCTTAGAGCCCACACAGCCGAAAAATAAAATGGCCAACTGACTGGATCAACCACCTTGTGACCGCGATAGAGCGGCTAACAAGGTCGCACATAAGTCAACACATGATCTATCGAGGACTTGCGCCAAAAATCCAGTATGACCAGATCCATCTATGGATCTAGGAAGCGCGCTCCGGCACAAAATCAAAACCGAATACTACAACCTTCCGAACGCCATGATACATCCAAATACAGGGGTGCCACACCCCCCCTATGTTTCACCGGTGAGGTGCTGGACCATGAATTCCCAGAAGGATTCAAACCAGTGAACATAGAGGCGTACGACGGGACCACAGACCCTGGGGTCTGGATTGAGGACTTCATCCTCCATATCCATATGGCTCGTGGAGACGATCTCCATGCCATCAAGTACTTGCCCCTCAAGCTTAAAGGACCAGCTCGGCACTAGCTGAAAAGCCTCCCCGAAAACTCAATTGGAAATTGGGAGGAGCTCGAGGATGCTTTTCGGGCTAATTTTCAAGGGACCTATGTCCGACCTCCGGATGCAGACGATTTAAGTCATATAATTCAACAGCCCGGAGAGTCAGCCCAAAAGCTTTGGAACAAGTTTCTCACTAAGAAGGACCAAATCATCGACTGTCCGGACGCCGAAGCCTTAGCAGCTTTCAAACACAGCGTCCGAGACGAATGGCTCGCCAGACACCTCGGCCAAGAAAAACCAAGAACAATGGCAGCCCTGACAAGCCTCATGACCCGCTTTTGCGCGGGCGGAGATAGCTAGTTAGCCTGCAGTAGCACCATCAACCCAAGCACATCCGAAGTCAGGGATGGCAATGGAAAACCACGACGCAGTAAAAGCAAGCATCGCAATAAAGAAGATATCCCAGACAATACGGCGGTAAACGCCGGATTTAGGGGCTCTCGACCGGGTCACCGAAAAAAGCCTTTCAAAGGCAGCAAAGATGGACCGTCTAGCCTAAACAAGATTCTAGACAAACTATGTCAGATTCATGGCACCCCCGATAAACCTACAAATCACACCCACAGAGAATGCTGGGTCTTCAAGCAGGCCGGTAAGATTAACGACGAACACAAGGGGGGGGAGACACCAAGCGAAGACGAGGACGAACCTCGCCAGCAAAGCACTGGAAGACAAAAAAAATTCCCACCTGAGGTTAAAACAGTAAACATGATCCATGTGACGAAGAGGAGAAGCAAACATGCACTCTGAGACATATGCGCCATAGAGCCCGTCACCCCCAAGTTCACCCCCTGGTTGGCCTGCCCGATCACTTTCGATCGCAAGGATCACCCAAGAAGCATCCGGCATGAAGGATTGGCTGCCTTGATGTTAGATCCAATAATAAACGGATAGCATCTCACACGAGTCCTTATGGATGGCGGCAGTGGTCTAAATCTGATATATCAGGACACAATCCGCAAAATGGGGATAGACCCGACAAAAATCAGCCATAGTAATACTACCTTCAAGGGAGTAATACCAGGCCCAGAGGCCCGCTGCACGGGCTCTCTATTACTAGAGGTTGTATTTGGCTCTTCCGACAACTTCCGAAGCGAAAAGTTAACTTTCTACATCGCTCCATTCCGAAGTGGCTATCAAGCACAACTCGGAAAAGCGGCTTTTGCTCGTTTTAATGTAGTACCACATTACGCTTCTCTCAAGCTTAAGATGCCCGGTCCACGTGGCACCATCACAGTTAGAGGAAATATTGAGCGTTCTCTACACACAGAAGAACGTGCGGCAGCTTTAACAGCCGAGCACTAGACGGCCTCACCAACCAGAATAAACGACAGGTCGTCAAGACCACGGACACGGTTAGACGAGTCCAGCGCATCACAACATATACATGACATTGGTTTGATGGTTAAACCCTCACAGATGGTACAAGGGGCTTCCCACGTGTAATCAGGGCTAGTTCGGCTCAACTTGACTTATCTTGAATTTTAATGGCTTATTGATAATAACCAATTTTCTGGCACGACAACTTTCACCTAAGTTCTTCTCTTTTACAGATGACAATCGCGCTACACTCGTCCAGGACATGGCACAACGGAGACACGGGCGCAGACGTGCAGTAGGGACCCGCTCAAAGGTTTCTTTTCAGATTAAGACCCTGCGTAAACCTTTTTTACTGTCTCTTGTTGTTCACATCCTTCGGATACTCAATACAACTGAGAAGGATGCTGACGTTATTGGCATGTGGCCACGTCAGGATATTGCATGTACCTGGACACTTGGGGTTTATTATTAAGGGCATTGTTGAGCCCGGCATATGTTATAAAGACCAAATACCTTAGGGAGTGTTCGGCGTCGCGAGTTTGGCCTTATATGCATCAACTCCGAATCATGTCTTTGGTCAAATGTTCGGTTTGCCCGGCTCCCGTGTTTTCCTACCTTACGTTCCGCTCTATCGGCTAAGGTGGCACCGGGAGAACTATTGCGATTGTGCCCTGGTTCATCCGGATGAGCACCTCAGTAGAGAAAGCTAAAAACTGATTGTCATGATAAAGCGCGAGACTGGTGAACCACTCGATGACTTTGCAGAATCTTTGGGATTCCTCCGCATTAAAGAAAGGCCGTTTCCTGGTCATGTACGAACGCGCCCCATATTCGCACAAGCGCGGAAGTACCAGGGGCTATATAGTAGTCCCACCGTTAAACTCCTATGGCTAAGTGAAAGTGTTAAAGCAATATAGTCTGATTGCCTAGTTCGCTACGCTACCACCTCCTTAATGGACCAAGACGTTGGATCAAGTGTGAATACGCGTTTTCTGTGAACACCCCCACATTATATGCGTGGGGGCTGAAGCCGACGACTGCAAACTTTCAGGTTATATACATAAACGGCCGCACAGGAGGCATCATAATACTTTCAGGCAAAAGTATAAACATAGCCTTTATAATTCAATAAATCATTCTTTTTACAATGGGAATACATGTCACTAGAACATAATATCATTCAAGCACTGAGCCTCTATTGAACGAGCGCCTTCAAGGACTTCTTCAAAGTAGTGCTCGGCAGCTACTCGGCCCACGTCCGAACCCTGTGTTGCAATAGTGGTGGCCTCCATCTCTGCCCAGTATGTCTTGACACGGGCAAGTGCCATCCGCGCACCCTCTATGCACGTCCACCTCTTCATAGCGTCAATGTGCGGCACAACACCAAGGAATTGCTGCACTAAACTAAAGTAACTATTCGTCCTTGGCCCTTCCGGCCGCAGATGATCCACAACAGACCTCATGGCAAGTCCGGATAACCTATGGAGCTTGGCCCACTCGGCCATTCGCTCATTCAACAGCAGCGGACGCACTTGAGCATGGAACTGTGACCAGAATAGCTTTTCCACTTCACGATCTTTTTGATCCTTGAAGTACTCGGCCGCATCAGCAGCACTCGCTGCCAAATCCACGTGTGCATCTACAGAACTCCATAGTTCATCAAGAGGGGCATACTTCAGACCTCCGAACTTAGTCCGCAACAAAAAAGGTTTCCCAGCCACAATATCCCCAGCTTGACGCAGCTCCTCCTTCGCCGCTCTGATTTTGGAGTGGGCTTCCTTGGTTGCTATCATGGCCTTCTCTAGGTCGTCGCCTTTGCTCGGCTTTCTTTTTCAAGAAGCTGGTAACTGGCGGCGGCATCTTTCAAATCAACGGCCATCTTGGCTATTCTTTCCTTGCTTTGTCAATGCGCAGCCTATTCGGCCCGCAGTTCTTCGACCGCCTTTAGAGTGGCCGCATCACTATTCCTGGCTTGTTCCTTGGCTCGGGCAAGTTCTGCCAGAAGGGTCTCCACGGCAGCAGTGTAACACCCTCAATGCGACTATAGCTCCCACGTGTCGAGGCACGACTTGGAGACATAATCGCATTGAAGACATATGTCGCAAGTTAGGCAATCTTCACAAACATCCCATGTAATAAAATAAAAGGGGAGATAACATAGTTGGCTTACACTCGCCACGTCACATCACAGTACATAGATAACATACATCATCCAAACACTCATGGCCTGACTACGGCGCCAAAATAGAAAATAACCCAACATGCGACACGGTCCCAATCACCCCCAACTGGGCACCACTACTGATCGTCGGGAAATGAAACATAGTATCGTTGAGAGTCTTCGTCGAACTCCCACTTGAGCTCGTACTCGTCACCTGGAGCGGAATCACCTGGACCTGCATCTGGAGTTATAGTAATCTGTGAGCCACAGGGACTCAGCAATCTCGCACCCTCGCGATCAAGACTATTTAAGCTTATAGGAAGGGTAAGGCAAATATATGTGGAGCTGCAGCAAGCGACTAGCATATGTGGTGGCTAACTTATACGCAAAAGAGAGAGCGAGAAGAGGAGGCAAAGCGTGAGCGAGAATCTAGAGGAACAACCTGCGCAAGCATTACTCCAACACCGTGTCCACTTCCCGGACTCCGCCGAGAAGAGGCCATCACGGTAACACACTCAGTTGATTCATTTTAATTAATTAAGGTTCAAGTTATCTACAACCGGACATTAACAAATTCCCATCTGCCCATAACCGCGGGCACGGCTTTCGAAAGTTCAATCCCTGCAGGGGAGTCCCAACTTAGCCCATCACAAGCTCTCACGGTCAACGAAGGAATAGACCTCCTCCCAAGACGTTCCGATCAGTCTCGGTATCTCGGTAACTCAAGACACTTCGACAGGTTAAAACAAGACTAGCAACACCGCCCGAATGTGCCGACAAATCCCGATAGGAGCTGCACATATCTCTTTCTCAGGGCACACTTAGATGAGCCAGACGTCGGGTAAGCCAGCCCCGAGTTGCCCCTGGTAGCCTCGGACATCGCTCGGTGGGACCAACACTCAGAGGAGCACTGGCCCGGGGGGTTAAAATAAGATGACCCTTGAGTCTGCAGAACCTAAGGGAAAGAAAAGGGGCTAGGTGGTGAATGGTAAAACCAATGTTGGGCATTGCTGGAAAAGCTTTAATCAAGGCGAAATATCAAGGGGTTCTCATTATAACCCAACCGCGTAAGGAACGCAAAATCCGGGAACATAACACCGATATGACGGAAACTAGGGCGGCAAGAGTGGAACAAAACACTAGACGAGAGGCCGAGCCTTCCACCCTTCACCAAGTATATAGATGCATTAAGATAACATGGAAATATAATAATATCCCAACAAGTAAATAAAAGATGTTCCAACAAGGAACGACCTCCAATCTTCACCTGCAACTAGCAACGCTATAAGAGGGGCTGAGCAAAGCGGCAACATAGCCAATCAATGGTTTGCTAGGACATGGTGGGTTATAGGATTGACATGGCAATTGGGAGGCTGACAAGAAAATGGTAGTCATTGTAGCATTGGCATAGCAAAAGAGCGAGCAAACTAGCATAGCAAAGATAGTAGTGATTTCGAGGGTATGATCATCTTGCCTGCAAAGTTGTCAGAGTTGACTGGATCCTCAAAAGCAAACTCAACGGGCTCCTCGTTAGAGAACTCGTCTCCCGGCTCTACCCAAACAAGACAAACAAGCAACAAGGATACAATCAACCACGTGCAAACTCAATCAACACGATGCAAAGATGATATGCTATGCGGGATGCGAGGCGGGACGCAAAATGCAAGATATGACAGGAAATGCATGAACCTGGCCTCAACTTGGAATTCCAAGGGTGCCACTGGAAATATGATATGAAATCTCTTGAAAACGATATAAAGAACGCCGGAATCGGAGTTACGGTTTGGAAATGGCAAGCGATTTAAGAATGACACCAGTCTGCGATTTACAGCAAGTAGGCATCTAAATGCAATGAAATGAACATGCTACAGCATCCAAACATGAAAACAAAATACATGGAAGGGATGCACACAAGATTCTTAACAAAAGTCTAGCACTGTGCCACGGACAATTCATCCATTATGAGGTTCAAACAAGCATGTCAAAAACGCAAATGCAAAACAGATTTCAGACTTAGTGAAATTAACACTTGTCTGAAATTTCAGATCATGAAGCCCTCTTCGGAGCAACAAAACAACATGATACATGACCTGATTATGACAAAGAAGAACATGGCATGGAGCTACTCAACAAGCTTAACAAAAGACCCTAAGTGACCTGGGGCCAAAAGGGATCACAAAATATACTAATAAGCACACGAACATAGCTAAAACACAATCAGTTTTCAGACTTGGTGAAAACTGAGACATGCTGAAATATAACTCACGAAGGCACGTAAACGAGCTCGATGCACTCACTACGGTGCAATTAATGACAAGGCAAGCATACATACATTAAGAAGGCACAAAATGCTAGCTAGACATGGCAAGAATAATGGCATAGCATGCACGGATCAACTACAATAACATCGGCAAAATCGCAAACGAGTTGACGATCTGCCCAGATTCACAACGAAGCAAAAGTAGAGCTCGATTGACTCAAGCTAGGTTGCTCCATAATTGCAAACAAAGATATGGATGGATAGAGAATAACAAGATTAACAAAACTCCTTTACAGATCATCCTCAAAAGTGGCACGGATCACTAGGAAACAACACGAACATATGGCATCATGAACTAAATAATCCCAGACTTAGTAGCCCCTGAAAACAGATTTACCAGCTGCCTCACTTTGCAAGCTTGCACAAGTCACCACACACATCCTAAAAATGCATGGGTTGCACCTCTGGAAAGATAACAAGATGCTTAATAAAACATATGAAGGACTCACAGGCATAGCATGGACACAATAATCATGGCAAAAATGACAAAAGTCTAAGATGAGCTAGCAGATCTGACAATTAACTCACGAAGCCCTCTTCTAACAGCATTTCGGGCATCAAGATGAACTCAAATGAAAATGATGCACTGGAATGAAATGATGTACTCGTCGAGACGAACATTTTGATATGATATATGCCCAAATCGGAGCTACGGATGCGGAGATATAGCCGGTCAAAGTAGGCAAGAAAATTAGGGTTTTCAGAGGAAAAGTCAACCCCGGCGAGATTGGATCTCAGATCCGGCGTGCACTGTAGCAGGGCGCGGGGATAGAGGATGACCGGCCGGAGAGCTCGCCGGAGTGGAAGCCGAGGAGGAGGCCGGGGCGGCGGATCCTCGCCGGAGATGGGCGGCGGCGGCGTCGGCGGCGGCGGTGGCGCTCGTGGACGAGGAGGCCGGCTCGGGTGGCGCTACCGGCGAGGGGGCAAGCCGCGGCGGAGCTCGCCTGCGACAGGGTGGGGCGGCGGAGGCGGCGAGCTCCCGGGCGGCGCGCGGGAGGAGGAAGGAGATGGGCGGCGGCGCGCCGACCTGGGCCGTAGGGGCCCTACGCGGGCCGGGCGGGCCGCGCGCGGTGGCGCCGGCGGGGAGGACACGTGGCGGCCCCCTAGTGGCTCCGGGCGGCGGCGCATCTCGTCTGGCTGAAAACGGACATTGTCCGGCGGCGGGGTAGATTTTTAGGGTTTGGGGAAGAATGAACCGCGAATTTCGGAGGGGGTGTATATATAGGCATAGAGGGAGCTAGGAGAGTCCAAATGAGGTGCGGTTTTCGGCCACGCGATCGTGATCGAATGCTCTAGGACATGGGGCAGAGTTTGGTGGGTTTTGGGCCAAAATGGAGGGGTGTTGGGCTGCAACACACACGAGGCCTTTTCGGTCCCTCGGTTAACCGTTGGAGTATCAAACGAAGTCCAAATGATACGAAACTTGACAGGCGGTCTACCGGTAGTAAACCAAGGCCGCTTGGCAAGTCTCGGTCCAATCCGGAAATGTTTAATCCCCACACACGAAAGAAAGTTAGAAATGACCACCGGAGGAGAACGAAGCGCCGGAATGCAAAACGGACAACGGGGAAAATGCTCGAATGCATGAGATGAACACGTATGCAAATGCAGTGCACATGATGACATGATATGAGATGCATGACAAAGACAACAACACACGGAGACAAAGACCCGAACCCGAGAAATAAATATAACTTAACACCGGAAACGGAAAGAGTTGGAGTACAAATTGGGAAAGTTACATCCGGGGTGTTACAGGCAGCTCCATCTACAGTCACAACATATTAAAGATACTGGCATCATGCTCCTCTTACTATGTTTTGATTACCGGAGAAATCACATACCCTATGCCTCGTCAAGCCGCTTGTTGACAAGCACGATGTCGGCATCTGCCGCATCAAATTGCCGCTTCAGCTCGGCAAACTCATCAGTCCGGCTAGCCACCGGACCTTCAGCCACCTGCACATGAAGGCAGCCTGATTATTACCTGGGACTATGATCCTCTGTTTGCCGCCGTTCTCGACGACAACCAGAGTCTCAGGGGCTACTATCTGCATAGGGCACACCTAACATACACTATTCCACGTACCTCAAAGCCTTTCAGCAGACTCATAAAAGCTTCGTGCAACCCGCTTTCGGCGGATGAAATCCTCTCAATCACCGTACCCATTAGTGTCGGTGGGAATGACACCTATGGGATCACAAGAATCCCTACTACGGTTGCGGGGTGCGGGGTCATGAGAAGAGCAGATCAAACAGATAGCACACGGTTCGTTTATCCAGGTTCGGGCCGCGAGGATGCGTAAAACCATACTCCTGCTTTGGTGGATTGTATATCTGTGTTCTTGAGCTAGCTATGGGGCGTGAGGAGCTCCAAAAAGCCGAATCCTCCTCCTGGTCGCCTCGGGCCTCCTTTTATAGGAAGGGGTTGCCACAGTGGCACACAGGAGGTGGAAATGGTACAGTGATGTGAGGTTATCCCTCGCATTACATGACAAGGCGCCTTTAATGCGTCTTGCCCAGGTGACCTTGCTTTATCGGGGACGGGGGAGAGCCATGTCTCGTCCGTCACCGCTCCCTCTCATATCGACACGCGCCCTGGCCAGCGGCGCCCGCGGTGCCATGTAGGCAGGCAGGCAACTGAGGTGGCACAGTGGTGGGTCTCCACGAAGATCCGCATGCCGCCACGCAGGTGCTTGTCCAGCTGGTTGGGTCGGCAGCTGCATGCGAACGGCGGTGGAGGTTTGACTGGCGTGGGCCTGATGGTGGCCCTACGGGTGTTCTTGGCAAGGGCCTTGCCGGGGCCCCGGCAAGGGTCTAGCCGTGGCGCCTGCTGTCATCCCCGGCAAGGCTCTTGCCGGGGGCCTTGTGGTCCTCCTTTGATGGGATCCCGCCAAGGATCATCATCTTCTAAAGGGTGTATCTGATCTTGAATGTCTTCACAAAGATCTGCATGCCACCACGGGGATGTCTCCTGAATCCTTGCCCCATGGGGGCAGTGGACTCAAGGGTGACTCACTCGGTAGGTGTGGGGCGAGCTGCCACGGCAAGGGTTTTGCTGGGTTTGCTAAAACCACCTCCCGGGAAGGATCTTGCCGGGGGGGTCCGCTTTGTCCCCTTTGCTCTTTGTGGTCTTGGTCTTGGCGTCATTCTGCTTCTCCTGAGCTTCGGCCTTACCTTGGCTCACCTCCCTTGCCTTGCTCAGTGTGGTGGTGCCCGTGGCTCAGACTGCCCGTGCACTGTTATAGGGCCTGGGCCACACGTAAGCGCAATCGCGTCGTTGGGCTAGGCCCATAAACGGTGCGCGGGCAGGCGGGGCGGTTTTTACCGCGGTAAGTCTCTTCGCACGCTGCGCTTTCCATGCTTCCCGCGCATGGCGCTGCATGGGGAGGCATGTGTGACGTGGGAGGCATGCGTGGGGCTGAGCTCTGCATGCATGCGTCACGTCGTAGTAAAGGGGGTGGTTCGTGCCTTCCCCATAAACGGAGGGAGGCGTGGAGGCACGGCCCATTGACTGAACGGGGCCGAGGTGTGGTCTTATAGGCGTCCACTCCCCACGATCACGGGGTGGGGAGAGGTCGCCTCACCCGTTTGCCTCGGTCCTGCACACCTGCCACGTGGCTCTCATGCGCTTGGGGTGGCGAACAGTGGAGGCGGGAAACCGGGCCACCGCGGGCTGGGGCGACGGGTTGGCCCTAGTTCCCTGCGCCTTTCGCGTCTTGATTGGCTGAGCGGGGGGCCGAGCCCCCACCCCGTTCCTTTATAAAGAGCGGGAGGGGGGAATGGCGTCTCACATTCTTTTCATCTCCTCCTTCCTTCAGCTTCTGCTCCCCCTTCCATCCGCCATGGAGAGAGGGAATCCTGGTCCTTCAACGGTGGCGGTGAGGGTCGCCGCTCGACAATGCGTCCCTCCTTCTCCTGCACCCGCGGTGGCAGAGCCAGCCGTGAGGGGAAGGGGGAGGGGCGAGGCCGTGGGCGAGGTCGAGGCGCTCGAGGAAGAGGAGGACGGGGCGGCGCGCCGGCCTCACCTCCGCCAGCTGTTCCTCCCCCCATGGAGGGCCACGTTGGGGATGACCCTTGCGAGATCTTCGTTAGGCTGCGCCGGCCACCTTGCCGTCGCCTTCGTCTCCCGACTCCATTCGCGCGGGAGATGGAGCTGGATCCGCCGGAGTCGCTACGGGTGCTCATGTGGGGCTGCGGGATCAGTGGCACGCGGGTCCGCATCGACTTCCCCGCCCCTCACGTGATGTATCTTTGTCGGGGATGGAAGACGTTTGCTCATATCCACCGCATGACGGAGGGGCTCACTCTCCATTTTAAGCTGATGGAGGGTGGCCTTCTCTCTGTCAAGGTCTTCAGGTGTTTTGGGACCCGTGCAAGGTGCCGCGTGGAGAGCTCTTCTGATAGCGAAGACTCCTCCTCAGGCGAGAGTGACGAGGAGGACAGCGGCAGCGACGACGAGGGTAGTAGGCGGCAGGATGACGGGTCCGACTAGGTGTCGGGCGCCGCTCCGTGCGGCACCGGCGACCCCATCATCCGCGTCGCCGGCTCCCTGAACTTCTCGGGGTCGTCTCCTTGGGCGGCTGGCGTTGGGAGGCTGCGGAAGAGGAAGAGGGCAGGCAGAAAGGACGTCAAATCGGAGTACGCGGGCACCGACGCCTTTGACGCGTGCTGACGTCCTGCCGCCTCGTCTTCGAGCTCTGGTTCCGGCGCCGCTATCACCATCCAGCCTTTGGACGGCCACCAAGATGTTCTCTTGGTGTCTTCTACCACCCGTAGCTTGCCTAGGCGCTCCTTTTGTCTCTTTCGTCTCCTTGACCTGCCTCCTGAGGAGAGGGACAAGAAAGGGATTACAGGCACCTTATCTCTTTTTAGTTTGTAAGCCTTCGGGCCTTAGCTGAATTTAAAACTTGTAATCCCATCATTCAAGTTTTTCATTCCCTATGGACTGTACCTGAGTGGAATATTTTTAATGAAAAAGGGATGCTTGCCGGGTCATTTGTTTGTGGGTAGAACCCATGACAAGGAGTAAATCCTTGATAACTTTAAGATAAACATTTCCTTGCCCGGCAATAGGCCTTGCCGTCTCTCCACTTCTCTTGACCTTTCTCGCACCTTTGTCGGAGGCAGGGATGAGGTGGGTTTAGGATCCTTGTTTCATCCTCTCGCTGCCGCGACTACGACCAAACCTGGCCCCAGGAACGAGCCCTAGGGCCTAGAGTTAGGGGAGCACGGTAGCTTTAGGAAAAAACGAGGTTTCACATACCTCAGTCCATAAGGGAATGCATGATAAGGGATGAAGAACTTATCTAAAACTGTAGCCCCCGGCAACTCTGGTTTGCCGTGGGTGAATCTTTGCTCTTGCAGCCCCCGGCAATACTGGCTTGCCGGGGTCTAGATGCTGGTCTGTCCCTCTTCTCTTTTTCGTCCTCAAGTGATCCGGCAAGGATATCTGTGAGTCCTGCGAACCAAAGAAGACGAAAGAACGGCAAAGAGACGCACACTCGACCTCTAAGCTAGGGAATAGTCGCTGCTAAGCACTATCAACCCTAACCAAGGACGAGACTCGGCCTAGCATGCATGCTATAACTTAGGGCGCCAGCGCTTCATTTATTTATGCTCAGGGTCTGCGCCTGGCTTTGTACAAAGGGTTACATGCATCATCGGCAATGCTTGTACAGAAGGTGGCTTGCCGGGGGGCCCGGCAAGCCGCGCCTCACGGGTAAAACTTGCTAAGATGCTGAATGTTCCAGGATTTACTCACCGGAACGGCATCTTCGGTCTCCAGGCGGACTGCGCCGGGCCTGGTGACTCGTATTACCCAATAAGGGCCTTCCCACTTTGGCGTCAACTTGTTGGAATTCTTGGCCGATTGAACGCGCCGAAGGACAAGGTCGCCTTCCTCAAGGCTTCGGGCATGAACCTTGCGGCTATGGTAGCGGCGCAAGGCTTGCTGGTAGCGTACTGCTCTCGCAGCCGCCCGAAGACGATCTTCCTCAAGGAGCATTGCGTCATCTTGCCGCAGTTGCTCTTGCTCAAGCTCATCATAAGCGAGCACTTGAGGTGACCCGTATATGAGTTCAGTGGGGAGAACTGCTTCTGCCCCGTATACTAGGGCAAAGGGTGTCTGACCGGTGGCTCGATTTGGCGTCGTCCTGATCGACCAAAGAACTGTCGACAACTCATCAATCCAGCGCCTTCCACTCTTGTGCAGCCTGTCAAAGGTCTTGGTCCTTAAGCCTCGCAGTACTTCAGCGTTTGCCCTCTCAGCTTGACCATTGCTTCGTGGGTGAGCAACGGAAGCGAAACAGACTTTGCTGCCGAGGTCTTGGATATATTGCATGAAGGTGCGGCTTGTGAACTGTGTGCCGTTGTCGGTGATGACCCTGTTGGGTACACCAAAATGGCACACTAGTCCCTTGAAGAACTTGACGGCTGATTGAGCTGTGAGCTTCCTCACTGCCTCCACCTCCGGCCACTTTGTGAACTTGTCGATTGCAATGTACAAGTACTCAAAGCCCCCGACAGCACGGGGGAAAGGGCCCAGTATGTCGAGCCCCCAGACCGAGAAGGGCCAGGAGAGAGGAATGGTTTGAAGGGCTTGAGCTAGCTGATGAAGCTTTTTTGAATGGAACTGACACGCTTTACACCTGGTGACTAGTGTCGTCGCATCCTGGAGGGCGGTGGGCCAGAAGAAGCCTTGCCGAAATGCCTTGCCGGCAAGGGCCCTTGACCCGATGTGGGATCCACATATGCCTTTGTGTATCTTCGCCAACAGCTCCAGTCCTTCCTCCCGAGGGATACACTTCAATTTCACACCGTTCGGCCTCTTTCTGTACAAGACGTCATCGACGAACTGGTACATGGTAGAGCGATGGGCTACTTTTTTCGCGTCTTCCTGCTCTTCAGGAAGTTCCCCTGTTTGGAGGAATCGGACAGTATGGTATGCCCACGCTGGAGCTTGGGGCTCGACGGCGAGGACTAAAGGCATTTCCTCCGCTATAGGAGCGGCTGTCTCGACGGCAAGAGCTTGACGCTCCGCCGGAGCTAGCTGTCCTGTGGCGGGATCAGTGTCCCCGGCAACATCCTTGCCGGCGGCTCTGGGGAGCTCGACGGGAAAGTACTTGCTGGGTCCTGATTTCCTCCTCTTGTTCTGCTCTGTTGATGGATCAATGAATGGCTGAGTTAGCTGGAGCACAAAGGTACCTGGTTCCACAGGCAGCTTGAGGGCAGCACGTTTTGACAGGTAATCGGCGATATCATTCTCCGCTCGGGGAACGTATTCAGCCTGTACACCGTCAAAACGCTCTTCCAGCTTTCTCACTTCATCGATGTAGGCCTTCATCAACGGGCTCTGGTAGTCCTTGTTGACTTGCTTGACAACGAGCTGCGAGTCGCCCCTGACGGTGAGCTTCTTGATTCCGAGGTCCGCCGCGATCCTAAGACCGGCAAGCAGCCCTTCGTACTCTGCCGTATTGTTTGTTGACACCTCCCTGGGGAAGTGCATCTGGATCACGTACTTGAGGTGCTCTCTCGTGGGCGCGACAAGCAGTACGCCAGCCCCGGCGCCGTGTAAGGAGAAAGCTCCATCAAAGTACATGATCCAACTGCAACTTGCCTCCTTGCCGGGGAGAGCAGTCTCTTGGGCTTCTTCGTCAGGCATTGTGGTCCATTCTGCAACGAACTCCGCCAGGACTCGACTCTGAATCATCGAAGTACTTTCAAACTTGAGGCCAAAGCTGGACAGCTCCAGTTTCCATTCCACTATTCTTCCCGTTGCATCTGGATTGTGCAATATCCATTGCAGAGGGAGGCGAGTGACAACAGTGATCTCGTGTGCCTGGAAGTAGTGACGCAGCTTCCTCGAGGCCATAAGAAGGCCAAAGAGCAGTTTCTGCACGCCGGAGTACCTTGATCTAGCTCCCTGCAGGAGGGAACTAACAAAGTAGACTGGGTGCTGCATCATTTTCTTCTTCGGCGGCACTTCAACTGGCTGTGTCGTCTCTGCATTGGTGGTGTCGGGCTCTGTTGCTGCCATTACCTCGTCGTCAACCTCTCTCTGCGCCACTAGTGCGGCGCTGACCACCTGGTTCGTTGCCGCCAGGTATAGCAGCAACGGCTCCTGTGGCCTAGGCGCAACTAGTATTGGCGTGGAGGAGAGGTACTTCTTCAAATCTTGTAATGCTGCTCCGGCTTCTGGCGTCCACTCCATCGGGCCCGCCCTTTTCAGGATCTTGAAAAAGGGAAGGGCGCGCTCGGCAGACTTGGAAATGAATCTGCCCATGGCGGCGACGCAACCAGCAAGCCGACGCACATCCTTGATTCGCTTGGGTGCTTCAATCTGCTCTATAGCTTTGATCTTGTCCGGATTGGCCTCTATCCCACGCTGTGACACAAAGAACCCGAGAAGCTTGCCGAATGGGACGCCAAAGACACACTTCTCAGGGTTCAGCTTGAGATTGATCTTGCGCAGGTTTGCAAATGTTTCTTGCAAATCCGGTATGAGGGTTGCCCTGTCCTTGGTTTTGACCACTATGTCATCCATATAAGCTTCCATATTTCTATGGAGCTGGGGTTCAAAACCAATCTGGACTGCCCTTGCAAACGTCGAACCAGCACTCTTCAGCCCGAAAGGCATCCGCATGAAACAATACGTACCACATGGGGTGAAGAATGTTGTTTTCTCTTCATCTTCTCTTGTCATGAAGATCTGGTGGTAGCCGGAGTAGGGATCGAGGAATGACAACAGATCACACCCAGCTGTGGAGTCAACAATCTGGTTGATGCGCGGCAATGGGAAGGGGTCCTTAGGACAAGCCTTATTGATATCTGTGTAATCAATACACAGCCTCCACTTCCCATTAGCCTTGCATACTACGACCGGATTGGCCAACCACATTGGATGGAGCACTCCTCTTACCAAACCTGCTGCTTCCAGTTTCCGGATCTCCTCTGTGATGAAATCTTGACATTCCAAAGCTTGCTTTCTGACCTTCTGCTTGACGGGCCGCGCATGAGGACAGACAGCAAGGTGGTGGTCAATCACCTCCCTGGGAATGCCGGAGATGTCGGAAGCTTGCCATGCAAACACATCGACATTCGCCCGCAGGAAGGTGACGAGCGCGTCTTCCTATTTGTCGTCAAGGGTGGAGCTTATGGTGAAAGCCCCTCCCGTGCCATCCTCATTGACAGAAACCTTCTTTGTTCCCAGCGGTATGGCCCTGGGCTTCTTGTTTCCGACGGTGGAGCTCTCTGGCACGTCCTCGACGGGAGCGCTACACTCCGAAGAGGTCCGCTTGCCAGAGTGGGTGTCCGAGGTCTCACCACTCTTCTTCTTCTTCTTCTTCCCTCCCGGGGTCCTAGCGGCAGGAGCAAGTGCCCTAGTGGCGGCAGCTGCTACAACTGCTTGCTAGTATAGTTGGTCAGCGCAAATCAGTGCATCTTTCTTATCGGAGGGGATGGTGATGATCGTCACAGGTCCTGGCATCTTCAGGGTGTTGTAGGCATAGTGTGACGCCGCCATGAACTTGGCCAGCGCTGGGCGGCCAAGGATCCCGTTGTAGGGCAAGGGGATCTTGGCAACATCAAACACGATCCTCTCCGTCCTATAGATCAGATCGCTTCCAAAAGTCACGGGCAGCGTGACCTTTCCCTTAGGTTGGCTTCTTCCCGGGTTGACCCCCTGAAACGTGCCCGTCTCTTCGAGGTCTCCATCAGGAATCTGCAGTTTCTCGATCATGGCAGGCGAGATCAAGTTTAGACCGGCCCCGCCATCGACTAGCATCTTTGTCACCTTGAGGTTGTGTATTGTTGGTGAAACCAACAATGGCAAGCAACCGACCGTAGTAGTGCGATCAGGGTGATCCTCAGTGTCAAAAATGATGGGTGTGCTGGACCACTTCAGCGGCCTTTGGGCATCAAACGACGGCTCTGCCGCTGTAATCTCTCGCACCCACTGTTTAAGCTGGCGGTGAGAAGTATGCAGCGAGGCACCGCCGTCGACTCACGTGGCCTCTGTAGCTTTCTGAAACTCTTGGTCACCGGATTCGTCGTCCTCTTCGTGATCGTCGTCTTCTGGCTTTTTTTCATGGCCCCTGGCGGGCCTCTCCTGTTGTTTATCCTTGTCGTGACGGCCCACCTGGCCGTCACGCTTCTTGCCGGACCCCTTAGCACCGTGTTGGCCCTTCTCCTTATCCCGCCTCTCATATTCAGCCCTCTGCTTCTCAGCGAGGAGCTCAACCTGTCGGCAGTCTTGGAGAGCATGGCCTTTGGTGCGATGGATCTTGCAGTATCGCTTGTCGGAGTTTCCTGGCTTCTCGGCAACCGCCAAGGCCCGGCAGGCGACACATCTGGACATTTCCTTGTCGGGGTCATCTGCCTTGGTTTTCTTGGTGGAGCCGGTGTCATCAGATCCCTCGACGACAAGCACGGCTTTACCTTTGCGCTTCCTGTTGCGGCGCCGGCCCTTCTTCCCCGGGGCGGCGGTATCTTCATCTGAGGAGTCAGTTTCCATGCCGGCGTCTTCGCCGGTGTACTTCCTTCCATCTTAAGCCCGGGCACATCTGTCAGCAAGAACATAGAGTTCTGCTACATCTTTCACCTTGTTCATTTCCAGCTCTTCGCGCATCTTGCGGTTACGCACGTTCTGATGGAACGCGCTGATGATGGCGGCAGGGTGAACATCAAGGATATTGTACTGTATCCGGCTGAACCTATGTATATACTTGCGGAGACTCTCGCCTCCCTTCTGGGGAATGACGTGCAGGTCGCTCGCTTGGCCATGGGCTTGGTGGCCTCCAGTAAAGGCGCCCACAAACTCATGGCACAAATCCGACCAGGAGGAAATAGAATCTACTGGAAAGTGCATCAACCATGACATGGCGTTGGGTTTGAGAGCCAACGGAAAGTAATTCGCAAGCACCTTATTGTCGCGGGCTCCGGCAGCTTGCATCGCAATGGTGTAGATGCTGAGGAACTCAGATGGGTGGGTCTTGCCACTGTACTTTTCGCCCACGTCAGGTTCGAAGGTGCGGTGAGTGGGCCACTGGAACTGCCGCAGCTCACGGGTAAAAGCCGGACAGCCTACCTCGTAAGGTAGGCCTCCAGGGCTCTCCGGTGCCGGGTGGTTCACAGCAGGCCCTGCTCGCCTGTCTGACTGGTGGCGCGCTCCACGCCGATGCTCGATAGTGGTTCGAGCGTCTTCATGTTCTCGTTCCCAAAGGACTTGGCGCTGGTCACAGTGGGTCCGCGGGTCAGACGACGCTATGGAGATTTCGTCGCCCGTAACGTCGCGACAGGCTGGCGTCCGTGGTACCGGGCGAGGAGGAGGCGAGTGCATCGTGGTCGCGGCGCCGCCGGCTTTCCTGCCACTGGTGCGTGGGACTCCATCGGGGCGTCGACCCGGGGGCTCCACCGGACTTGGCTCGTCTTTGTTGGCCACCGCAACAAGGCTTCGGATAGTGGCTCTCCATTCGTCGAGTTTCCCCATAGTGGGAGGAAAATCGAGGAGCAACTGCGCGCGCGCCAGGGCTTTTGCCGGCGTTGGTGGCAGCAAAACCTGCACGGATCGCGACGCGCTTCGACATCTGACCATGTTAGAAGGAGCTCTATCACGACCCCGTGGTCGCATGCCATCTTCACCAGCGCCTCGGCGAGCGGGCAGGTCTTCTACCTCCCAGGAGTGGCACTCGGGACTCTTCCCGTGGCGATGCCCGGGGTCCTCGACGTGATTACGCCGTCCGTCGCGCGCCGCTTGACAGGAGCGCGCCGTCGGCGCCAGCGTGGGAGTCTTGGAGGCCCTCGCATCGCCTTCGGGCGGGGTGGCAACGATCTTGGAAGGCCCTGCGCCACCCGCGGAGGGCCTGGCTCCGTCTTTGGATTTGGCGGCGTGCGGCCCGTTACCAGGCGCATGAACATTGCCACCTCCCAAACTCCGGCTGCTGGGACGGTGTTGGTGTTCGCGAACGGCGCCCCGGGTCCTTTCTGTAACCGGTCCACTGCTCGCCCGCGTCGGGATGGGATGTCCGGCTTCCGACGGGCCAACCGCCACCATCGTCTTCTTCTTGGGCGCCATGAAGATGAAGAAGCGTCGAACTAACTGCTAAAGCCAATTCTCACAACTGCGCCCCCTACCTGGCGCGCCAAAGATGTTGGTGGGAGCGACACCTATGGGATCACAAGAATCCCTACTACGGTTGCGGGGCGTGGGGTCGTGAGAAGAGCGGATCAAACAGATAGCACACGGTTCGTTTATCCAGGTTCGGGCCGCGAGGATGTGTAAAACCCTACTCCTGCTTTGGTGGATTGTATATCTGTGTTCTTGAGCAAGCTATGGGGCGTGAGGAGCTCCAAAAAGCCGAATCCTCCTCCTGGTCGCCTCGGGCCTCCTTTTATAGGAAAGGGGTTGCCACAGTGGCACACAGGAGGTGGAAAGGGTACAGTGATGTGAGGTTATCCCTCGCATTACATGACAAGGCTCCTTTAATGTGTCTTGCCCAGGTGTCCTTGCTTTATCGGGTACGGGGGAGAGCCCTGTCTCGTCCGTCGCCGCTCCCTCTCGTGTCGACACACGCCCTGGCCAGCGGCGCCCGTGGTGCCATGCAGGCAGGCAGGCAGCTGAGGTGGCACAGTGGTGGGACTCCATGAAGATCCGCATGCCGCCACGCAGGTGCCTGCCCAGCTGGTTGGGTCAGCAGCTGCATGCGAACGGCGGTGGAGGTTTGACTGGCATGGGCCGGATGGTGGCCCTACGAGTGTTCTTGGCAAGGGCCATGCCGGGGCCCCGGCAAGGGTCTTGCCGTGGCGCCTACTGTCATCCCCGGCAAGGCTCTTGCCGGGGGCCTTGTGGTCCTCCTTGGCTGGGATCCAGCCAAGGATCATCATCTTCTAAAGGGTGTATCTGATCTTGAATGTCTTCACAAAGATCTGCATGCCACCACGGGGATGTCTCCCGAATCCTTGCCCCATGGGGGCAGCGGACTCAAGGGTGACTCACTCCGTAGGTGTGGGGCGAGCTACCATGGCAAGGGTCTTGGCGGGTTTGCTAAAACTGCCTCCCGGCAAGGATCTTGCCGGGGGGGGTCCGCTTCGTCCCCTTTGCTCTTTGTGGTCTTGCTCAGTGTGGTGGTGCCCGTGGCCCAGACTGCCCGTGCACAGTTATAGGGGTACAAAAAGTGTACCCCTCTTTTTTTACACCGACAATTAGCGTACGGTGCGCTTCTGAGATGGCCGCTTGCTCCAGAAGATTCTTCAGTGTGTCTGATCGCACACCGGATGGTTCGGACTCTGTCTGTTGCTCTCTTTAGGAGCCGAATACTGAGGACTTCGGGTGGCCAAAGGATTACCCTCTGGCCTTGGAGGATCAGGAGAAACCCTCCATGACGACACTTCAGGGTCGCCCGCCTCATGAAGCGGGGTGGAAGGGGGGAGGTGTTTCGCTCTCCATCATCTCCGGAAGGAGATCCCCCGAAGACGAACTCTGTCGAGAAGGGCTACGACCCGAGCTACAAGACATATGCTTCAGTTATTGTCTTCAAAAGTAATGTAGGATATTTTTACTATTAAGTACTTTTTGTTTACTTAGAGCTCGGTAGGGGGCTGATCCCCTTGTGGACACTGTGCGGCAAGAGTACCCTCCGAGGGAGGACCCTCTGGCGAAGATTTCCTCCCCCGTTTGGAAACCTTTGTTTCTGGGTCTTCAGAGGTGGTCCTCTTCCTTCCTTGGGGAGAGGGACTTTCAGATTCTTCTCCCTGGTTATCCTCCTTCATGGTGGCGCTAATTCCCCGGTTTGGATGAATAATGAGTGAGGCCTGCTTTCAGCCTCTTTATTCCCCACTTTGTCTTCCCCTGAGGGCGCTTGATAATGTGCCAGCTCGAGCATTTTGGCTAGTACTAGATTTGCTGAGCCTTCGGGAAGGGGGGCCGGACACCTGATCATCTTTTCCTTTGTTACCCAGTCCTGGTCAAAGAGCGACTTTTCAGAATAATGTTATGATAAATAAAAAGACAGCATGTTCGGCCACGGGATTACTTACCTGGGTATCTGGGTGATTACAGCTCAGACCCGCATCCTCGGTGGTGTACAGACACTTTATTTGTGGTCCGAAGAACAATTTGTGCATCTGTTCGAGCGTCATGCCGAGGAAGTGCTGAATAGTTCGCGGTCCTTCTGGGTTGAATTCCCACATACAGATGGGTCGACGTTTGCAAGGCGGGACTCGATGAACTAGCATGACTTGCATTACCATGACCAGGCTGACATCTCTCTCGAGGAGATCTTGGATGCGACTATGAAATAATAGCACATCATTTACTGGCCCCCAGTTCAGCCCCATGTTGATCCATGACGTCAGTTGTTGTGGGGGGCCCGAGCGAAAGGCAGGGGCGGCTACCCACTTGGCACTTCGTGTAGCAGTAATATAAAACCACTCCCGCTGCCATAAATCGGACACCTCTGGGAAGGAACCCTCTGGCCACGGAACATCAGCACTTTTATTTATCACATCACCTCCGCACTCTGCGTGTCGCTCCTCGATCATCTTCGGCTTCACATTGAAAGTCTTGAACCACAGGGCGAAGTGTGGGGTAATGCGGAGCAAGGCCTCACACACGACGATGAACGACGTGATGTGAAGGAGGGAATCCGGGGCCAGGTCATGCAAATCCAGCCCATAATAGAACATGAGCCCCTTAACAAAGGGATCCAGAGCGAGGCCTAGCCCTCGAAGGAAATGAGAGATAAATACAACACTCACGCTGGGTTCAGGAGTGGGAATGTGTACGATCGAAAGTATGTCTAGAGGGGGTGTGATTAGACTACTTGACTGTAACACCCTCGATGCGGCTATATCTCCCACGTGTCGAAGCACGACTTAGAGGCATAACCGCTTTGAAAGCAATGTCGCAAGTGAGGTAATCTTCACACAACCCATGAAATACATAAGAGAAAAGAGATACATAGTTGGCTTACAATCGCCACTTCACACAATTACAAGAATAAAGCATTACATCAACCAAATACAATCAAGGTCCGACTACGGAACCAAAATAAAAGAAGAACCCCAAATGCGACAAGGTCCCCGATCGACCCCAACTGGGCTCCACTACTGATCAACTAGAACGAAACGACACAAAGGACAAGATCTTCATCGAGCTCTGCCTGAGCTTGGTTGCGTCACCTGGAATGGCATCATCGGCACCTGCAAGCTGGTTTTGGAAGTATCTGTGAGCCACAGAGACTCAGCAATCTCGCACCCTCGCGAGCAAGATTATTTAAGCTTATGGGTAAGGTAAAGATATGAGGTGGAGCTGCAGCAAGCGACTAGCATATATGGTGGCTAACATACGCAAATGAGAGTGAGAAGAGAAGGCAAAGCACGGTCGATAAAAGTATGATCAAGAAGTGATCCTAGAACAACCTACGTCAAGCATAACTCCAACACCGTGTTCACTTCCTGGACTCCGCCGGAAAGAGACCATCACGGTTACACACGCAGTTGACTCATTTTAATTAAGTTAAGGTTCAAGTTATCTACAACCGGACATTAACAAATTCCCATCTGCCCATAACCGCGGGCACGGCTTTCGAAAGTTCAAAACCCTGCAAGGGTGTCCCAACTTAGCCCATCACAAGCTCTCACGGTCAACGAAGGAATAGACCTCCTCCCGAGACGTTCCGATCAGACTCGGTATCCCGGTACAACAAGACATTTCGACAGGGTTAAACTAAACCATCAACACCGCCCGAATGTGCCGACAAATCCCGATAGGAGCTGCACATATCTCTTTCTCAGGGCACACTCAGATTGTCTTAGGTACTGGTAGGCCAGCCCAGAGTTGCCCCTGGTGGCCACCGGCAGCTGACAGGTTGGACCAACACTCAGAGGAGCACTGGCCCGGGGGGCGGGGGTAAAATAATGATGACCCTAGGGAGCACGACTCCCAAGGGAAAAGAAAGAGGCTAGGTGGAAAATGGTAAAACCAATGTTGGGCATTGCTGGAAGAGCTTTACTTAAGGCGAACTATCAAGGGGTTCCCATTATTACCCAACCGCGTAAGGAACGCAAAAATCCGGGAACATAACACCGATATAACGGAAACTAGGGCGGAAAGAGTGGAACAAAACACCAGGCATAAGGACGAGCCTTCCACCCTTTACCAAGTATATAGATGCATTAATTAAATATGATATATTGTGATATCCCAACAAGTAAACATGTTCCACACAAGGAACAACATCTCCATGTTCCAACAAGGAACAAACTTCAATCTTCACCTGCAACTAACAACGCTATAAGAGGGGCTGAGCAAAGCGGTAACATAGCCAAACAACGGTTTGCTAGGACAAGGTGGGTTAGAGGCTTGGTTCAACAATATAGGAGGCATGAAAGCAAGTGGTAGGTATCCCAGCATAGGCATAGCAAAAGAGCGAGCATCTTGCAAAGCAAAGATAGTAGTGATTTCGAGGGTATGATCATCTTGCCTGAGATCCCGCAAGGAAGAAGAACGACTCCATGAAGAAGACAAATAGACGTAGACGAACGGGTCCTCACAATCACGACGTAATCGGAACGAACCCGAAGAAGCAACACCAGAAAGAAAGCAAACAATATAGTAAAGAACCACTACATGAACATGGCATGATGCACAATCAAGTATGATGCATGTCCAGTTTAATGAAGCATGGCATGGCAAAATGCACAAACAAAACTACAAATTAAGTGGAGCTCAATATGCAACGAGTTGCATATTGACGGAACACCACATCAATCGTTTAGTTCGATCTCGTTTATGTACCCAACAATATTAAATGTTGTTAAACATGGAAATAGGGTGAAACAAATGAAAACTATGTAACTAGTCAAGGTTAAATGAGGCTGGAAGCAACGAACAACAAATCCGGAAACTCCTCATGTGCATATATTAGGTTCGGTACTGTTCTTCCCTAAACATTATTTTAGAGTTGTTAGACATGCAATATGATGCCACCATGTTAAACTAGGCAAAATTCCACCCCAATTACATATAAAGTTTATTAAATTCGGAGTTACGGTTATTTAGTTATGAATTAAACTATTTTAACATGGCATAGGAGCAAATTAACACAAACAACATTTTAAACATTTTAAACAAGGATGAAAATGACATATTATTAAACTAGACAAAATTCTGAGCAAGTTTCATATATAAATCATTTTAAACCGATGCACAGTTGTGAAGTTATTAAATGCATGAAGAACAGGGACTTAACTGCAAAACTGTTTTACACTGGATATTAGACAAATTTGCTCAGGAAAAAAAAACGACATGGGCTGAATCTGTTGGGCGCTGGGTTGTCTCACCATGGGTTTCAACTCAACTAGTGGGGAGGAGACCGGGCAGGCTGTCTGGCTGAGGAGGCCCGCTGGGCCCTGGATGCGCTGGTCGCAGCCCAGGCGTGGGTCAACGTGCGGCGGCGCTCGCTCCTGCTGCTCGATGCAGGAAAGCAGAGCATGCAGCGGCAAAGGACTCGGCCATAGGAGGTGCGACGGAGGGAAGGTGGAGGACGGAGGGGAGCGGGGCTCGGTGCTGGCGTGAACGAAGACGACGTGCGGCGAGGAGGAGGTCCTGCGGGGTCGCTCCATGGGGCAGAAAGACTTGGTCCCGGCGACTATGGAGCTTCAGGTTCAGGAAGTCATGGCATGGAGCCCCTCCTGCGAGGCAGGGGACGGCCGGAGGTCGGGCATGGACTAGTCCATCCATTCCCAGTCAGATTCCGGCGAAGGCTTGAGGTCCAGGAGCCAAGGCATCGGAGGGATCTCCTGAGCTCATCCATGGCAGAGAGGGAGAGAGGTTAGAGAGGAAGAAACTAAGGAAGGAAAGGAGAGAGGCAGGGCGTGGGGCTGGCCTAGAGGTCGAGGTCGGGCACGGCCGGCGCTCGACGGCAGCGGAAGGGTGGCTGCGCTCCGGTGGTGGTTGGCGCAAGGAGCAGCAGAGAGCTCGGGCGCGCTGGGATCCAGGAGACGGGGATGGTGGGCGAGGAGCTGGAGCTCGGGCTCCTGCGGGATTTGAGCGTCGGCGGTCGTTCACTCGAGATGGATCGATGGGATGGATGGATTGGATCTGGGTGTGGCTGATGGTTGGTGCAGGGGGAATGAGAGGATCCCGAGGTGGGAAATGAGTGCGGCGACGGCGGCTGGGAGGATCCCTAAAAATTAGGGTTGTCCAAAATGGACTAGGGATAGACTATATATATAGTAGGTGGGTTGACTTAGGGGTATATCGTCCCTCCGATCACAATCGAACGATCACGAATAAAATAGCTAGGAAGTCCAAATAAGAAAACGGTGACGTTTTGTAGACGTTTGGGGATGATCCGGATCCGACGGTGACAACTGCCCGGGTCGGGTCCGGGACAATTTTGGACGCGCACGAGGAGGGCGCGGGCTGACAAGAGAGTTTAGGTAGGGCCTGACGGTGAGTGGGTAGTGGGTTGTGCAGAAGGCCTCAGACTGAGAGAAGAGAAAAGAGAGAGAGACCCGACGACTATTTCCGGAGACCGAAAACGTCCGACGTTTGACCGACTATATTGTCGCTATAGTAAATCGTTTGGGCGTCAAACGATCTCCGAATGCGATGAAACTTGGCAGGCGGTCTACGTACAACATAGCAACACCACATGCCAACTTTCAACCCATTCCGAGAACATTTTCCGGCCACTTATAAAATAATATTTCGGACGTGCCGCGGGCGCGTGCAAGTGTGTCTGGGCTCAGAACGCACAACGGACGGAACTGGGGGAACCCGGATGGATGCAAGTTTTGAAAACATGATGATGCAATGCACATGACACGCAAGCAATGACAAGGCAACAACAGCGAATAACTGGAGGACACGTGGCACATCGGTCTTGGGATGTCACAACACTTCACCACTACGAGAGGATCTCGTCCCGAGATCTAGAATGGCATTGGAGGGCAAACGGAAGAGAAAGAGAAAGGTAAAATTAAGTTGCTTCTTTGACAAACGAGTGAGACCAAAGAACCTTGAAAAGGTTAAGCCAATCGAGAGAAGCATACAACGGTGATGATGAAGCAGAAAACACTCCGTTAGAAAAGAGTAACAAGGGAGAAAAACTTTGGGCAGCACTCCGATTAAAAACAAGATAGAGAGGGAAAGAATGGTATAATTTGGGCAGCACTTCGACTGAAACTGGAAGGAAACGAACATGACCTTGACAACCAAGATGATGGGTTGAAGAGAGCAACATCACAAAGCCTCCGGAACAAAAGTAAGAATGGAATGGGATGAACGAAGGGAAAGAAGATCTCGAGGGAGCACGCTTACAACAAATGCTAGAACGGAGTTGTTGGAAAACCAACAACGAAAAGAATAAGCTTGATATGGTCTTATGGAATACATCTCAAAATTATGAGGTGACAACCTACCACTCACGGGAAAAAGAATTGGATTGATAAGAACAAGGAGACGAGGAAGTATTTCACCGGGAGGATAAAGAAGAACTAGGGTCATTATAAGCACCATAAATAGCCACAATCCTTCGGGAAGGCTTTAGGTGAAATATCACCCCAGATGACTCCAATGACGAGATTGATGGATTTAAAATATCTCATTCTTGACAACTTGTGAATCATGAAACATGAACTCAAATTATCAAGAATGACATAATACCACCTCAAAAGATTAGATAGGAAGAACTGCACTCCGGATTACAAGATGAAGAATGCTTGAACTCCTCTGAAAAGAATCTCAATGAACACTTCGAGAAGGAATTAAATCCTTTATGAACCATCATGTAGAGCCTCCATGAAGAACTCCGGTAAACAAAAGAATGGTCAAACGAAAGGAAAGAGAAGTTAAAAACACAAGCGAAGCCTTGCGACGATTTAGATGAATCTCCGTGGTGATATAATTGAAATAGCTTGGAACTCCGGGGAAGAAAAGATAAGATGAACAATTGAGATCAAGAATCTTGATGAACCTCCGTAAGAATTGAAAATGAATGAAGAGAAGATAGAGAAACACCGGGAAGAATTAAGCAAATGAACGAAGACGCTTGAGAGAATTTAGATACATGAGAGCGAAGAGATCACGAGCTGATTAGAGATCACTTGATGCACCGGTAAAATTGGAGAATGATAATTGAAAGCTGAGAATGAATAATCCTGAAATAATGGCCTTCGGAGAATCAAACTGAAAAAGGCTCCTGAATTGCTCCGGAAGGATGAAAAGAATTCTGACAATCGAAAACAATTATGAGAGGATAGTCTCAAACTAGAACCACGAATCTCTGAGAGAACGGATAAAATATGGATGTAAAACTCTTCTTCGGTCTTCAAATGTTGAGAATGACGACGAGAAACACCACCATGAATTATTGAGACACTCCGGGATGATTAAAAGAGGAGAGGTTGAGCCAACGATGAAAAGAATTGTGAAAGATCTAGGAGAAGGCATTTGACTGATGATAACTCATTCTTACGTCAAACTTGGAAAAGAATTTGAGAGTAACGCCGGGAAAATAAGAAGAGTCAGGTAACATCCTGGAAAAAGACCTGTGGGTTAGGGCCCACTCAAAAGAAACACCGTTGAATGATTCAAAAGAGAGGTTGCACCGGTTGAATTAAATGACTTGAATGAGACAACAACCTCGAAATAGGTTGAACTGATCTTGAATGAAAAGACGAGCCTTCTGAGATATCTTGAGCACTCCGGGACAATAGGATATCGAGAGGTGAACAATTAAGAATTGCGCCGGCATGAGAAAGCCTTGAAATGAGGAAAGGAATATGATCAACAAAGCTTGAATTGAATCCACCGGAGAAGAAAATGAGTGAAGAGTGATGAACTTGAAGCTCCGTTAAAATCTTCATGAGAATCACCGGATAAGAACATTAACGGAAAAAGAAATGGAGAGGCTTCCCGTCAATAGAAGGATACTGGAATAAGAAATCTGAGTCCTTGAAGAAAAAGGGGTGGGTGGGCGGGAAAAACAAAAGCAACTTGGAGATGCATGAAAACAACACCGTTGAGAACTAGTAATAGATCTCGCCGATATTGGAATGATCAGATCCACTTGAAGAGAAACACGCAGGTGAAAAGGATTGACGAGACAATCTTGATGATCAAGAAGGATTGGTATCCACATCGGAGTATGAGAACACCATTTTAGGAAGGTATGGAATCAACACTTGACGAAGCAACTCGAGTACCACAACTCCAAACAAAAACAAAGGATTGGCTTGCAGAATAAGTCATAACAAACATATGATAGAGATTTTGTCCGAACTTTTTGTGGTGGGGCCTACACGGGCTCGATCGTACAGCACCATCATGTACAAGGGAGTGCACATGACATACTAAGCGTCCCCGAGTCGGCATAGCCAAGGACTCTTTAAGACACAATGAGACCACTGTAAAACCGATCATGAATAGGCGGACCACTAGACGTCGAACCCCAATTTCATATCATACATCTGTCGGAAAGATATCCTAAGAGCTACTTGAATTCCCACCTATGAAATTCCTGAACCTTTCCGGTTATGCAATCAGGTGTTGGGGATACAAGGGAAGCATAATATCTCACCCAAATCTAGCAAATCCTACATCCAGCTGTATCCATCCTTCAACACATAACCGAGAAAAACTTCGGAAATAGTCTACCTCAACCTTCAAAAAGCATCCTTTATACAAGTTATGGCGATACTCCCGAACTCCCGCCCCAGTACTGGGTGGCGTCGAGGTTATCTCACCAACGAACTGCATAAAAGAGATTTTCGATGTCGGCGTACTAAACTCAGGTATTCCAGAACTGCAACGATAAAATTATGATGAAAACACCTCAGAGCTCAACTCCCCGGGACACTTCCACAAAACTCCGGACAGGAGGCACCAAGACAATGTTCTCGTCACAAAACCATCGGAACGATTCCAAGATACCCGCGAGATCCTAAATTTTTTTAGTGAAATTTGAGAAGAGAAGAGTCAAAACTCTACGTCAGGATGCCTTACCAGAGCGATGAGGAGACTGGGGAGTAAAAGAATTCCTAAACTCTCCGATATATAATTCCTAATTGACTCAAAACATTTTTCTAGACTCAACAACGGCTGCTAAAAACGATCAAGCAGTGGGGGCTCCTAAGGTCGGGGAAGGCTCTGATTACCAACTTGTAACGCCCTCGATGCGGCTATATCTCCCACGTGTCGAAGCACGACTTAGAGGCATAACCGCATTGAAAGCAATGTCGCAAGTGAGGTAATCTTCACACAACCCATGTAATACATAAGAGAAAAGAGATACATAGTTGGCTTACAATCGCCACTTCACACAATTACAAGAATAAAGCATTACATCAACCAAATACAATCAAGGTCCGACTACGGAACCAAAATAAAAGAAGAACCCCAAATGCGACAAGGTCCCCGATCGACCCCAACTGGGCTCCACTACTGATCAACTAGAACGAAACGACACAAAGGACAAGATCTTCATCGAGCTCTGCCTGAGCTTGGTTGCGTCACCTGGAATGGCATCATCGGCACCTGCAAGCTGGTTTTGGAAGTATCTGTGAGCCACAGGGACTCAGCAATCTCGCACCCTCGCGATCAAGACTATTTAAGCTTATGGGTAAGGTAAAGATATGAGGTGGAGCTGCAGCAAGCGACTAGCATATATGGTGGCTAACATACGCAAATGAGAGCGAGAAGAGAAGGCAAAGCATGGTCGATAAAAGTATGATCAAGAAGTGATCCTAGAACAACCTACGTCAAGCATAACTCCAACACCGTGTTCACTTCCCGGACTCCGCCGGGAAGAGACCATCTGTGTTACACACACAGTTGACTCATTTTCATTAAGTTAAGGTTCAAGTTATCTATAACCGGACATTAACAAATTCCCATCTGCCCATAACCGCGGGCACGGCTTTCAAAAGTTCAAAACCCTGCAGGGGTGTCCCAACTTAGCCCATCACAAGCTCTCACGGTCAACGAAGGAATAGACCTCCTCCCGAGACGTTCCGACCAGACTCGGTATCCCGGTACAACAAGACATTTCGACAGGGTAAAACTAAACCAGCAACACCACCCGAATGTGCCGAAAAATCCCGATAGGAGCTGCACATATCTCTTTCTCAGGGCACACTCAGATTGTCTTAGGTACGGGTAGACCAGCCCAGAGTTGCCCCTGGTGGCCACCGGCAGCTGACAGGTTGGACCAACACTCAGAGGAGCACTGGCCCGGGGGGGGGGGGGTAAAATAATGATGACCCTCAGGAGCGCGACTCCCAAGGGAAAAGAAAGAGGCTAGGTGGCAAATGGTAAAACCAATGTTGGGCATTGCTGGAAGAGCTTTACTTAAGGCGAACTATCAAGGGGTTCCCATTATTACCCAACCGCGTAAGGAACGCAAAAATCCGGAAACATAACACCGATATAACGGAAACTAGGGCGGCAAGAGTGGAACAAAACACCAGGCATAAGGCCGAGCCTTCCACCCTTTACCAAGTATATAGATGCATTAATTAAATAAGATATATTGTGATATCCCAACAAGTAAACATGTTCCACACAAGGAACAACATCTCCATGTTCCAACAAGGAACAAACTTCAATCTTCACCTGCAACTAACAACGCTATAAGAGGGGCTGAGCAAAGCGGTAACATAGCCAAATAACGGTTTGCTAGGACAAGGTGGGTTAGAGGCTTGGTTCAACAATATAGGAGGCATGAAAGCAAGTGGTAGGTATCTCAGCATAGGCATAGAAAAAGAGCAAGCATCTAGCAAAGCAAAGATAGTAGTGATTTTGAGGGTATGATCATCTTGCCTGAGATCCCGCAAGGAAGAAGAACGAGTCCATGAAGAAGACAAACAGACGTAGACGAACGGGTCCTCACAATCATGATGTAATCGGAACCAACCCGAAGAAGCAACACCGGAAAGAAAGCAAACAATATAGTAAACAACCACGACATGAACATGGCATGATGCACAATCAAGTATGATGCATGTCCGGTTTAATGAAGCATGGCATGGCAAAATGCACAAACAAAACTACAAATTAAGTGGAGCTCAATATGCAACGAGTTGCATATTGACGGAACACCACATCAATTGTTTAGTTCGATCTCGTTTATGTACCAACAATATTAAATGTTGTTAAACATGGCAATAGGGTGAAACAAATGAAAACTACGTAACTAGTCAAGGTTAAATGAGGCCGGAAGCAACGAACAACAAATCGGGAAACTCCTCATGTGCATATATTAGGTTCGGTACTGTTCTGCCCTAAACATTATTTTAGAGTTGTTACAATGCAAGATGATGCCACCATGTTAAACTAGGCAAAGTTCCACCCTAATTACATATAAAGTTTATTAAATTCGGAGTTACGGTTATTTAGTTATGAATTAAAGCATTTTTAACATGGCATAGGAGCAAATTTACACAAACAACATTTTAAACATTTTAAACGTGGATGAAAATGACATATTATTAAACTAGACAAAATTCTGAGCAAGTTTCAAATATAAATCATTTTAAACCGATGCACAGTTGTGAAGTTATTAAATGCATGAAGAATAGGGACTTAACTTCAAAACTGTTTTACACTGGATATAAGACAAATTTGCTCAGGAAAAAAATGACATGGGCTGAATCTGTTGGGCGCTGGGCTGTCTCACCATGGGCTTCAACTCAACTAGTGGGGAGGACACCGGGCAGGCCGTCTGGCTGAGGAGGCCCGCTGGGCCCTGGACGCGTTGGTCACAGCCCAGGCGTGGGTCAACGCGCGACGGCGCTCGCTCCTGCTGCTCGATGCAGGAAAGCAGAGCACGCAGCGGCAAAGGACTCGGCCACGGGCGGCGCGATGGAGGGAAGATGGAGGACGGAGAGGAGCGGGGCTCGGTGCTGGCGTGAACGAAGACGACGGGCGGCGAGGAGGAGGTCCTACGGGGTCGCTCCATGGGGTAGAAAGAGTTGGTCCCGGCGACAATGGAGCTTCAGGTTCAGGAAGTCATGGCGTGGAGCCCCTCCTGCGAGGCAGGGGACGGTCGGAGGTCGGGGATGGAATAGTCCATCCATTCCCAGTCAGATTCCGGCGAAGGCTTGAGGTCCAGGAGCCAAGGCATCGGAGGGATCTCCTGAGGTCATCCATGGCAGAGAGGGAGAGAGGTTAGAGAGGAAGAAACTAAGGAAGGAAAGGAGAGAGGAAGGGCGCGGGGCTGGCCTAGAGGTCGAGGTCGGGCACGGCCGGCGCTCGACGGCGGCGGAAGGGTGGCTGCGCTCCGGTGGTGGTTGGCGCAAGGAGCAGCAGAGAGCTCGGGCGCGCTGGGATCCAGGAGACGGGGATGGTGGGCGAGGAGGTGGAGCTCGGGCCCCTACGGGATTTGAGCGTCGGTGGTCGTTCACTCGAGATGGATTGATGGGATGGATGGATTGGATCTGGGTGTGGCTGATGGTTGGTGCAGGGGGAATGAGAGGATCCCGAGGTGGGAAATGAGTGCGGCGGCGGCGGCTGGGAGGATCCCTAAAAATTAGGGTTGTCCAAAATGGACTAGGGATAGACTATATATATAGTAGGTGGGTTGACTTAGGGGTATATCGTCCCTCCGATCGCAATCGAACGATCGCGAATAAAATAGCTAGGAAGTCTAAATAAGAAAATGGTGACGTTTTGTAGACGTTTGGGGATGATCCGGATACGACGGTGACGACTGCCTGGGTCGGGTCCGGGACAATTTCAGGCGCGCACGAGGAGGGCGCGGGCTGACAAGAGAGTTTAGGTAGGGCCTGACGGTGAGTGGGTAGTGGGCTGTGCAGAAGGCCTCAGACTGAGAGAAGAGAAAAGAGAGAGAGACCCGACGACTGTTTCCGGAGACCGAAAACGTCCGATGTTTGACCGACTATATTGTCGCTATAGTAAATCCTTTGGGCGTCAAACGATCTCCGAATGTGATGAAACTTGGCAGGCGGCCTACCTACAACATAACAACACCACATGCCAACTTTCAACCCATTCCGAGAACATTTTCTAGCCACTTATAAAATAATATTTCGGACGTGCCACGGGTGCGTGCAAGTGTGTCTGGGCTCAGAACGGACAACGGACGAAACTGGGGGAACCCGGACGGATGCAAGTTTTGAAAACATGATGATGCAATGCACATGACACGCAAGCAATGACAAGGCAACAACAGCGAATAACTGGAGGACACGTGGCACATCGGTCTCGGGACGTCGCATTGACCAAATAAAAATCCAGCCTTTTCCCAATTTTAGTTCTTGGCAGATTTTAGCAACTTTGGACAAGTCAAGCAATCTTAATACAATTCAAGCAAGCATGCAAAGAGTATATGAGCAGCAGAAAGTAAAGCATGCAACTTGCAAGAATGTAAAGGGAAGGGTTTGGAGGATTCAAACGCAATTGAAGACATGGATGTTTTTGTCGTGGTTCTGATAGGTGGTGCTATCGTACATCCACATTGATGGAGACCTCAACCCACGAAGGGTAATGGTTGCGCGAGTCCACGGAGGGATCCACCCATGAAGGGTCCACGAAGAAGCAACCTTGTCTATCCCACCATGTCCATCGCCCACGAAGGACTTGCCTCACTAGTGGTAGATCTTCACGAAGTAGGCGATCTCCTTGCCCTTACAAACTCCATGGTTCAACTCCACAATCTTGTCGGAGGCTCCCAAGTGATACCTAGCCAATCTAGGAGACACCACTCTCCAAAAATTAACAAATGGTGTGTTGATGATGAACTCCTTGCTCTTGTGCTTCAAATGATAGTCTCCCCAACACTCAACTCTCTCTCAGAGGATTTGGATTTGGTGGAGAGAAGATTTGAGTGGAAAGCAACTTGGGGAAGGCTAGAGATCAAAATTCATATGGTAGGAATGGGATATCTTGGTCTCAAAACAAGTTTAGGTGGTTCTCTCTCAGAAAAAGTAAGTTGGAAGTGTAGGTTCGTTCTGATGGCTCTCTCCACGAATGAAGAGGTGGTGGGGGGTATATACAGCCTCCACACAAAATCTAACCATTACACATAACTTCCCAAACTCGGTGGGACCCAATGGTTAAACTCAGTCGGACCGATTCAGCAAAGCTGGTGACCGTTAGGGTTTTCAGTGGGACCGACATGCAACTCGGTAGGACCGATATGACTAGGGTTAGGGCATAACGTAATCTGGATGAGACCGATTACACAAACTCGGTGAGACCGATTTTGGTAATAAGCTAACCAGAGAGTTGGTCAGGTAAACTCGGTGGGACCGATCGCTCATTTCGGTGAGACCGAAACATTACAAAGGGAAAACAGAGAGTTTACATTGCAATATCGGTGTGACCGATCGCTCATCTTAGTGAGACCGAAATGTTATGAAGGGAAACAGAGAAAATACAACCCCATCTTGGTGAGACCGAGATCCCTATCGGTGAGACCGATTTGCCTAGGGTTTGTGGCAGTGGCTATGACATTTGAAACTCGGTGGCGTCGGATAGGAAGAATGGGTGGGGCCGAGTTTGACTTTTGTTTTAGGTCATATGTGGATGTGAGAAAGTAGTTGAGGGTTTTGGAGCATATCACTAAGCATTTTGAGAAAGAACCTCATTAAGCAACACCTCATCCCTCCTTGATAGTATTGGCTTTTCCTATAAACACAATGTGATCTTGGATCACTAAAATGGAAAATGTAGAGTCTTGAGCTTTGAGCTTCAGCCAATCCTTTGTCCTTAGCATTTTGAGGGGTCCACTTTTCTCATCCATGTCATGCCAATCATTGAGCTTTCCTGAGATATTAATCTTGAAATAGCATTAGCTCAATGAGCTATATGTTGTTAGGAATTACCAAAACCACCTAGGGATAGTTGCACTTTCAATCTCCCCCTTTTTGGGAATTGATGACAACATATAGATCAAAGCTTCCACAAATGATAATAAGAGTGAAAAACATTGTCGCTTTGAGAAGTATGTGCAAAGCAATAGCTCCCCCTAAATTTGTGCATAGTTTATGATTTGCTTTGGACTGCAAATGCACAAGGAGTTAGGATCATGGGTTACTCTTCCATGTCACAAACATCTTGGTGGAGCGCTCAAAATGATAATAATTAAAATACATGCACTCATCACCAAGCAAAGTGAGTGATCATATGGAATATAAAAGGATAATGTCATCCAACAAGCATAAAGGTAGTATATGATCAAACACATGATCATCCAAGTATCACACACAAGCATAAAGTATCTCAAATGAGCAGATAATAAAGTTCAGCCACCAAGGAGAAACGCAAGAGAGAACAAAAGCAACACTCTCTCTCAAAGGCTATGATCTATACATTTTCTCCCCCTTTGGCAACAAGTTACCAAAAAGTTCATAAAATGCATAGTGGTAAATCGTCACTCAGGCTTGGTCTTCAGGTGGTGGTGTAGACAGAACTCCAAGGACGAAGGTGTCAGTCCATGTAGATGGAGCTGCTGGAGTAGGTGCTGGAGCTGGTGGCACTGAAGCTGTAGCTGATGCAGATGAAGTTGCTCTGGTGTCTGTGAGAGGCATAGCAGCAGACCTCTGACCACTGGGCACTCTAGCAAAAGCATTAGTGGTAGACTTGCCCTTCTTCTCCTGCACTTCATCCTGAAGTTGCTCAACAACTGACTGGATCTCAGTGACCTTCACATCTATGTCATAGAACTTCTGCTCCACGATCCTCTCCAAGCTCTCCTAGTTTTGAGTCAGGGTAGCCAATCCCTTCTCAATCCTCAGAGTGGAGGCAATCAAGTAGCCAAGCTGATCTTGCTTGCTCTTCAGAAGATACTGAGATGCCTCATCCATGGCTGGCATCTTTGCAGCCTTTTCAGCCCTTGCCTTCTCCTTCTTGGCTTGTGCGTGCACAAAAGATAGTTCATTCTCATCCATCACCACAGTGTTGTCCTCAAAGTCTGGGTAGATGGGCATGTGTTCCTTGTCCAGGAGATATGTGCCAGTGCCCATCTTGGAGTTGATTAGTTCCTGGATCTGTGGGGCATACCCACAACTCCTCTTCTGGTCTGCAGCTGTCCTCTTTATGGTTTCCACAATTAGGCTCATGACTTTGAACTTTTGACGCACATCAAATATGTGAAGCAAGTTAATTGCATGGCATCTGATCATCTTATGGTCACCTGACTTTGGCAAGAGAGTGTGCCTGAGGATCCAGTTGATTGTTGGCAAGCCAAACAGAAGGTAATGTACTGATCCAAACTTGTGTGTCTCAAGAGCAGCATCTGGGATCTCTTTGTACATGTGTCCCAAGGTGTTGTGATCCTTCTTCTTCTTGGCATAGACATCCAAGTCATCTTCACTCTCCTCAGGAGCATTGATCAATTTTGCACATTCAGCAACCATTGACTGGTACCTAGTACCTGCAGACATCTAGACAATTCTTCCATCTGGGTAGAAATGAGTTATGGAGTAGAACTGCATGATGAGCTCATCATTCCACTTTGTGAGCTTCTGAGCCACAAACTCATCGACTCCACACGCCTTGACGCTGTCATATACACCAGGGAAGTGATCCTCATTTTCCTCAATGAATGTCCAATCGACCGATCTCATGTCACACACTATGGACTACTTGTCAAGTAAGATAGTCTCATAGAAGTCCTGTTGTTCCTTTGTATGGAACCTGTAGTCCACATCAGTCCTTCTCCTGGTGGCATATGGATCAGACTCTCTCCATAGCCTTAGACCAAAATCCTTCCTAATTTTCATGTTCTCTGCAACTGGATGAGCATCATTGTGGTCTGGAATTTTGGGCTTCAACTTCCTTAACACAACAGAATCATCTCCTTATTCAGTAGCATGAGGCACTGGGAATTGCTCTTCTCCTCAGCAGGGATGTTCCTGGTGCTCCTCTTTGGTTTTCGCTTTGGAGCTGGAGCAGCAGTCTTAGGAGCAATCTTAGGCTTAGATGGAACAGCCCCTGCCCTTATAGCATCTCCCATAAGCTTTTGAGCTTTTGGGTGCTGGTGCTGCATCCTCTTCGTCTTCCTCTTCTTCAGAGTCTTTCATTATTGAAGATCTCCCAAGCACTCTGGCGGTGGTCTTCTTGAACCTTTCCTTTCTTTTCTTTTCTGCCACAACCTGCTCTTTGGGTGCAAATCCCAAAGTCTCTTGAGTGGATGTTCTGGCTTTTGACATGGGAGCTCTCTTTGCAGGAACCTTTTGCTTCATCCCTAGCTTAGTGGCAGCAGTTGTGCCATATTCCTTTTTCAGGACTCTCCTCTTTGAGGGGGCCTCTTCCTCAGCAGCCACATAGTCATCATCCTCAGAATCTAAGGTTTTCTTCTTTATGGTCCTGGTGGCTGCCTTAGGCAAGTTGCTGGGGGTACTTCTGCTTCGTTCATCAAAGCCGCTAGAGGGACTAGTGCCCTCACTTGCTCCTTAGACTTGTTCTGACTGTCACTCTGATCTGACATGATGCAAACACTGACAGCAGACCCTGTGAATGGATTATAGATGAGGTAGAGTGGATGAGCATCACAAAGTGCAGAGGTTTTTGCAAAAGAATGAGTCAAAAACTTAGTTTTAATTTTCCATAGAAAGCATTTCGGATCTACCAATTTGAAATATCGATGATACTGAAGCAGCTGTTGGAACCTAAACTAGTGAACTCGGTCAGACCGAGTCACAGTTCGGTGGCACCAAGACTGCTAGGGTTTCACAAAGACTCGAACTCGGTCACACCGATTTGCAATTCTCGGTCAGACCGAGAATCACATGTGCAATGGACTGAGCCAAATCGGTGGAACCGATTTCAGCAACTCGGTCGGTCCGAGATGGTTTCTGCCGAAACCTAACCCTAAATTTTCAATCCACAACTAAACTACGAAGTGTTTTCATTGGATATTGTGATATCAATCATGGCAAGATACACGACAAAACAATGTGCTGGGGAATCGGAGTGAGAACAACACAAAGATCAAGTCCATACCCTAGTTTGGCGATGGACTTGCTATGGCGGCAACGGAGGAGACTATCCCGTTGACGGCGGCGGAGACCAGCGACTGGAGGCGGCTGGCGACGAGGAGGACGATCCGGAGACATAGGGAGGTAGAACAGGCTGAGCGCGGGCGAAGAGGTTCGGAAAGTTTACCAAATTTTGGCCCGTGGGTATATATAGCCTGGCCATGTCGGTGTGACCGAGTGGAACAACTCGGTGGCACCGAGATGCATAACTGCAAGCAGTTACTGCAACTCGGTGTGACTGAAAAGTTCAAATCGGTTGCACCGAGATTAAAAACCTAGATCGACTTAGTGATCTCGGTATGACCGAAATAGATTAATCGGTCAGACCGAAACACATAAAGAAGTTTTGGAAGTTTAAGTCTATGACGAATCAGGGACTCTGAGTGCTCCTCACATAGAGTGGTTCGAACCTGACTTGATCAAACTTTGTGATGCAACATGAATATAGTTTGAGACGAGAAGGGCATATATAGCTAGAGAAGGTTCTTAGGCATTCTTGTCCATCCACTTGGCAAGAGAAAAATAAACCAACCAATCAAAACAAACAAGTGGATGTCCTCAAATGAGTAAATTATGCAACCAACATGCTCACACAATAAAATGACAAGTGAAATATGTGGCAAAGCATGCACAAACAATTCTAGCATCTATCAAGCAATTGGCGATGACTAGGTCATCTATATATGAGTATATTGACTTAGGAGTCAAATAAGAACATTTGATCATAGGTCATACTCATCATTTAAGCACAAATGGGGTTACCACCTTTGAATAAAGCGTTGTTGTGTTCACACCATTAGAGTTGCTTTAGCTCAATTCTTAGAGTAAACTCCCCCTAGATGTGAGATCCCACCTAAGAGGGATGAACTAACCTTGGGTTTTGTCGATGATGAATTCATGTAGGTGTTGAAGATGTGGATGCTCTAAGTTGATGTAGATCATTCAGAGCTATCCTTTGGAGTGAGTTGCACTTTCAATACCTACACAGGTTAGTCCCACAAGGAACAAACAAGGATATCCATAGACATAGAGTGATGCATATACAAGATGATGTCTATGAGAGCATTAGGTTACCTTGTCCCTTGTCTTACAAACAAGAGGGTTTGTGACTCCTTGAACTAGTGCAAGATGTGGAAGTTGATTGCACTTGTTCTTGCCAAAATGATAAGAGTGAAGTATGTTGGCGGAGTCACCGTCAAGAACTCTCTAGTTCTTATTCTTCAGGATCCACACCATCTTGATGCGAATCCTCGGAGTTGTAGTTGTACTTGACGAAGTGGAACTTGATGTACTCTTGGGAACCCACTTGACCAAGGCCTTAGGAGATTCTTCAAATGCATCAATTTCCTCTTGAAGCTTGTCCTTGCCTTTTTCCTTGTGGTCTTGTGTTGGAAGATCATCTTGAGCTTGTGTCCCTTTGAAAGAAGTAGGATCATACTTCTCTTGTTGAGGAACAAACTTCATCTTGGGGTATTGATCTTCTTCCCACTCAACTTCATTGGCATTGAACTTTCGTTCAAAACTGATACCTTGATTATTCCGGTGCCTTCCTTGCTTGCGTACAATTTCCTCGAATTGCTTACTCCTGGCAAGGCTCTTGTAAACACCTTTCTCTATGATTCCCTTCAATAAGCTATTTTCTTGCTCAAGTGTAACTTGGCTAAGAGAATCATCAGTGGAATCAAGAGAACTACTAGAAGCAACAATATTGGATTTAGCATGATTATTGTTACTACTAGAGGAAGAATCCTTCTTGTTCTTGTTACTAGACTTTACTTGAGGCATGTAAGTGGATAAGAGTAAACGCTTGGCAATGTAAGAAGAACTTTTCTTGCGAAGATCATAATTGATTGCTTTTAAGAACTCATGCTCTTGCTCAAGGTTGAGCTTTTCAAAATGTAATTTCTCATGAGTCCTTAAAAGTTCTTGATGATCTCCTAAGATAGTTTGATGAGCTAACTTAAGAGTATTTAGTTCTTTATTTAGAAACTCAATCTTCTCCTTATCATTGTCATTCGTTTTATCTTGATTAGCATGATTAATTGATGTTTCATCATAGTATTCATCACTAGAGTTGTCAACAAGTAAATCATCATCACCTAACAAGTCATCTTCATCACTATTGAAATCAACATATTCGGGGTGTGATACCTTTGGGCCTTTAGCCATGAAGCATCTTCCAAGTCCTTCATTTGGTGAATCAAATATGTCGTAGGAGTTGGTTGACACAAGTGCTAGACCGGCAACACCTTCATCTTGAGTATATTCGGAGTCAGAGTGATAGCTTCTCTCGGAGTGATTTTCGGAGTCGGAGCCGGATACCCATTCACCAACATGAGCTTGATGTCTTTGTTTTGTGTAGCTCCTTGATGACTTGTCCTTCCATTCCGAATCCTTGCTTCTCCGAGAGGGTCTTCGTTCATAATGATCATCCCTACTCTTGTACTTCTTCTTTTGGGAGAATCTTCTCTTCTCTTGTATCGGGTCGTACACTCATTGGAGTAGTGTCCGGGTCTTCCACAATTGTAGCAGTTTCGCTCTCGACTAGAAGATCTTTTGTCATTGTAGGACCTTGACTTGGAACTTCTCTCTTTGCTTCTACTCTTGTAGAACTTGTCGAAGTTCTTCACCATTAGGCTCAATTCTTCATTGAAGGTTTGTTTCTCACTTGATGATGTGGGAGCTTCACATGAGGCTTTGTAAGCACCAATTGACTTGTTATGGAGCTCCTCCTTATCCTTGAGTGACATCTCATGAGCAACAATTCTTCCAATGACTTCCGCTTGCTTGAGATCTTTGTAATTTGGCATCATTTGGATAAATGTGCATACGGTATCATATTTTCCATCCAAGGCTCTTATGATCTTCTTGATGATGAATTTTTCGGTTATCTCTTCACTTCCTAAGCTGGCAATCTCATTTGCGATAAGAGCAAGCCTAGAGTACATTCTAGCGATACCTTCACCATCCTTCATTTTGAACTTGTCAAGTTGACTTTGAAGCACATCCAACTTGGATTCCTTGACGGAGTCGGTACCTTCGTGCATATCAATCAAAGTATCCCAAATTTCCTTTGCATTCTCAAGACGGCTGATTTTGTTGAATTCTTCGGCGCACAATCCATTGAAGAGGATATCACAAGCTTGAGCATTGTATTGTAGCATCTTCAACTCTTCCGCGGTAGCTTCACGGTTCGGTTCTCTCCCATCAAAGAATTCACCTTGCAAGCCAATACACATAATAGCCCAAACGACAGGGTTATGTCCAAGAATATGCATTTTCATCTTATGCTTCCAACTAGCAAAATTAGTGCCATCAAAGTAAGGACTTCTACGGTGGTAATTTCCCTCGCTAGACACCATACTCTCCTTGGTTGTGAAACCAAGGCTATGACCACCAAAAGCTATGGAAATCAAAGCAAATGGAGACCAAAGCTCTGATACCACTTGTAGGATCGAAAGTATGTCTAGAGGGGGTGTGATTAGACTAGTTGACAAATAAAAATATAGCCTTTTCCCAATTTTAGTTCTTGGCAGATTTTAGCAACTTTGGACAAGTCAAACAATCTTAATACAATTCAAGCAAGCATGCAAAGAGTGTATGTGCAGCGGAATGTAAAGCATGCAACTTGCAAGAATGTAAAGGGAAGGGTTTGGAGGATTCAAACACAATCGGAGACACGGATGTTCCGATAGGTGGTGCTATCGTACATCCACGTTGATGGAGACTTCAACCCACGAAGGGTAACGGTTGCGCGAGTCCACGGAGGGCTCCACCCACGAAGGGTCCACGAAGAAGGAACCTTGTCTATCCCACCATGGCCATCGCCCACTGAGGGAGTCCTGGATTAGGGGGTGTTCGGGTAGCCGGACTATACCTTCAGCCGGACTCCTGGACTATGAAGATACAAGATTGAAGAGTTCGTCCCGTGTCCGGATGGGACTTTCCTTGGCGTGGAGGGCAAGCTTGGCGATGCGGATATTCAAGACCTCCTACCATTATAACTGACTCTGTGTAACCCTAACCCTATCCGGTGTCTATATAAACCAGAGGGTTGTAGTCCGTAGGCAATCAACTCAATATACAACAATCATACCATAGGCTAGCTTCTAGGGTTTAGCCTCCTTGATCTCATGGTAGATCTACTCTTGTACTACCCATATCATCAATATTAATCAAGCAGGACATAGGGTTTTACATCCATCAAGAGGGCCCGAACCTGGGTAAAACATCGTGTTCCCTGCCTCCTGTTACCATCCGGCCTAGACGCACAGTTCGGGACCCACTACCCGAGATCCGCCGGTTTTGACACCGACATTGGTGCTTTCATTGAGAGTTCCTCTGTGTCGTCGCCTTTAGGCCCGATGGCTCCTTTGATCATCAACAACGATGCGGTCCAGGGTGAGACTTTGCTCCCCGGACAGATCTTCGTCTTCGGCGGCTTCGCTCTGCGGGCCAATTCGCTCGGCCACCTGGAGAAGATCGAAAGCTATGCCGCTGGCATCAAGTCAGGTTTGGAAGCTTAAACTACACGGCTGACATCCGCGGAGACTTGATCTTCGACGGGCTCGAGCCACGGCCAAGCGCGCCGCACTATCTCGAGGGGCATGATTTAGCTCTGCCCCCGGAAAGTCTCCTGGAGGCTGCACATGCATCGGTTCCGACCCCTAACTTGGAGCCTATTGCGCCAATCGAGGATGAGCGGTTGGACGTCACCTCGGGGGCTGTGATCCCGAAAGCGATCGAGCTGAACGCTAGCCCCGCACTCTGCACGACCCGTGACTCCGAGGATCCGGACTCCTCCCCGGACTCCGAACCCCCTGCGCCCCTACCAATCAAATCTGATTGGGCGCCGATAATGGAGATCACCACCGCAGACATCTTTCAGCATCCGCCTTTTGGCGACATCCCGAATTCTCTTAAGTCTCTCTCTTTATCAGGAGAGCCCTGGCCAGACTACGGTCAGCGAGGGTGGGATACGGACGATGAGGAAATTCAAAGCCCACCCACCACCCACTTTGTAGCCACTGTCGACGATCTAACCGACATGCTGGACTTCAGCTCCGAAGACATCGACAACATGGACGACGATGTAGGAGACGAACAGGAACCAACACCTGTAGGGCGCTGGAAGGCCACCTCGTCGTATGACATATATATGGTGGACACTCCAAAAGATGGAGATGGCGATGGAACAGTGGGGGATGACGCCCCCAAGAAACAGCCAAAGCGCCGGCGTCAGCGGCGCCGCTCTAAATCCCGCCAAAGCAAAAACGGTGATTCCGGCATGGGAGATAATACTACTCCGGATTGCACCGAAGAACACCCACCTCAGCAAGATTCGGCACAGGAAGATGGAATAGCCAGCCCTCATGAGAGAGCGGAAGACCAAGAGGTCGACGATGATAACTATACGCCTCCCTCCGAAGATGAGGCAAGCCTCGATGACGATGAATTCGTCATACCATCAGACCCCGCCGAACAAGAGCATTTTAAACGCAGGCTTTTAGCCACGGCAAGCAGCCTCAAAAAAAGTAGCAACAACTTAGAGCTGCCCAAGATTTGCTAGCTGACAGATGGACTGAAGTCCTTGCGGCCGAAGAGTATGAACTCGAACGCCCCTCCAAGAGTTACCCGAAGCACGTACATCACCAGTGCATGACATGGCAGACCGGCCACCTCGCGGCCACGACAGAGAGGCCTCTCGGCCCTCCACCCAAGCCATGCCCCGACGCCGCTCAACTAAGGCACAGGAAAATGCGCCCGACCTGCGAGACATACTGGAGGATAAGGCAAGACAAACAAGATCGATCTACGGATCGCGCAGGCGCCCTACGACATGTGACAATGATCTTCATTCCGGATACAACAAATCCGGCCGGGCCGAACACAACAGACATAGCTCTTCCGAGCTGCGTCGTGATATAGCCCAGTACAGAGGCGCCGCACACCCGCTATGCTTCACGAATGAAGTAATGGATCATAAATCCCAGAGGGTTTCAAACCCGTAAACATCGAATCATACGATGGCACAACAGATCCGGCGGTATGGATCGAGGATTATCTCCTTCACATCCACATGGCACGCGGCGATGATCTACACGCCATCAAATACCTCCCGCTCAAACATAAAGGACCGGCCCAGCATTGGCTTAACAGCTTGCCAGCAGACTTAATCGGTTCTTGGGAGGACCTGGAAGCTGCATTCCTTGACAACTTCCAGGGCACTTATGTGCGACCGCCGAATGCCGACGACTTAAGCCACATAATTCAGCAGCCAGAGGAATCGGCCAGACAATTCTGGACACGGTTCCTAACAAAGAAAAACTAGATAGTCGACTGTCCGGACGCAGAGGCCCTAGCAGCCTTCAAGCATAACATCCGCGACGAGTGGCTTGCCCGGCACCTAGGATAGGAAAGCCGAAATCCATGGCAGCCCTCATGACACTCATGACCCACTTTTGCGCGGGAGAAGATAGCTGGCTAGCTCGCAGTAACAACTTATCAAAGAACCCTGGTAATTCGGATACCAAGGACAAAAGTGGCAGGACACGTCGGAATAAGCAAAAACGCCGCGTTAACAGCGACAGCAATGAAGACACGACAGTCAATGCCGGATTCAAAGGCTATAAATCCGGTCAGTGGAAAAAGCCATTCAAAAAGAATACTCAGGGCCCGTCCAGTTTGGACCAAATACTCGATCGCTTGTGCCAGATACATGGTACCCCCGAAAGGCCAGCCAATCACACTAACAGGGATTGTTGGGTGTTTAAGCAGGCAGGCAAGTTAAGGGCCGAAAACAGAGACAAGGGGCTGCACAGCGACGACGAGGAGCCCAAGCCACCGAACAACAATGGACAGAAAGGCTTTCCCCCACAAGTGCGGACGGTGAACATGATATACGCAACCCACATTCCCAAGCGGGAGCGGAAGCGTGCGCTACGGGACATATACGAGATGGAGCCAGTCGCCCCAAAGTTCAACCCACGGTCCTCCTGCCTGATCACTTTTGATCGAAGGGACCATCCCACTAGCATCCATCATGGCGGCTTCGCCGCATTGGTTCTCGACCCAATCATCGACGGATTTCATCTCACAAGAGTCCTCATGGACGGTGGCAGTAGCCTGAACCTGCTTTATCAGGATACAGTGCGGAAAATGGGCATAGATCCCTCAAGGATGAAGCCCACAAGAACGACCTTGAAAGGCGTTATACCAGGTGTAGAAGCCAACTATACAGGCTCAGTAACAATTGACGTGGTCTTCGGATCCCCGGACAATTTCTGAAGCGAAGAGTTAATCTTCGATATAGTCCCGTTTCGCACTGGCTATCACGCCCTACTCGGACGAACCGCATTCGCAAAGTTCAATGTGGTGCCGCACTACGCATATCTCAAGCTCAAGATGCCAGGCCCTCGAGGAGTAATTACGGTCAACGGAAACACCGAACGCTCCCTCCGTACGGAGGAGCATACGGCGGCTCTCGCAGCGGAGGTACAAAGTAGCCTTCTCAGGCAATTCTCCAGTCCGGCTATTAAAAAGCCAGACACTGCCAAGCGCGCCCGGAGTAACCCACAACAGGACCGCTTGGCACACTCTGAGCAAGCGTAGCAATGCGGCCCCAACCCCAGCTTTCGCGACATAGCGAAACCAGTACCTCGCGTACATAACTACGCCCTTGAAATACCATGGGCACAGGGGAAGGGGCACAATAATGGCATGCCCAAAATACGGCTTAAAACGTACTAGGGGCTGCCGGATTCCTTTTTTTATTTTTTTCTTACTTTCAGGACTCCATACTTCGGACGACCTGTTCGGCAATACGAGTGCCGCACAAACAATGCAAGATCCAGGGAGGCAGACAAGCCATGACGCATTATGGAACTCCCAGGTGGTCTCTATTACGAGCGGTATACCTGTTTTAAATACAATTCCGCGGCTTGCCCCTGGTCAGGACATACTAAATAGTCCAATATCTTTTGCTTACCGCACTATTTGTATCGTTCGGCTTTGATAAATAGCCTCTCTATAAACAATGCTTAGCTTCTTGTCTATTTTTTGCATTATCTTCTTTTCACATTTATGTTTATTAAATGACATGATTGCACCCGTACACCATGGTATGGCAAACACGCCAGGGGCTTCAGTACCCCTCATAATGGTTTGAGAAGTCCGTACACTTTCACAAGTGCGGCACCCCGAACTTATAGCACTATATGCATCGGCTCCGAATCATGATTTGGGTCAATAGTTGGGTTTGCCCGGATCCTATGTTTTGGTGCCTTACGTTCCGCTCTATCGGCTAAGGTAGCACTAGGAGAACCACTACGATTGTGCCCCGGTTCAGCTAGGTTAAGCACCTCAGTGGAGAAAGCTAAAACTGACTGTCATGATGAGGTGAGAGACGGGTCGCTGTTCGAGAGGTTTTTCGAGTCCCTAAAGATTTATGCTGCTTCGAGCGAGGAGCTGGCTTTGTCCGGCCAAGGCATGGATAGCGCCCCGAACTCGGTCTTCCGAACTAGGGGCTTCGCCGAAATTTAAAATTATAGAGTTCTATGGCTAAGTGAGAGTGTTCAAGCATTATAGTCCGATTGCCTGGTTCGTTGTGCTGAGCGCCTCCCTCAAAGGACCCAACTATGGGAAAAAGAGCGCTCAGGTTTATCCCGAACACCCCAGCACTAGTGGCATGGGGGCAGAAGCCGACGACTGGCCAGCTCTCAACTTTTTGATAAACGGCCGCACAGAAAGTAATATTTTAAATTCAATAAGCATTGCTTAGCGCATATGAACAAGTTTTCAGCGCACAGGATAAACACGAGCGAGTTCATTCAAAAATCACATCCTTGGTACATTCATCCGCCACAAGGCGGGCACCTGCAAGAACATCCTTGTAGTAGTTCTCGGGCTTGCGATGGTCCTTCCCCGGCGGCGGCCCGTCCTTCACAAGCTTCTGACCGTCCAGCTTACCCCAGTGCACCTTTGCACGGGCAAGGGCCCGATGGGCACCTTCGATGCAGACGAAGCGCTTGATGACCTCGAGCCTCGGACAGGCCTCCACCAGCCGCCGCACCAGCCTGAAATAGCTCCCAGGCAGGGCCTTTCCGGGCCACAGCCGAACTATGAAGCCCTTCATGGCCTGTTCGGCCGCCTTGTGGAGCTCGACCAACTGTTTCAGCTGGTCGCTCAAAGGCACAGGGTGTCCGGCCTCAGAATATTGAGACCAGAACACCTTCTCCGTCGAGCTGCCCTCTTCAGCTCGGTAGAATGCGGCGGCGGCGGATACGCTGCGGGGAAGATCTGCGAATGCCCCTGGAGAGCTCCGGATTCGGGTAAGTAACAAGTAGTTTACTTTTATAATTCTTCTTTGCATGAAGAATGCCTTACCCGCTGCAATCTTCCTCATCTCCTCCAACTCTTGGAGGGCCTTTTGGGCTTCGGCCTTGGCAGACTTGGCAGTCTCAAGGGACGTCGCGAGCTCGGATGCTTGCGCCTTTGACTCAAGCTCCAAACTCTCATGTTTTTTCATGAGGGCCTGAAGCTCTTGTTGCACCTCGCCGACCTGAGCCCCAAGTCTGTCTCGCTCGGTGCGCTCCGCGGCCGTTTTCTTTTCGGCCTCAGATAGCGCCTGCTTAAGGGTTGCCACCTCATTTGTGGCCCCTACAATAAGCAGTACAATCCTGTTATTTTTTTTGCAATCACGCCTTTCTATACGCACCTTTTCTGTAAGGTATTTCTTACCTTCTTTCTCCTCGAGCCGCCGCTTGGCAAGGCTGAGCTCTTGCTCGGTCTGGTCGAAGTCCTGCTTCAGGACACCCACCTCCGCAGTCAGTGCGGCGGTGGATAGCAGCGAAGCCTGCATACGCATATTGACTCTTTTTTGTTAGACTCCTGCGAAATTTAATAGATCCTCTATTCGGATTTTCTTTCCGAACGCCAAACAGAGCATCAGGGGCTACTGTTTATGCGGTAATATTTTTACATATTTTCACTTACCTCGAAGCCTGTTAGAAGGCTAGCGCAAGCTTCAGTCAGTCCGCTCTTGGCGGACTGAACCTTCTGGATCACCGTACTCATAATAGTATGGTGCCCCTCGTCGATGGAGGCGCCGTCAAGCACCTCCAACAGATTGTCCGGCACCTCCGGTTGGACGGAGGCCGCTGGCTCAGAAGGCTTGCTCCTCTTGAAAGGAGTTCGCCTACCGCGGTCCGGAACTATGGAAGATGCCGGCGCGGTGTCCGGCACAAAGCCAGACTTGGAGCCCTGGGAGCCTTATCCCCTTCGCTCCTGGAGTCCGGGAGGTTGCCTTGCGGCTCCTCCGGGACCACCTCCTCCTGCCCCGGAGCTTGTCGCGACGCCACTTCGGCGTCGTCTGCAGTGCGGGGGAGACAGCGGGCGGAACTGAGTTCACGTCCGATGAGTCCAGGGAGCCGCCCGACGATTCGTTGAATTCGGCCCGGGGCGGGCTGCATAATTATGTTCGACATTAGGGAAAGCTGTGCGACAAAGGAACATCATGAGTTACTCTGATATCCGAACTTACGATTTCGCCGGACGCTTGGCCCTGTTTGGCCACTCCTCTTCGCCCTCTTCGGCGTCGGGGGAGTAGTCCGGCGGAGGGGTCTTCCTTTTCCTAGACCCCTCGGCCTCCCCCGTTGGGGCGGCCTTCCTCTTCTCTCCTCCCTCCGCTGGGGGGGGGGAGAGTTTTCTTCTTCCTCCTCCTCGTTTTCACGGGAAGAGGGCGTCTCGGACTCGTCGGATGACGAGTCCGACACCACCACGTTACGGGCACTCTTTCGAGTCCCCGTGGTCTTCTTCTTCTTGGCCTTCTTTTCCGGCACCACATAAGGCGCCGGAGCCAGCAGCTTCACTAGTAGAGCTTGGGCTGGGTCTTCGGGCAGCGGAGCCGGACAGTTAATCGGTCCGGATATCGCCCGCCAAGCCTATCAAAGGTAAGGGAGTTTAGATCCCGCATAGAGTCAAACTATGAAAAAAGCTTAACATCCTGTAAAAGGTGAAGATAGCTTACCTCGCTAGCGTGACGCTGCGAGCTGTATCCGTGGTCCTCGGAAGCGGATGCGGGAGCCTCGGCGCCCTTGAATAGCACCTTCCAGGCATCTTCGTACGTCGTGTCGAAGAGCCTGCTAAGGGTTTGGTGCTGCGCCGGGTCGAACTCCCACAGATTAAAATCCCGTTGTTGGCACGGGAGGATCCGGCGGACGAGCATAACCTGGATTACATTAACAAGCCGGATTGGCTTGTTCACCAGGGACTGGATGCATGTTTGCAATCCGGTCACCTCTTTTTCATCACCCCACGACATGCCCGTCTCTTTCCAGGACATAAGCCGCGTGGGGGGTCTGGATCGGAACTCGGGGGCTGCGGTCCATTTCGGATCGCGTGTCTCGGTGATGTAAAACCACCTGGATTGCCACCCCTTTAGGGTCTCCACAAAAGAGCCCTCGAACCATAGGACGTTGGCCATCTTGCCCGCCATGGCGCCTCCGCACTACGCCTGGCTGCCGCGCACCACCTTGGGCTTGACGTTGAAGGTCTTGAGCCAGAGGCCAAAATGAGGGCGGACGCGGAGGAAAGCCTCGCACACGACGATAAACGCCGAGATGTTGAGGATGAAGTTCGGGGCCAGATCGTGGAAATCCAGGCCGTAGTAGAACATGAGCCCTCGAACAAATGGGTGGAGTGGAAAGCCCAGTCCGCGGAGGAAGTGGGGAAGAAATACTACCCTCTCATGGGGGTGGGGAGAAGCTACCCCTTTTCAGGAAGTCGGTGCGCGATGTCCTTAGAAAGGTATCCAGCCTTCCTTAGCTTCTTGACTTGGCCCTCCGTAGCGGAGGAGACCATCCACTTGCCTCCCGCTCTGGACATTGCTGGAGAAGGTTGAGGCGGGAAGTGCGGGCTTGGGCGCTGGAGCTCGGGTGCGCAGGAGATGGATAAGCAAAGGTGGAAGAAGGCGTATGTAAAAAGGTGGATCCTTATCCCCTTATATGGGCGGATGCGGTTGTGCGTCCCCACCAGCCTAGTAAAACTCACTTGCCTCCCAAGCGCCGTGATAAATGGCGCGGTTGGGTTACCCACGTCCGTATTGATGAGAATCCCGTAAAGGGGGTACACGATCTCTGCTTTGACAAGACGTGCTAAGGAAACCGCCTCGCAAAACATGCTGAGGTGGAAAAGTAAAATGATTCGAGTAAAGGACTTGGCCGTAGTGTGGTGACGCACTGCGGAATACGTCAGCAGATTTGATTTGTGTTTATATCATTCTCTCTATGGAAAAATGTGGAAGCTTCTTTTGTAGAGCCGGACACTACTCTTGGTGTTTACAATCTTCTATGAAGGACTTGGAGGAGGAACCCGCCTTGCAATGCGGAAGACAATTTGCGTGTCGGACTCGTCGTCATTGAAGCCTGGTTCAGGGGCTACTGAGGGAGTCCTGGATTAGGGGGTGTTCGGGTAGCCGGACTATACCTTCAGCCGGACTCCTGGACTATGAAGATACAAGATTGAAGACTTCGTCCCGTGTCCGGATGGGACTTTCCTTGGCATGGAGGGCAAGCTTGGCGATGCGGATATTCAAGATCTCCTACCATTGTAACCGACTCTGTGTAACCCTAACCCTATCCGGTGTCTATATAAACCGGAGGGTTGTAGTCCGTAGGCAATCAACTCCATATACAACAATCATACCATAGGCTAGCTTCTAGGGTTTAGCCTCCTTGATCTCGTGGTAGATCTACTCTTGTACTACCCATATCATCAATATTAATCAAGCAGGACGTAGGGTTTTACCTCCATCAAGAGGGCCCGAACCTGGGTAAAACATCGTGTTCCCTGCCTCCTGTTACCATCCGGCCTAGACGCACAGTTCGGGACCCACTACCCGAGATCCGCCGGTTTTGACACCGACACCCACGAAGGACTTGCCTCTCTAGCGGTAGATCTTCACGATGTAGGTGATCTCCTTTCCCTTACAAACTCCTTGGTTACACTCCACAATCTTGTCGGAGGCTCCCAAGTGACACCTAGCCAATCTAGGAGACACCACTCTCCAAGAAGTAACAAATGGTGTGTTGATGATGAACTCCTTGCTCTTGTGCTTCAAATGATAGTCTCCCCAACACTCAACTCTCTCTCACAGGATTTGGATTTGGTGGAAAGAAGATTTGAGTGGAAAGCAACTTGGGGAAGGCTAGAGATCAAGATTCATATGGTAGGAATGGGATATCTTGGTCTCAACACAAGTGTAGGTGGAGACTAAGTCATAGCCTAGTGGAGGGAAGGGGCTGATGCCTTCCCACCCACCCAGGTTCAAGGCATGGTACTTGCAATTTGGGTTTGTTGCACCAATTATACTGTAGGGGGGTCCCTTACAGTCTGTATGTAAAAAAAACACAAGTGTAGGTGGTTCTCTCTCAGAAAAAGTAAGTTGGAAGTGTATGTTCATTCTGATGGCTCTCTCCATGAATGAAGAGGTGGTGGAGGGGTATATATATCCTCCACACAAAATCTAACCGTCACACATAACTTCCCAAACTCGGTGGGACCGACTGGTTAAACATGGTCGGACCAATTCAGCAAAGCTAGTGACCGTTAGGGTTTTCGGTGGGATCGACATGCAACTCGGTAGGACCTATATGATTAGGTTAGGGCATAACGTAATCTCGGTGAGACCGATTACACAAACTTGGTGAGACCGATTTTTGTAATAAGCTAACCAGAGAGTTGGTTAGGTAAACTTGATGGGACCGATCACTCATTTTGGTGACACCAAAACGTTACGAAGGGAAACAGAGAGTTTACATTGCAGTATCGGTGGGACCGATCGCTCATCTCGGTGAGACCGAAATGTTACAAAGGGAAACAGAGAGAACACAACCCCATCTCGGTGAGACCGATATCCCTATCGGTGAGACCGATTTGCCTAGGGTTTGTGGCAGTGGCTATGACATTTGAAACTCGGTGGCGCCGGTTAGGAAGAATCGGTGGGGCCGAGTTTGACTTTTGGTTTAGGTCATATGTGGATGTGAGAAAGTAGTTGAGGGTTTTGGAGCATATCACTAAGCATTTTGAGCAAGAACCTCATTAAGGAACACCTCATCCCTCCTTGATATTATTGGCTTTTCCTATAGACTCGATGTGATCTTGGATCACTAAAATGAAAAATGTAGAGTCTTGAGCTTTGAGCTTGAGCCAATCCTTTATCCTTAGCATTTTGAGGGGTCCACTTTTCTCATCCATGCCATGCCAATCATTGAGCTTTCCTGAGATATTAATGTTGAAATAGCATTATCTCAATGAGCTATATGTTGTTAGGAATTACCAAAACCACCTAGGGATAGTTGCACTTTCAGAATGACCTGCCCTCGAGTAGGCAGCCTGTGCGAGATTTCGAGGGTCAAATACCTGTCCTCTCTTAGGTTCTTGATGTCTTCCTCTATGACAGAGGAAGTCATCCACCGACCTTGGAGGTTGGGTCCGGACATGGTTGAAGGTCCGTAGCGCCTGACCTGAGCCTTGGGTGTTGGAACTCGAGGCGAGGGAAGGATTCGATTGAGCACGAGAGGGAAAAAGGACAAGCCTTGGCCTCTTTATAAAGAGGGTGAATATCACGCGTCCTCCTCGTGGCCGTTCGGGACTTGCCTAAAATCGAGGAGCCATATCAACGGGCACGATGGGGTTACCCACGTCCGTATTGATGAGAATCCCGTAATAAGGGGGACACAATCTCTGCTTTGACAAGATGTGTCAAGAAAACCGCCTCGCGATATATGCAATGCTGGTTGAGTAAAACGGTTCAAATAAAGATGGGGTCATGGTATAATGTCATGTTGCTAAACATGTCAGCAGATTAGATTTGTGGAAATATTATTCTCTCTATGGTGGTATGAGGAACTTGTTTTTGCAGAGCCAGACACTATCCTTGTGTTCAAAATCTTCTATGGAGTATTCGGAGGAGGAACCCACTTTGCAATGTCGAAGACAAATCTGCGCGCCGGACTCATCGTCATTGAAGCCTGATTCAGGGGCTACTGAGGGAGTCCTGCATTAGGGGGTCTTCGGACAGCCGGACTATATCCTTTGGCCGGACTGTTGGACTATGAAGATAGAAGATTGAAGACTTCGTCCCATGTCCGGATGGGACTTTCCTTGGCGTGGAAGGCAAGCTTGGCAATACGGATATGTAGATCTCCTCCCTTGTAACCGACTCTGTGTAACCCTAGTCCCCTCCGGTGTCTATATAAACCGGAGGGTTTAGTCCGTAGGACAACAACAATCATACCATAGGCTAGCTTCTAGGGTTTAGCCTCTACGATCTCATGGTAGATCAACTCTTGTAATACTCACATCATCAAGATCAATCAAACGGGGATAAACATATGAATGTAAATACTGATATTAAGGAATTTGATTGCAAGATATAGAAGAACTCCCCCTGAAGATGTGCATAGTGAGGAATTTGCTTTTGAAGCAATGCACATTTGAAGAGTAGAATCATGGAGATCTCCCCCTATATCTTGTAATTCATACACACATTCAACATAAGATATGAAGAATTTGAAATGCATGATGAAATATGGTGACTGATGTGATTCAACATGCGTGCATTAAGATATATGAGAAAATAGCATGCAGAAGAACACAGCAAAAGTATCAGACCACCATCGGGTTTAAGTTTACAACTTGATCCAATAAATCTTCAGAAGAACGAGAGTTGTAACTTAGAAAAAACGCCCATATATAGAGACCTGCTTGAAGACTAACTCAAATTTCTCCCTCTTTGTCATCGAATGACCAAAAGGGACAAAAATGTGGACTAACGCCGCTAAATAATATCATCACTGAGTTGATGATGGAGCGTCGGCTTTGTTGGGGTCGGTTGTTGAGGTAGGGCCTGCCACAGTGTCGTCTAAATCTTCATTGGTGGTTGTGACGATTCAAAGTCCTGTTTGAAACCCATTTGCTTCAGGTCTTCTTCGCCATAGAGATGAGATAGAACAGCGCTGGTACGATTGAATACTTCGTGGAGGTAGAAGTGGTTATTCTTCACTGCATTGTATGTAGCAGTTATGTTGTGAAGAATAGAACCAAGCTGATGCTTAACCCATTTGTGGTTGTGATCGACCTTCTGGTGAAGACTGAGGAGAAGCTCAGGTTTCACTACTAGGGAAAAGGCTAGTAGCAGCGCGGGTTTTAGGTGTATCAGTAGCGCGGGGACCGGCGCTACTAATACGGCGCTACAGCTAACACGTAGCAGTAGCGCGTGCTCACCAGCGCTACTGCTACACATGTGTAGCAGCAGCGCGCTTAATGGAAGCTCACTACTACTAATAGATATAGCGCGCTTCTCCTGTGCGCGCTACTTCTACTACCGCGCTGCTGCTAACTTTTCTCCACTCGCTACTGCTAATTTTAGTAGTTTTTTGTTATTTTTTCTGTTTTGTATTTGAACAAGCTTTATAGAAGAATCTTTAGCACATACAAATGTCATCATGATACACATACAAATGCCTGCGAGGCCACAAATGTAATCATAGCATATACGTACAAATAGTCTCATCATAATCATCATCCAACACAAAGTGGTATCTTGTCATCATCTCGAAAATAGCGATACATGCAAGTCTCGAATACTTGCAACTACAACATCATCCATCTAGACAAAGGTATACACGAGAAGAGCTATCACTATGAGTGAGAGCGGAACTATGCAGTACATGAGGTGGCGGCTATGAGTCCTCTCTCGCGCTAGCGTGAACCTCAAGTAACTAGCTTCTCCTTCTTGTCTGCTTTTGAAGCCTTTATGGCTGGCGCCCGAGAACCAATTCACTTGTGCCTGACACTCATGCCACTCGTTGTACACCCCCGGAACCTTCCCTTTGTACACGACATAGCACTTCCATCTCGCCATCAAGAAACTAGGTACCTGTTAGAGATGCATGTTCATGAAGAGGATGTACAATCATATATATGCAACAAAATATACTAGAGCAACACCGAAAAACAAAGGGTTAGCAACTAGATGCAACATACAGTACGCAAATTAATTAACTAGAGGTACGCAGGTCATCGTACGCAAACTAACAAAGTTGTGTTACGCAAGTTCGGCATGGACCGTGGACATCACAAAGTTTCATCGCTACAAAAAGTATACAAGTTCAACCGACACATATCATCATCATCGGCATCATAAATCACTAGAAGCTCCATCCTTCCATATCTTCTAGGATGGACCCTAGCTTCTTGAACGGTGTGAGGTCTAGACGTTGCATGCCTATGCGAGTTCGGACGTCATCTCGCGATATAGGGCCGTGGTGGAACATCCCCTTCTCATCGACGACTTCTTTCATGATGATCATCGCAATGTCGCTTTGGATGCGAACGAAGTCATATCTAAGTTTCTAATCCGCTTCTCCATGAGATTCTAGCCACTTGTGGATATGATCATCATTTCTGCTTTTCATGTGAAGCTTTTGGTGATCTGTGTTGAACTGAATCATGAGATGGACGATGTAGAAAACATCCTTCTTGCTTGGTTTTGGGACATGGATGCAGGAGAAGTTAGTTTTATGCGCGAAACCCATCTTCTTGGTCCTTTGTTTCCTGATCTGCATGTGGCCACCTCTAATGCTGAAGCCTTGGAGAGGATCATGTAGAATATTCATTATGTGGGTGTAGTGTTATTTCTCATAGTCTCTGGAAGGGTCAAAATACACGGCGTGGGAGACTTGTGGGTAAAGAACGATAAGGACGGCGCGCCCATTGCTGCGGGGAAAAGACACCTCAAATTATTCCCCATATGAGAGAGAAGGAATGATTGAAATGTACGAAAGGGTTGTCCGGAACTGACTTACTTTGGATGATAAGGCACGAGGACAATTTCCCAGTCCTTATTCTGTAGCATGAAGTTTTGGAGGTACTCCCTGCAGTTTCATGCTCAAAGTCGCCGAGACTCAAGAAAGACTCGTGCATGTAGTACGGATCCGCCACACAGATTTGCGAGACTTCTCCACTCTTCATGACAGAGCTCATATGTAGCGCAAAAAGGCGGACGATTGTAAAATCAAGCCGCCTTGTCAGAAACATCTCAAAGATATGGTCAAACCGCAGGAAGAACACCTCCGCGGGCCATCTCTCAACGTAGCACTTCCCCTCAGGCACACGAGCCGCGTATGTCGGATATCCTGGATCGTTTGAGGCTAGAAGGCTTTTCTCAGTCGACAGCACATGGTCGTGCAGTCTCCTGAGATCCCCTGATAGTGCCTCCAGCGGTTTCGGCGGTAGCATCGGCTCACCCGTGAGATGGAACATGGCCGCACCTTTCACGGGTACACGCTCTTCAGAATGCATCATCTGGCTGCTTTGTGCTCTGGCTTGTTTGGAGGAAGTTATCTTCCCCGATCTCTTCCTCTCCTTTTTCTTGGGCACACCTTCCAGACCCTTCCTTAACCCCTGCCCCAGGGTTCCCGGGCTAAGAACTGTACGACCCCTGGCTAGTTGAGCCTGTGTTGAGGCGACATCTTCAGGTGTGTCCTGCGAGGAATTCATGAAGAGAGACTTTTTGCAATCCTTCCAATGACCATCCTTCCTGGGCATATCATCCATATCCTCATCAGCATGCTGATAGCCCGATTCGTCATATGGTTGACTCATCATATCTATGTCACAGTCATATGCGTTTGTATTGAGGAAACCCATAGGGTCGACCTCCGTCTCATCATCCATTCTCTGTTCTACAGGACTGATTACATCAGCCAGTACTATTGCACCCCCTTCATCACGTCGTCCGCCGCTCTCACTCGGCACTACATGAGCTGGTAATTGCGTAGGCGCTGTGGTGGTCTCCGCACATGCTTGTTGATGTGTGGTTATTGGTGTGCTCTCGGCCGGCTCCAGACGAATAAGATTCTTTGGCCATAGCAGCACCCAACCCTTGCAGTTTCCAATCCATGGCGGGGTCTCGTCGTCCTCTCCCACGGGATATACCAGAGGAGGCAAATGCTCGTGCCCCGATTTCACACAGGACAAGCTAACCCTGAAGTGCCCAGATATATGTTGGTGTGACATGTAATTACCGTGACGACGTCGAGCTCAGCCAAAGACGAAGGCCCACCTAGCGTGCCAAAGACTGAGGACGGGCTGCTATCAGCGGGAGCGACCGCGAGAGGAGGCCCGGTTGCGTGAGCAAGTGAGGGTGTGGTGTTGTTGTTGTTCATGGAGTTGCTCCCGACGAAACTAGGCATCGGGAAATCATGTACCGTCTTTTCTGGATTTTCCTTCGTCTAGGTGATGATAGCTAGAACCAAGTTAGTAGCGAAATCATTTCTGCAGGCAGATACAGCTGCATTGACTGCCTGCTATAGCAACTCATTTTTCTCCTCGGCTATTTTTTCCGCGTCCTCAGCTGCTTTTTTCTCGACCGCAAGCTTCACCCTTGCGTCGATGTCCTCCTGACTAAACTTCTTTTTCTGCTTCTTGGCCTCCGGGCCCTTGTTGTAAAACACCTTCCACGTGGCGCCGTCTCCAGCATCGTGCACACGACCATATTGCGGCCGCTGGCCCAAAGGGAGTCCCTTAAGTTTGTTCAAGGCCCGGTTGAGAGGGGTGTCCCACTTGGGCCTCGTCAGAGAAGTAGGGCTTTCGGCTGCAAGCTGGTGATGCTTCTCCAGTAGTCTAATCAATTTCCTTGTGATCTGGTCCGTGTAAAAAACCTTTTTCTCCTTGTCCCACTTGTAGCGGGCCCTGATGAAGTCACGCTCCAAGGGGTTGGTGAACTTCGCGAAGGGGTCTGGGAGAGCCATGACTTCACATTCTGCGTCCTCCCTATCCCATATGGGCCTTTTACCGAGGTAGCCACGGCTTCCGAGGCGATGCTTCCCCGTGTTCCTTTGCTGAAGGCTCTTGAATTCCGTAGCCTTAGCCTTGGCTGCCTCGGTAGCGCAAGTGTCCTTGAACTTTTCGAACTCCTCTTCCGTAAGTGTCGGATTTCCTCTAGCACTCGATAAAATGCACTCGATATGCCAACTATGTAGCACAAATCATGCCTTTATTCACGGCAAATTTCGGCATGACCTTTGCTAAAAAATGGACATATCGAGCGCCTAAAATTCACCGGAATGGAAATGAATCAACATTCCGGCGTAACATAGGCCACTCGGATCATTTACCAAAATTGAACCAAAACATCACATGTCCAAATGACATGTTCAAATTCCAAACATGACGTGCCCAAAGCATGACATGTCCAGTTCAAATTTGCATATAAATTTAGCCTACCCAAATTTTCTTTAACAAGGGATGTCGATTTGGACAATTGCTTAAATGCTGCCTTTTCTTTTAACTACAATTGCTTAACCCTAAATTTCTGTCCTATTTAAAAATTAGCTAAATTCATAACTAAATAGATAACCTATTTAACCTACTGCCCTAACTAAAACCTAAGTAAATTAATCGAAGAACCCTAGCTTGGAGAGAGAGGGGGGGTTGCAGAGGGTGCAGGGGCAAGGAGGCAGGCCCGACGACAGCCGAGGTTGGGAGGGGAGGAAGCAGAGGAGGGAGGCGAGGGCCGACGGGTCGGGGGCGAGCGCTGGGGTCGGGGGCGAGCGTCGGGTCGGGGGCAAGTGCCGGGGTCGGGGCAAGGGCCGAGTCAGGGGCGAGCGCCGGGGCCGGGTCGGGGGCGAGCGCCGAGGTGCGGCGGTGCAACGGGGGAAGAGAGAGTGAGGATTTGGGGGGAAAGAGGCGGGATGAAGCACGGAGAGTGAGAAATTTGGGTTAAGTGGACGTAGCAGGAGCGCGTTTAGACAAAACGCGCTGATACTACCTTCACTAGCAGCAGCGGTTTAGATAAAACGCGCTGCTACTACCTTCACTAGCTGTAGCGGTTTACATAAAACGCGCTACTGCTACCTTCACTAGCTGTAGCGGTTTTATAAGGAAATCGCTACTGCTAGCTTGATTGTAGATTTTTTATAAGGAAATCGCTACTGCCAGTTTTGCTTTTTCGTTTCCTTTATTTTCTCCCACTTTTATTTCCTAAGAGCAGTGAACGAAGGGAAGGCGATATATATTGCATCATTTGACGGTTAAATATGTATACAAAATAGGAACATATATATTACATCATTGGACCCATGCATAATAATGGCTAAGTGTGTATACAAAATAGGAACATATATATATATATATATATTACATCATTTGAACGATAACATATGGTTCCTCAGCGCTGACATTTTCGTTTTTGATTCAGCTTCTTTCCCTTCTTGTTTGTCGAAGAATAATTGAGCCCCTCATTATGACTTTGCCTTTTCCATGGAGTACGATTTTTCTTAGGTAATGTAGTATTGATTCTTCTTTTGACGTATACTTCATCATCATCGTCATCTTCCCTCATTAGGTTGCCGTACTGATCATAGTCTTCATCGTTGCGAGTCCATCCATTCCAATGATGTTCCTTTTGCCTCTCCTCACGACAACACGACTAGGATTGCATGGGTCGGTTATGAAGAAGCATTGTGTCACGTGCTTAGCGTGTACCCATGGCTCATTTTTGGCAATAGCATTCATGGTAGCGCTCTTGGCGTCAGGTATAGTCATGGTAGTGAAAATCCGGTTTTCTCTTTGGACATTCTTAGCCCATCTGACACGGAACCTCGTCGTGTTGTCCAGTCCAGAGTAGTCAAGCTCCCAGATCTCCTCGACCCTTCCATAAAATCGTTCAGTTGTGTCGTTGTCCCTGCCGGTCATGCATTCCATCGTCACCCCTGAGTTTTGATCATCACTGTCCATATCTTTGGCCTCCGTGTAGAACGTGTATCCGTTGATATCATATGCCTGATAGGTTACGAGGTTGGGAGAGGGGCCATGTGCTAAGGCATATATGAGCAATCCGTCCTTAGAGCCCTCCTCTGGGGGATTAGCAATAATACGCTCTTTGAACCAATGCAGGAAAGTGGAGTTGTGCTCTCTAGTAACTTGGGCGTCCGTCCTGCATACCCCTCGGTCACAATACTTCTTTGCGATAATTTCTTTCTGCTGTGCCACAAAAGGATCTACCTCGTCTAGGTTTTGTAGCACTACCAAGTTTGCTCTGTCAAAGTTGCTGTGTCGATCTGAGTATGCCACGTGCAGTTCCTTGCGACCGTTGCAGTGACCTTCTCCTTCGAGCCTCCCATCGTGCTTGTTAACGGGCAAACCAACACTAACACCAGGCGGCTGGTCTGCGCCATATAGAAAATTCTCACAGAAAGAGATGCACTCTTGTGTCACATAGCCCTGAACGATGCTTCCATCCGGACGGGACATGTTATGAATGAATCCTTTGATGATCCCATTCATCCTCTCAAACGGCATCATGTTGTGCAGGAATGATGGCCCCGGGTCTATTATTTCATCCACAATATGGACACACAGATGCACCATCACGTAAAAGAACGCGGGTGGAAAGTACATCTGAAGCTCATTCAGTATCACAACGATCTCTTCCTGTAGCCTTCGGATCTGCTTTACACTGATCGACTTTTGAGAGATGACGTCAAAAAAGTTGTAGAGACCAATAAGCGTGTCACGGACGTGCTTGTCCATTATCCCTCTAAGGGCAACAGGTAGTATCTGCATCATCATCACATGACAGTCATGGGACTTCATCCCACTGAACCTTTTCTTGTCTGTGTCTAGATATCTGTTTATCTTGCCACAGTAACTGGAACTAACTTTGATTCGGTAAGGCACTTAAAGAATTGATCGATCTCAGCCTGACTTAAGGTGAAGCAAGAAGGGGGGCAATAATCCTCTTTCTTTATTTTCTTGCCCTTCTTCTCCCGTGCCTCTGTATCCGTCTCTGTCTCATCTGACATTTAACGGGGCGACATGTGCAGATCTTCCCTGATTTTCAAATCTTGCATGTCTTTTCTTGCCTTCGGCCCATCCTTGGTCTTATCCGGCATGTTCATCAGTGTTGCGAGCAAGCTCTCAAGGACATTCTTACAGATATGCATTTGATCAAGGCAATGAGGTGTATCGAGTTTGTGCCAGTACTCCAAGTCCCAGAACACAGACCTCGTCTTCCATACCTTCAGCAGCGGCTTCGGCGCCTTTCTCATCGTCTTTCCCGGCGCGGGGCACTCCTTCCAGTTTTTCAACAGCTCATCAATTTTGGCACCGCTCCGTTTACATGGAGGTCCTCGATGCTCAGCGTGACCATTGAATAGATCTCCACGGGTTGTCCTGTTCGAGCCATCCTTGATGCCCCATGTACACGATTTTCCCAGACCCGCCATCTTTCCTTGATGTTAGCTGCTGAGACGTCATATCATCCATGCACCGCGTGCATCCGCAATATCCATGGCACACCTGGCCTGCCACATATCCGTAACCGAGATAGTACTGCACGGTCGTGATCAGCGCGGCTCTCATGTTGAAATACTCGCCTTTGCTGGTGTCCCATGTCTTGGCCGGTGTTTTCCATAACGTGTCCAACTCCTCTTTAAGTAGCCCCAGATACAAATTAATATTATTTCCTGGTTGTTTCGGCCCTTGAATAAGCATGCTCATGTGAATGTACTTCGATTTCATGCACAACCAGGGGGAGGTTGTACATCCATACAAACACGGGCCATGTGCTATGGTTGGTGTTCTGGTTGCCAAACGGGTTCATGCCATCGGTACACACGCTGAGCACGATGTTCCTTGCATCATATTCAAAATACCGATAGAAGCTGTTCAACGCTCTCCACTGGCGTCCATCCTTGACGTGTCTCAGCTTCGGATCATCTCCATCGTTGGGCTTCTTCCTCTCTGCGTGCCAGCGCATTAGCTTTGCTTCCTTGGGATCTACAAAATACCTCTGGAGACGGGGAGTGATCGGTAAATACCATACCACTTTCTGGGGACATTTCTTCCCGGCCTTCTTGTATCGAGAAGCAATGCACACCGGACAACTTGTTTTTTCCGCGTGCTCCTTCCGATAAATTATGCAATCGTTGATGCATGCATGGTATCTAACATGTGGAAGATCAAGAGGGCACACGATCTTCTTGGCCTCAGCAACACTACTAGGACATAGATTACCCCCGGGAAGAACATCCTTTAGGTACTTGAGATGCTCATCGAGGCTAGTGTCAGTCCATTTGTTTTTAGCCTTCGTCTTCAGGAGTTGGAGCGTGAATCTCACGCGGGTCACCTCAGGATTCCAACCATCATACAATGGAGTGTTCGAGTCTACCACCAGTTGCTCCAGCTTAGCCTCCTCTCTAGAAGCAGCTCTCTCAGTACTCATCTCCTTGCGAAGCAATGCTTGAACATGAGGGTCCCACACGATTGAACTTAGTACCGACGAACTCTGCTCCGTGGAGTCCATGTCGTTCTCTCCGCCGCCATGTCCGGCCCCTTCTCTGCCGCCATGTCCGGCCCCTTCTCCGCCGCCATGTCCGGCCCCTTCTCTGCTGCCATGTCCGGCCTCTTCCCCGCCGCCATTATCGATCATCTCTTCGTCTTGCCCCGTGTCATCATTGCCTGCCCCGTCGGCATCCTCAACATCGTCATCCTCATCTTCAATTATCCACCAAGTATAGCCATCCATGAAACTAGTCATGAGCAGGTGCGCTCCGACACGACCATCGTCAGGGGGTCGAGCCAAACTATTCCTTTGCATTTTCGACACGGACATAAAACCTTTGTCCGGTTATTTTCTTTCATGTCCTGCACCGCCGACCGCAACCACCTGTCCACCATCGTTCCACTGACCGTAGTCAACTCTGCACGGTAATAATAAACAAATTGATTATAAAAATGCGTGCATGCATCAAAGTCATACAAAAATTTGGCATGACCTTCCTTAAAAATAGGACATATATAGATCTAGAGTTTGCCCGGAATTCGCCGAAACGGAAATAAATCGACATTTCGGCAAAACATAGGCAACTCAAAAGCACAATTTGGCATCAACTCATGCCACACACACAATTTCCATAAACATATCACACACACACAAACATATTTCCATTTTGCAAAAGCATGAAATTTTAATCACCTATATCTCGAGATCAAGCACACGGTGGAGATGATGATGTAGGGATATCCAAAGTGCACAAAGCTCTTCTTGACAAAGATAGATCTAGTTAGGGGGGAAATAGGTCACTTAACTAAATACTACATCTACCTAGCTACCTAATTTGGGAGGAGACAACTTCAACTAGTGGAGGGGGAAGGAAAAAGAGAAACGAGATGCATTAATGGAGGTGGTGTAGTTAGGTAGGAGTAATGAAGAGAGAGAAAGGTAGGTAGAAGAGGGAGAGTAATGGGGGAGAAGTATTGAGGAAGAAGAAGAGTGAGAGTGGGAGAGGTAGGGGAAAGGGAGAGGAGGGGAAGGGGGAGGGTGGGTGGGGAAAAGGCGGTGGGTGCGGATTAGCAGTAGCGCGGGACGTAAAATGCGCTGCTACTAAGAAAGTAGCAGCAGCGCGCTTTCGGTACAAGCGGTACTGGTAACCGGGACCAAAAGTGTGCCCGATTTGAAAATTAGCAGTAGCGACCTCAGAAAAACCATGCTACTGCAGTAGTGCGGCTCCCAGCACTGCGCTGCTGCTAAATGGAGTTGGGTGGGCACTGTCGGTCCATATTTGCAGCAACGCGGGTTATGCCGAGCGCGCTACTGCTAAGCACATGTCAGTAGAGGGTTTTCCACACCCGCGCTACTGCTAATTAGCAGCAGTGCTCCTTTTTGAGCTGCGCTGCTGCTAAAATTATGTGTATAGGGTTTTCCCTAGTAGTGCTTAGTCATCACCCTTGGAGCTGCGCCTTGAGGATTTTTCTTTGAGGTATTGGCAGTAGAGTCGTGAGTGGCAGAGTCATCATTGGTGGAATAAGATGCAGCTTTGCAGAACTGACCATCCAATGGATGAATGCCTTCATCAATAATAGCAGTAGCCTTGCCCTTTTCATCAGCTGAAGAAAATGTCCGCTTGAGGACTTCTATTGGGGGCAAGTAACTGACGTGATTCTGCAAATCAGCCTTGTAGTTGATTGAAGACCTTGATCTAAGGAATCTCATAATCCAGGGAGCGTAAAGCTTCAATTCAAAAGGGGACAAAGCTACATTTGCCAGAGTCCTCATGAAGAAATCATGGTAGTTGACAAGAATGCCATGAATGAGGTTGAATAGAAGATTCTTCATGATATAGACGATCTCTTCTTCATTAGAGTCATGGCCCTTGATTGGACTCAATGTCTTGGACAAGATGCGATATACCATCTGTGGCACATACAACAATTCCTTCACGAGGAATTTGGTTATGGAGGCTTGACTAGGATTCAGCGGCTTCATCAACACTTGCATATAATGGTCAGTAAGTTCAGGTTCATGATATATACAACGTGCACCTTCAAGGAAATGACTAATAGGCAGGGCATGAAACAATTCATAGGTCGGTGCTTTGAAGTGAGTATTTGCTGTCATCTAGTCCAATAGCCAAGAGTTCACATCTTCAACATTTCCTGTGATGTGCAACATTGCATAAAACTGAAGAATCAATTCTTCATTCCAATCACATATATTAGTGCAAAAGTTGAGAAGTCCAGCATCATGATGAACACTGAGGATTGGCATGAAACAAGGCATTGATTCCATGTGCACATGAGGAAAATGCGCATGGTCGAAGACTTTGTCCTTATCAAAAAGTAGTGAGGAATAGAAGTTTGCTTGGCCGGCAGTCCAGAAACGCTTCCTTCTAAGACAAGCAGAGTCATATGGGTTGTAATCTATGAAGAATGCGTGCTCATGGAAGAAGTCAGTAGCCTTGAATTTTTACTTCTTGGAGAAGGGATTCTTCGGCTGGAGGTGAGGACTGGCAGTCAAAGTCATCATAGCCTCAGGAATCACATTCTCCGAAACCACATGCTAAGGAATTTCAGTTTTAGTTGCAGCCTGGTTCTTCTTTTCTTCAGTAGCTTTTTTCATCAGCACTACTGGCTGGAATTTCTTCAATAGCATTTTCATCAGCACTAGTGGCTGAAATTTCTTCAGGAATACGAGGTTCTTCAGAGCCCATAAGAACTTCAGTGTGTACAGGGGACTGAGGGATTTGTTGTAGAGAGGTGAAGAGTGGAGAGTTGGGGTGCTGACTGTCCCAATAGTCATCATTTAGCACTGGAGTGGAGCACCCAATATCCATGTCTTCATCTTCCTTATTCAGTTCTTTATTGAGTTCTTCAACGCCTGCCTCTTCAGCTGTGAACTGAGGAATAGGAGATGAGATGATTGGAGTTGAAGGGATATCATCCACTTCAATTTCTTCGTCTGTCTGCTCTGTAGAAGCAGCAGAAGGAACGTCTTCATCCGGTCCACTTGGGATCGCATAGTCTTCACCAAAAGGAATGAGTTCCTTTGATGGCATGCTTGAAACTGGAATAGCATCAATCGTATTCTCAAAAGAGCTTGTCAGTTTCTTCATCTTCTTTGGTGCTGAAGACTGAGATGAAGTAGATGCTTTCCTTTTCGTAACTGTAAGTGCATCTAGTGCCACCCCTAGTTGGTTTTGGAGTATTGATCACAAACCTAGTTGAGGGACTAATGTGTTTGTGAGAATTGTAGGATAACCCAGGTAGAAGTCCCTCATTGATTCGGTTTTACTACCAGAGATGACCCCTAAAAATGTACGAAGACATTGAAGTCAATGGTGGTATATGAAGATATTCACATTGAAGACTATGACAAGAGAAGACACTGCATGAAGCCTATGGAACTCGAAGACTTAGATCTCTCGTAGTTCTCTTTCATTTGTGTTGAGTCATAGGAACAACCGTACTGTTAAGTGGGGTCTAAGAGAACCAGTCAGAATGACTGAAGTGATGCCTAATTCAAAACCTATGTCTTCGAGCGAAGACTATGAGAGCAAATCTTGTCCAGAGTCGGACAAGTCAGCTTTGCTTGTAGCCCAAGTAAAGTTGCCGTGTGAGTTTGAAATCTGACCGTTGGAACACGTGTCAGTTCTTAGTGACCCAGGGTCATTTCGGACAAATCAGGTCGGGTTGCCCAGTGGCTATAAATAGTCCACCCCCTGCAACCATAAACGGTTGGCTGCTCAGATTTCAGTGCACGGCTTTTTTCGTTTGAGAGCAACCCACCTCGAAGCCTTTGAGAGAAAATTCCTAGCGAGGAGAAAGCCCTAACCACCCAGAGCTAGAGTAAATTGGGCATCACTTAAGTCTTCTTGTCTGAGTGATCTGAAGACTTATTACACTTGAGGACTGTGCGTCCTCCAGACGGTTAGGCGTCATGTTCTGAGCATCCAAGAGACATTGTGGATTGCCAGTGAACGAAGTCTGTGAAGGTTTGGGAGTCTACCTTGAAGACTTACCAGAGTGATTGGGCGAGGACTGTGTGACCTTAGCTCAAGGAGAATACGGTGAGGACTTGGTGTCCTGAGCTGCGTGTTCAGGACTGGGTGTCCGGGACTGTGTGTCCTAAGGTTTAAATACCTAGCCGCTCCAACCAGACGTAGAGTTGTCACAGCAACTGGAACTGGTCCAACACATCATTGTCTTCAACGAGTCACTGGTTTCATCTTCACTTCCTTTTACTTACTGATTACTCATTGTGAAGTCATTGCATGTTTGTTCTATCTTTTGTCTTCACACCCTGAGTGTATGATCCGTTTGGCTTCATAATATCTTCCTACCTGATCCTTATTACACTGCAGCTATTTGTCACTATGCTTTCACTCTGTTGATACTTGACCATGGCTTGCCTAGTGTAGTCTACCTTCCGCTGCATAGTAATAGGCATATCTCCGTTGTTTGTCTTCATAACTTCCACGTTTTGAAGACTTTCATAAAAATCGCCTATTCACCCCCCCTCTAGTCGATATAACGCACTTTCAATTGGTATCAGAGCAAGGTGCTCCCTTGTTCTGTGTGATTCGGTTTAACCACCTGGAGTTTTAGCTATGTCGACTGCAGGGATAATTAAAGTCTCCGCTGCGTGCCCCGTCTTCGATGGAACTGAATATCCCTACTGGAAGAATAAGATGCGTATGCATCTTGAAGCCATTGACGTTGATCTATGGTATGTCATCGAGAACGGCGTTCCCAAGGCTGGAGAAGGTGTCACTGTTGCTGATGTCAAGAAATTCATTCAACTGGACTCTACTGCCAAGAACATCATCTGTGGTCATCTGACCAAAGGACAGTATGGCCGTGTGAGTGCTTTGAAGACATCCAAGCTGGTCTGGGACTGGCTCTCCAAGGTCAATGAAGGCATCTCAACCCATAGAGATCAGAGAATCAGCGTTCTTCGCAACCTCTTCAACCGCTTCAAGCGAAATGACAATGAGAATGTCCAGCACACATTTGATCGGCTCACTGACATCACAAATGAGCTTCAAGCCCTCGGCGCTACTGAGATCACCAAACATGAAATCGTCAAGACGCTGCTGAGATCACTTGATAGTTCGTTTGACATCCTAGCCCTGATGATTCAAGAACGTCCTGATTTCAAGACACTCGATCCATCTGACATACTTGAGAGGCTCAACACACATGAGTTTCAGCTTTCTGAGAAAAGAGATATCTACGGTCCAAACTATGGGCGAACTCGTGCCTTGAAGGCAAAAGCTGTTTCCTCATCTGAAGAAGAATCTGACAGCAGTTTTGATGATCCTGAAGACATTGGAAGGGAACTTGCAATGCTTGTGAAGAAGTTACAAAAGTTCACCAAGAAGAAAGGCTTCAGAAAGTCTTCACGATCAAGCTCAAGGAATGATGAAGCTTCTGCCCATGACTACAAGAAGAAAACATGCCACAAGTGCAAGAAAACTGGACACTTCATCTCTGAGTGTCCACAGTGGGACAACGAGAACAGAAGGAAGAAGAAGAGCAAGGAATATGACTCTGACGACAAGAAGAAGAAGAAATACTCAAAGTCTTCTTCCAAGTCTTCCTCAAAGTCTTCATCACACAAGAAGAGCTCATCTGGCAAGGCACGTGCGTTTGTTGGCAAGGAAATGGATTCTGAGGAGGAGTCCGCTTCTGAGGAGGCAGAGATGGAGTCTGAGGAGGAGTCTGATTCTGGCATTGCAATTCTGGCTATAGCATACGTCGCCAAGTCCATCTTCAACACTGAAGACAATGACTTCATCACCGACACCGATGCAAATGACAAGGACGACTCCACTCCTACCTACTGCTTCATGGCACACGGTGCCAAGGTAAACACACGCACTACTCGCTATCAAACATCCAGTGACGATGACTCTGATTGTGATTCAAAACCCAGCTACAAAACACTTGCTAAAATTGCAACTGAACAACAAAAGGCCATGGAACATATTCAAAAACTGTTAGACAGAAGCGATGATCTGTTGGGTGCTGAAATGACTCGATCTGAATCCTTAATTGAAGACATAAGTATCAGGAACTTGAAGATCATCTTGATACTCTCTCAACAACTCATGAAAAGCTGTCCTATGATTATCTTCAAAGGAAGCAAGAACTTGAGAAATTGAGAGCGGCTCATGAAGATCTTCAAAAGGAAAACGAGTCACTTCGCACCAAACAGATCAGTTCCACTCAGGAAGGATTTGAACCACCATGTCTTAAATGCATTGAGCATGATAATGCTACTTCTGTTGCTGAATGTTCCACTGCTACTGCTGTTGCAATATCTTCAACTGTTGATGTGGTAAATAACCCCTCTGCTGAGGATACCACTGCTATTGCTGATGAGAATGCTAGGTTGAAGACATTGCTTGAAACAGGGATGTACAAAAGTCTTAAAGGGAATCAGACACTATGTGATGTCCTCAAAAAGCAGATTCTGAACCGAAACCCGAGGAAAGAGGGTGTTGGGTTCGTAAGGAAAATGAATGCTGATGGCTCTTACTGGAAACCTGAGCAGTACCCCAAAACCACGTGGGTTGCTGCAAAGGAACCTTTAGTAGATCCATCCAATCTATCTGGCTTCACTTGTGCTAACCCCATTATCATTGATGAATCCCTTGATGCAAACTATAAACTTTTTAAGAATCAGAATGGTGAAGTGTTTGCCAGGTACATTGGTACTAACTGCAGGAATGGACCGCCTATGAAGAAGATCTGGGTTCCGAAAAGGTGTCTGGAGAATCTTCCTGTGAATGTCATCATGACACCTCACGTGAAGAAGACAAACCTCAGACCAAAGGCTTCATACAGACAGAGGACTCACCTGAGTCGCACTAACGCAAATGTTTTGCAGGGAAACCATACTCAGGGATATGAATATGAGAGCGGTTCATCAAACCGCCATGTTCATAAGACCAGGAACTATTCTGCTTATTCTTATGAGTACTATTGCCCGCCTGCAAGACTATTTGCTAGGGCTCCAAAGCCAAAGTTCTCAGATGCTGCACTTAGACTTATTGCTTCTAAGCCACCCTTGAAGATGTGGGTGGCTAAGAAAGCTTAACTCTCTTTTGCAGGGAAAGGTCTCCAGCAGAAAACCAAAATCGTCTGACGCTATTGCTGGGGACCTTAAACATCTTGTAGGCGCAAGATCAAATGCCCCAATGGTCTTACTATGTACTTCGTTCCTGAATCGCTTGGTACTCTCCCTATTAGTCCTAATCTGGATCTAAGTTTTCATAACCCACTAGTTCGTCAAATGTTCTTGCTTCACAATTCTCTTCGTGAAGCCTATCCCCCTAACTGCACTGTAGGGTACGACACTAGCGTCTTTAGAGTCTTCAGAATGGATTATTGACAGTGGGTGTACAAATCACATGACTGGCAAAAGAAGCCTTCTTATGGACTCAACCTTACGTCCATCCGACAAGAGCCACATCACATTTGCTGACACTGGTAAAAGTAAGGTATTGGGTCTAGGTAGAGTTGCAATCTCAAAGGATCAACACATGGATAAAGTCATGCTTGTTGAATCCCTTGGCTTCAACTTAATGTCTGTCTCAATGCTTTGTGATTTGAACATGGTCGTAATATTTGGAAAATATCGTTGCCTGGTACTAATGGAATCTGACAAGTCTCTAGTGTTTGAAGGGTATCGGAAAGATGATTTGTATGTGGTAGATTTCTCAGCAGGGCCACAACTTGCAGTATGTCTTCTTGCAAAAGCTTCAGAATGCTGGCTTTGGCATCGGAGGCTTGGGCATGCTGGCATGAGGAACCTCCACACCCTTGCGAAGAAGAAGCATGTCATAGGCATCGAGGGCGTCAAGTTCAAGAAAGATCACTTATGCGGTGCCTGTGAAGCAGGGAAGATGAAGAGGGCCAAACATCCCTTGAAGACAATCATGACTACTACTCAACCCTTCGAACTGCTTCACATGGATCTTTTTGGTCCCACTCACTACTCAACTTTTTCCACTACTGCTTGCCTCTATGGCTTTGTCATTGTTGATGATTACTCTAGATATACTTGGGTGCACATAATGCTTTACAAGACTGAAGTGCAGGATGTCTTCAGACGCTTTGCCAATCGTGCTATGAACAATTTTGGCACCAAGATAAAGCACATCAGAAGTGACAATGGCACTGAATTCAAGAACACTGGACTTGATACATATCTTGATACCTTGGGCATCACACGTGAATTCTCAGCCCCGTACACGCCACAGCAGAATGGTGTCGTCGAACGCAAGAACAGAACACTAATTGAGATGGCCAGAATGATGCTAGATGAATACAAGACCCCAAGAAAATTCTGGCCCAAAGCTATTGATACTGCATGCCATACAATCAATTGTGTTTATCTTCACAAGCTACTGAACAAGACACCTTATGAGCTCCTTACTGGCAAAAAGCCAAATGTCAGTTACTTCAGAGTATTTGGCGCAAGATGCTGGATCAAGGACCCACACCATACCTCAAAGTTTGCACCAAAAGCACATGCGGGTTTTATGCTTGGATATGGAAAGGATTCGCACTCCTACAGAGTCTTCAATCTCTTTCATTACAAAGTGGTTGAAACAGTGGATGTGCGGTTCGATGAGACCAATGGTTCACAAAGAGAGCAACTGCCAAATGTGCTAGGTGAAGTTCCAGCTAGTGAATCAATCAAGCTCATGGGAACTGGAGAGATTATACCCTCTGAAGCTCATCCTGAAGAAGAACTTATCATCTCAGCACCTGATCCACATGAAGACAATGCTCATCCTGAAGACATTCCTCCCAACGACAACACAGATCAGCAAGAGCAAAGTCTTCGCCCTATACATCCACGTGTTGCCAATGAAGTGCAGATTGATAGAATAATTGAAAGCATCAATGCACCAGGTCCACTCACTCGTTCAAGGGCAACTTAGCTGGCAAATTTCTGTGGGCACTTCGCATTCGTCTCAATATCAGAACCCAAGAAAGTTGAAGAAGCCTTCATGGAACCTGAATGGATTCAAGCTATGCAAGAAGAGCTTCAACAGTTTGAGCTGAATAATGTATGGGAACTAGTTAAGCGTCCTGATCCACGGAAGCACAATATAATAGGCACCAAATGGATATACCACAACAAGCAAGATGAGCATGGTCAAATCGTCAGAAACAAAGCTCGCCTCGTTGCTCAAGGATATACTCAAGTGGAAGGCATTGACTTCGATGAAACGTTTGCTCCTATGGCTAGGCTTGAAGCCATACGCATACTGCTGGCCTATGCAAATCATCATAACATACTTCTATATCAAATGGATGTGAAGAGTGCCTTTCTCAATGGCAAGATTGAAGAAAAAGTGTATGTTGCACAACCGCCTGGCTTTGAAAATCCAAAACATCCTGACATGGTATACAAGCTCAACAAGGCACTGTATGGCCTCAAACAAGCCCCTAGGGCCTGGTATGACACACTCAAATACTTCCTGAAGAGCAAAGGCTTCATACCTGGTTTCCTAGATCCCACTCTCTTCACGAAGACATGTGATGGTGAACTGTTTGTGTGCCAAATATATGTGGATGACATTATCTTCGGCTGCACCAATCAGAAATACAGTGAAGAGTTTGGCTATATGATGCAAGAGCAATATCAGATGTCCATGATGGGGGAGCTGAAGTTCTTCCTTGGTCTTCAAATACGACAACAATGCAATGGCATCTTCATATCTCAAGAGAAATATCTCAAAGAGTGCCTGAAGAAGTTTGGTATGCAAGACTGCAAAGGCTTCACAACACCAATGCCAGCCAAACATCATCTGGGTCCCGACGACAATGGTAAAGAGTTCGATCAAAAGGTATACCGCTCCATGATTGGTTCTTTGCTTTATTTATGTGCATCTAGGCCAGATATTATGCTTAGTGTTTGCATGTGTGCTCGATTTCAAGCGGCACCAAAGGAGTCGCATCACTTAGCTGTGAAGCGAATTCTTCGATATTTGGCTCACACCCCAACTCTAGGATTATGGTATCCAAAGGGCTCAGAGTTTGATTTGGTTGGATTCTCGGATGCTGATTATGCTGGTGACAAAGTTGATCGCAAGTCTACATCAGGCACATGTCACTTTCTGGGACGATCACTTGTATGTTGGTCTTCAAAGAAGCAGAACTGTGTATCTCTCTCCACTGCTGAATCTGAATACATTGCTGCTGGATCTTGCTGCGCTCAGCTTCTGTGGATGAAGCAAACACTCAAGGACTGTGGCATTCATCTGAAGCAAGTGCCACTTTACTGCAACAACGAAAGCGCCATCAAGATTGCCAACAACCCAGTTCAGCACTCGAAGACAAAGCACATTGAAATTCGTCATCACTTTCTCAGAGATCATGTTGTGAAGGAAGACATTGATATCATACACGTCAACACTAAAGAGCAATTGGCAGATATCTTCACCAAGCCCTTGGATGAGAAGAGGTTTTGCAAGTTACGGTGTGAGCTAAATATCCTAGAATCCTCAAATGTCCTGTGATCAGGCACACATCCTAACCCTTATGCATATTGATGACTTAGATGTGCAACACACGAAGTAAAGTATATCTTCAATCAATGAAGACATACATTCTAAGTGTGAATACATTAATGTGGAATTTGACTTCGGAGCACCACGATAATTGTGCGCCGTGTCTGGGTCTAATACTTCCTATACGGTGGGTAACGTCACCACCAAACGTTCTATTTTGAAGTGTTTCACTCATGGCGTTACCTTGCAATGTCTTCATATTTGGTTTGGCTTCAATCTCAACATGTCTTCATGATTATCTTCACTATGTTGATTATATATATATACTAGTGTTCTGTCCTCTACAACATTCACTTATAGCTATGTCTTCTTGTTTGAATCTTTTGAACTAAGTGAATGTGATCGGACCCTAACCTCTCTATGCTCTCTATCTCAAAATTCTATCTCTCCAAGTCATATGCATTCTATTGAAACTCTCAAATGTCTTCTCTACGTCCTTGTCAACAGAAGACACAGAGACAACATTTAAGTCTGTTTTCAATGCTCATTTATCCACATGAAATCCGGAGAAGTAGGAACGACCACCCGACAATCCAGGCGTGCGTGGGAGGTGGAACTGCCCCCAAAATACCGCATGATGGCCACGTATTACTCAAATGCGAATCGCCAGGGGCACCTGTGTAATAGTGCAGTGCCGCCCCTGTGCCTATAAATACACACTCACAACGGTAACTATCTCTTCTTCCACCCTCGCATGAACCCTAGCGCCACCGCTAGCTCTCGACGACGCCGGCGACGAAGCGCTTCGTTGCCGCAACCTCTCCGACGCTGTCTTCACGCCGACCGCGGACATCGTCCTCTCCACCGTCGCCGTAGGTCTCCTCCGTCGCCAAGTTAGGGCACGGAAGAGTGAACTGCTCAGCCTCATCTCCCACTCCGTCTAGCAGTTCTCAGTGTGGTAAATAAAACTCCCTTTTTTACAGCACCGTTGATCCTATTGATCTGTCACTTTCTACCACAAGCAGTTTCTGTTCACACAAGCTAGATCTCTGTCAAACTGCATCTCATAACATGCCTAGTATATTCACTTGTGCTTCACAAAGTAGTTAGATTCCTCACTTGTACTGATCTGTGGATTCATACAAATCTGGAACCAACTTCTTATCTATGAGTGAATGTCTTCGCACGATGAGGTCAATGTCTTCTAAACTAATTTATCTTCAAAATCTTCTGAGAATGCATATGACCTCTTCCCCTTCCCTCGCACCTTAATGCTGTCACAGGTACATGTCCGTGGGAGAATCCTTTGGTTCTCATAGTCTGCATTCATTTGCAGAATTCTTACAGCATCACATAAATTCTCCTGAAGCCAGTTCCTGTTGGTCCAGCAAAAGAAAGCCTTTGAAGCCTTTGAACGTCTTGAAGCCTTCCAAGTTAAGGTTTATGGCTGCAGAAACAGTAGCAAGGAAGGGGGGCAGGCAGCGACGTGGAGGAACATCCAAAGATCTGCCTGATGAACTGGCAGAAATGTATAAAACAGATCCTGAAGAGAATTATGGTCAGCGCAAGACCCGAATCCAATGGATTCGACGCTATTGGGCAGAACAATGGTTCAAATACCGCTTCACAACCGAAGAGTATGCTGAGAAAAGTGCCATAAAAAGACCGTGGGGAGACGTCTTATACAAGAATCTTGTACCCAGGTCCAGAGATGAAGCTATTGCCCAAAGCTTCTACCCATGCATGGTCCGTGGGCCACAGCCTGATGATGCACATCCGTCGTCACTACTCTGGTGTCGTGACGACAATCTATTCAAACGCAACTTCCAGTTTGCCCAAAACTCAGCGAAGCAGAACAGGAAGAAGTTTGGGTTAGACTTCAACCCTGGTCCCTCAGCACCAAGGGCAGATGGCACACGAGAAGCAGAACACAATGTCATCGGTCCGTATGCCAACCTTGAAGGCCTCATCACCTACATCTTGGTTCAAGGGACTACAGTGAATGAGCCTGCAGCTGATACTGAGTCTGATGAAGCGCCTGTAGTGCCTGCAGTGCCGAAGCCAAAGCAGTTGAAGAAGCCAAAAGCTTCAAAGCCAGCCCCTTCACCAAAAATCTCAAAGGCAAAGCCATTGGCGACTGCACCTCCTGAAGACAGTGTGCAGGCTGAAGACTTATCACGCGTCTCAAGGCACCAGAAGGCCAAGATGCCTCTGTCTCACACTGGCAAAGAGCTCACAGCTGCTGCCATTCTGCGCAGTGAAACCATTGATCTGTCAAGTGATGAAGATCTTGGAGATGACGCTCTTGAGCAACTCATCAAGAGCAAAGAAGAAGCAGAAATCTTCAACAATCTGCCTCTCTTTGATGTCGCCATCATCCACAACTTCATTGACGAGTGGTTTGCCACACCAAACATCAGCTTTGAAGATCTACAGCTGCCCGTTGGCCTCAGCGTCGCCTTCCAAGGCGCTATTGCTTCAGAACCTGCTATTGCCCAGCGCATTGTTGAACTGAAGCAGAAAATTGATCATGAAAAGGCTCAGTTCAAGAAGCATATGGCCAAGCTCAGCGTGCAAGAAGTGAAGAGCTTCAAGATCATGTTGCATGAGCTAAAGGAAAACTTTCTGAAGAAGCGTGCAAAAGCTCAGGGTTCACGTGAGCGGATGAAGACTCTGGCTGACAGATGTGTGCAAGCCTACAATGAGGCTAAGAAGCGCAAGGCACTTGGGCGTCCTGGCATCGACCCCAAGATGGCCGCAAAGAAAAAGAAGAAGACTGTTCCAGCTGAACCAGAGGCACCAAGGCAGGAAGCAGTTCCGCTTGTCTTCCCAACTTCAACGACTGGCACGAAGCCAAAGAGCCGGTCAACCGCTTCAGAGCTCAAGAAGACGAGAACTGCAGAGGCTGAAGCCAGGAAGAGGAAACACTCTGAAGCCTCTCCTTCTGCCCCCACTCAGAAAAAGCGAAAGATCAAGAAAGCCCGGGCTGCTCCCACAGAGCCCTTGATAGTTGAACCTATTTCTATGGTTCACCCTGACGTAGAACGTTAACTGACAGTTCATGAGCCTGCTTCCACAGAGGCTCCTGAAGCTGAAGACATTCCAGCAGCTGATCCCATCGCTGCTGAAGACATTGGTCATCGTGACAATGTAGAAGATGATGCAGCCCTTCCTCAGTTAGAACACAGCGAACTCATCAGCGTTGGTCGTCCACTGACGCCAATTGCACAAGATGCTTCATGGGCAGATCGCCCTCAAGAGGAAGAAGACTATGAGGCCCAGCCCACTCCAACCCCACAGGCGTCGTCTGCATTCCGCAGGCTTCGCAAAGGTCTAAGGCCTCAAGACATTCTGGCTGAAGACATTCCGGCTGCATCAGCTGCAGAAGAAGAAGTACCACAAGAGCCCACTCCTCTGCTCCACCAAGAAGCAGTTCTCCAGGAGAACGTGCTTGTGTCCGACCCTCCAGCTCGTCAAGTGGAGGATGGAAATCGTGAGGCTGCCACAACTAACATTGAAGCTAATGTGGAGCCCTCCCCACCAAAAGCTTCAGAAGACAACGAAGCTACTGATCCTGACACTTCTGTTCCTGAGTCTGCTGCTGGTCCACAATTCAACTACCATGTTCAGCACAGGCCTCAGGTTCAGAAGCCAATCCCAAGAATGCCAAGGTTCCCAGGTCCTGCATCAGCACCTGGTTCCTTCAACATCAATAGCTTCAGGGCAGATAATACTTTCTTCAATAGCTCCAAGAACCCCTATTCAAGGGAAAGGATTTCATCAGATAGGTTCTGGAGCTATCCTCGGCGCAGCTACTACTCTTGCATACTGTACAACCAAGGTCGCATTTTCCCGCACAAGCGCCTTGATGTTGAAGCTATTGCTGGTCTGCCCTGTCTAGAGGAACCGTTGGATTGCTTCAAACAAGTGGGTCTACTACAGTTTGTTATTGATGAAGAGCATTGGAACGAAGAGCTCCTGCTACAATTCTATGCCACACTGCACATCAAAGGATACAACAAAGATCCGAAGACTTGGGTCCTGGAGTGGATGACCGGCAACGTTCATCATGAAGCCAATGCATTTGATATCATTGAGCTCACTGGCCTGCCCACTCCAGGCGAATTCTTCGAGCAAGGCTGTCGCCTACACACTGAAGCTATTGAGAGCATATTTTAGAGGCCTGAACCGAATATGAGTCAGATGCTCTCCATGATGAAGCCATTGCCCCACGATGCTCCTTATCCCACAGAGTTCTTCGTTGAAGACCTTGAGTACCTGCCCAGGACCATCTATCACATCATCCGGCGGACTCTCTGGCCCATTAAAGGACCCTCTCCAAATGCCAAGATCGAGGGTGCAATGAAGACTATGATATTCTATATCCTTCATGGCAAATGCTTCAACGCACAGGATTTCTTCATACGCCAACTAGCTGCATCAGGCTCAGATCTGTTTGGTTTAAAGTTCTATGCTCCTTGGGTAATGAGGCTGATCAAACTTCACTCTGCCATCTCGTATCAGCCCTCAGCCCACAACCATCCGATCTTCTTGCCTGATGTGGATACCTCTGCTGAAGCCATCTATCCTGAACCTGCCAAGCAACCTCTGAGTCTTCAGAATGCAGAACACCAGAGCTTCACTCAAAACGTTGAAGGTGTTGAAGCCATCTCCAGGGTGTATCCTTTGGCTGGCACTACACGTGCACCACACCCTGCTTCAACTGAAGCCACTGACAGTGCCACTGCTTCAAGACCCAAGAAGCACACTCGTGTTCTCAATGACCGAGAGCTTCTTGTGGCCCTTCATCAAAAGCAGGATAGGCATCATGACTAGTTGAAGAGACAGACGAAAAGCCTCTTGGTGGATGTAAATCGCATCCGAAATCTTGCCACCAAGAACGCTTTCGTTGCCCATGAAACCTGTCGTCGCACATGGAAAGGGCTAACGATGATGCTTTCTGAAGCTGATCTTCAAGAGGATGGCTTCACAGAGAGATTCAAGTATGACTCCACACCTCCTCGAAGAGCTGTGCTGCTGGGAACTCCATCCCTTGAAGACTCTGAGTTCTCTTCCTCTGCTGCCACAGTCACTGCTAGAATTATTGAGGAAGAAGACGATGCTACTTCACCACCACCTGCTTCAGCACCTCCAAGCTCTTCTGCACCGCCAAATAACATCAACAACCCTGCTGCTTCACCTACTCCTCACGGGAACGAGTAGAGACTCTATCTCTTCAAACCTTTTTGGTCATTACTGCCAAAAGGGGGAGAAGCATATGAGATTGATAGTCTTCAGCGGGTTCATATGGGCGGGTGCCTTATATTTTGCTTCGTGCTTACAACTCTCGTTTTTGCTACACTTGGTTCTTATGAGTTGTAACACTTAAACCAAATGGTCGTCTGCTACTTATTTGCCACCTTATTTTGCGAAGATAAATTCCGCATGTGCGACGATAAATTCCGCACTTAGCTCATTCTGCAGACGTCCATTTTCCATTATGCATGTCATTATCTTCATATACTTTCACATGCATAGTGGATTGTCATCATAAGCTGAAGTGGATCTCCTCAAGTACAACCTGCCATGTGCATTTGCATTCCAAAAGAAAATTAACTTATATGCACATCTTCAGGGGGAGCCCTTGCAACTTATGAAGACAATTCCTCATCCTTTACAATTTCACAGATTATATTCCCCGTTGGAAACTTCAACTAGTTTGTCATCAATCACCAAAAAGGGGGAGATTGTAAGTGCATCTAGTGCCACCCCTAGTTGGTTTTGGAGTATTGACGACAAACCTAGTTGAGGGACTAATGTGTTTGTGAGAATTGCAGGATAACCCAGGTAGAAGTCCCTCATTGATTCGGTTTTACTACTAGAGATGACCCCTAAAAATGTACGAAGACATTGAAGTCAATGGTGGTATATGAAGATATTCACATTGAAGACTATGACAAGAGAAGACACCGCATGAAGCCTATGGAACTCGAAGACTTAGATCTCTCATAGTTCTCTTTCATTTGTGTTGAGTCATAGGAACCACCGCAGAATGACTGAAGTGATGCCTAATTCAAAACCTATGTCTTCGAGCGAAGACTATGAGAGCAAATCTTGTCCAGAGTCGGACAAGTCAGCTTTGCTTTAGCCCAACTAAAGTTGCCGTGTGAGTTTGAAATCTGACCGTTGGAACACGTGTCAGTTCCTTAGTGACCCAGGGTCATTTCGGACAAATCAGGTCGGGTTGCCCAGTGGCTATAAATAGTCCATCCCCCTACAACCATAAACGGTTGGCTGCTCAGATTTTAGTGCACGGCTTTTGTCGTTTGAGAGCAACCCACCTAGAAGCCTTTGAGAGAAAATTCCTAGCAAGGAGAAAGCCCTAACCACCCAGAGCCAGAGTAAATTGGGCATCACTTAAGTCTTCTTGTCTGAGTGATCTGAAGACTTATTACACTTGAGGACTGTGCGTCCTCCAGACGGTTAGGCGTCGCGTTCTGAGCATCCAAGAGACATTGTGGATTGCCAGTGAACGAAGTCTGTGAAGGTTTGGGAGTCTACCTTGAAGACTTATCAGAGTGATTGGGCGAGGACTGTGTGACCTTAGCTCAAGGAGAATACGGTGAGGACTTGGTGTCCTGAGCTGCGTGTTCAGGACTGGGTGTCCGGGACTGTGTGTCCTAAGGTTTAAATAACTAGCCGCTCCAACCAGACGTACAGTTGTCACAGCAACTGGAACTGGTCCAACACATCATTGTCTTCAACGAGTCACTGGTTTCATCTTCACTTCCTTTTACTTACTGATTACTCATTGTGAAGTCATTGCATGTCTGTTCTATCTTTTGTCTTCACACCCTGAGTGTATGATCTGTTTGGCTTCATAATATCTTCCTACCTGATCCTTATTACACTGCAGCTATTTGTCACTGTGCTTTCACTCTGATGATACTTGACCATGGCTTGCCTAGTGAAGTCTACCTTCCGCTGCATAGTAATAGGCATATCTCTGCTGTTTGTCTTCATAACTTCCACGTTTTGAAGACTTCCATAAAAATCTCCTATTCACCCCCCCTCTAGTCGATATAACGCACTTTCAGTAACTGCTGCTCGCCCCACAGCCTTGGTTTTGTTCACTTCTAATGCACCAGGAAGAACTGGACATGGTGTCGGTGCAGGAGGAGCAGAGGAAATAGGTTCAGTTTCCTCAGGCACAACTAATGTAGTTGCCTTGGAATTTTCAGTTTATTTAGGCACAACGGTTGAAGATTGAGCTGGCCTGGCTTGTTCCTCAGGCGCAACACTAGTGGTTTCCCTAGCAATGACATCAGCGGCTGGAATGCAGTCATCAGCCCTGGTAATCTCATTTTCGTCAGCAGCCTAATTTTCATCAGTGGTGCTGGCATGCTCTTCAGTATGCTGAGCAGATGCTTCATCCTGAGGAATTTCAATGTGCGTTTGAGTAGCAACATTGGGGGTGATTGTCTTTGCCAATTTCACAAATCTTACTTTGGCTCCCTTCCAATCTACATGATAGGCATCAATTTCATCACTGAGGTTTTTGATCTCAGTATGAGCGGCAATGAGTTCAACAGTGGTCATTTTCACAATGTTCTTTTTCAGAAGTCGCTCCTTCTAGTATTGATCTTTCTTTAGCTATCTGGCCTTCTCAAACTTCCATTTTTATTCGCTTATGAAGACGGTCAGCATGTGACTTTGGCCAGAAGTAAGCTTGAAGTCTGGCATAGGGGCGTTGGGGTCCTTGTGCCAGAGATCAATGTATTCAAGGATCAAATTTGGATCCAGTAGTAGAGGAACTTCACTTCCTTTGGCTCCAGTTGCCCTATTCTGTTTATCTCTGATGATTTCTACGAGTTCATCAACATCGGCTTCATCATCAGAAGACGGTACTTGAAAGTCGACCTGCTTATGTTGAGGACTTGGTCTAGTGCCTCGTCCAGCAGTGGCCTTAGTCTTCAGCAAAGTGGGGCGAGTTGAGGAATGTAGAGGAGCTAAAGAACTTGCAAAGGCTCCTGAGGCAATAGATTTGCATGTGTTCTTTTGGCACGAGGCGAGATGCACAGGTGCTGAGGACTTTGCCGGAGGACCTGAGGGTTTTGGAACTTGAGGAACTGGGGCAGCTTGAGGAATTGGTCGTGAGGGCTTAGCAAAAGAGTTTGGCCGTGAGGGCATTGAAGAAGAAGCACTGGGATTATGTGCGGGCTTCTTAGGCATGGCCTTTTTTAGCTTTCTAGTAGAGGCCTCAGCAGTGGCAGCAGCAGCAGCAGAATCTTCATTGAATTTCCTCAATGCTTATTTTGCTACTTTGGCCAGCTTAGCTTGACACTTGGCCCTTTCAGTAGGAAATTCCTCACCTCGTCTGATGCTTGAGGGATCAGCAACTTGGCCTGGTGCCAAGGTATTTCTTGGTCATGGAGGGTGTACATCGAATTTCTTCATGTACTTGGGAGTGACATAGCGATATTCCCTCCATTCTCTGGCCCATCTCCTCTCTATTTTCTAAATGCGCACTTTGCGCTCATTCTTCATTTCTTTTCCATGAATTGCCTCATCTAGAGTGCAATACCCTGCATAGGTGTCTTCAGGGATTTCAAATGCAGTGTTGACTTCCAACTTCTTTCCTCCCTTCTGAGGTTTCTTCCCAAGGACCATTTTCTTCAGCTAAGGATTTTGAAAAGTTGAATACTCTAAAGAGGTATGCAGTTTTTCTTCGAGGAATGCTGCAAATGAGTTAAGTTGATGAGAACCTAGTGATTGAGCAGCAGACATGTGTACCTATTGACAGAGTATAGGTACGAAGAATTTGGAGAGGTCATATGTGTTCTCAGAAGTTTTTGCAAAAAGAACAAGTTTCAGGAATTTGACCAGATGTGTCTTTAGGAATTTCACTAAGCTTTCTTTGACTTAGGTACCAGAGTTGTGTAGATTGAAAATCCACACAATTGAGGAATCTTGAATAAAAACATGGCTTGGGAAACAGATCAAAAACAGATGTTTGTGTGAGGTGTTTAGAGTGTGAAGATTGAAGAAGAAACACCTTTTGAAGATTTTGACGAAATCACTAGAATCAATAAGGCAGTAAAAGTGACTTTTAATTACCCTTCATGAAGAACACGAAGAATTGGGAGTGTAGATTGGAAGTTCGTTAGTCTAGATCTTCCACGCCCTAACTTGGCAGAGGAAGATAGCTACGCCGGTGGCGGAGTGAAGAAATCCGCGGCCGGCGAGAGTACGACGACGACGAGGTCGAGGTAGCGAAGCTCTTCCTCTTCGGCGATGATGGAAGTAGCGGCGCTGCTAGGTTTGAGATCTCGAGCGAGGGAGTGAGGTCGAGCGAAGTAAAAACAGACTGAGAAAGAGAAGGGGTATATATAGCCACGGTGAAAAATTGCTCGTCCGAGGAAAATGGACGAACGTGCCCCTGACATTTCTCATCTATGTGACATGTGTTACCCACGTACTATGAGGTGGAGATCGTGTGAGATCGTGGGTGAATAGATAAGTATTATCATGGAGAGTGGAACGGTTTGGGCGGCAAAAGCCGAAAATTCAGATATGAAAGTTTTAATGTTTCGTTCGCAAATACATCAGCTGACAAGGACACATTGAAGATTTTGAACGGGTTTCAAATAGAACGCACATGAGGAATTTGTGAACAGACTGGGTTGAGTTTAGCATAGAGGGGGAAGGGTCCGATCACATTCACTTAGCAGGAAAAATAGCTTGAAGAAATAGCAATAAGTGAATGTTGTAGAGGACATAAACTCTTATACTTATATAGCCAATGAAGAAAAATGACGGAAATAGTGAACACTTGCAAAGTTGAAGAATTTGAACAACTGAGGAATTTCAAAAATGAGGAAAAACTCAAATTGAAGATTTTCAACTTTTGTTGATGGCGAGACCCACCATATAAGAATGATGATTTCAGACGCCGCGTACAATTGTCGTAGGGCTCTGAGAATCAAATCCTTCATTAATTTCTTCACAGCTAGAGGGTTAGTCTTCGTTGATTGAAGAAAAACATTACTTCGTGCATTGCACATTTAAGTCATCAATTTTGCATATGTGCTAGGATGTGTGTCCTTTTCAAAGGACATTCGAAGATTCTAAGATATTTAGCTCACACCGCAACTTGCTAAATCTCCTCTCATCCAAGGGCTTTGTGAAGATATCGGCTAGCTATTCTTCAGTCTTCATGTGCTGGATGGAGATGTCTCCCTTCAACACATGATCATGAAGAAAATGATGACAGATCTGAATGTGATTTGTCTTCGAGTGCTGAACTGGGTTATGAGAAATCTAGATGGCACTCCCCTTGTCACAATAGAGTGACAATTCTTCACATTAATGTCGTAGTCCTTGTGAGTTTGCTTCATCCATAGCAATTGAGCACAACACGATCTAGCAGCAATGTACTCACCTTCAGCAGTAGAGAGTGATATGCAGTTTTGTTTCTTCAAAGACCAACAGACCAAGGATCGTCCGAGGAAATGGTATGTGCCTGATGTTGACTTGCGGTCCACACAATCACCAGCATAGTCAGAGTCTGAATATACAACAAGATCAAAAGCCAAGCCCTTGGGATACCATAATCCATGTATTGGAGTGTGAGCTAGATATCGAAGAATATGCTTCACAGCCTTATGGTATGATTCCTTTGGTGTAGCTTGAAAATGGGCACACATGAAAACACTAAGCATAATATCTGGCCTAGATGCACATAAATACAATAAAGAACCAATCATGGAGCGGTATACCTTTTGATCGATGTCAATACCATTTTCATCAGTGCATAGATGGCCATTTGTGGGCATAGGGATTTTGACGCCTTTGCAATCTTGCATGCCGAATTTCCTCAATACATCCTTGAGGTATTTTTCCTGAGATATGTATTTGCCATTTTGCTGTTGATGAATCTGAAGATCTAAGAAGAGTTTCAATTCTCCCATCATAGACATTTGATATTTTTCACTCATCATGTAGGCAAATTCATCACTGTAACGTTGATCAGTACAGCCAAAGATGGTATCATCAACATATATTTGGCACACGAATAATTCATCATCATTAGTTTTGGTGAAAAGAGATGGGTCATGTGAACCAGGTTTGAAGCCTTTCTTCATGATGAATTCCTTCAAAGTATCATACCACGCCCGAGGGGCCTGCTTGAGGCCACAGAGGGCCTTATTGAGTCTGAAGACTTTGTCAGGATGCTTTGGACCTTCAAAACCTGGGGGTTGAGAAACATATACTTCTTCCTCAAGCTTACCATTGAGGAATGCACTTTTCACATCCATTTGATATAAGATGATATTATGATGGTTAGCATAAGCAAGTAATATGCGAATAGCCTCAAGTCTAGAACAGGTGCAAATGTTTCATCAAAATCAATTCCTTCAACCTGTGTGTAGCCTTGAGCTACAAATTTTGCCTTATTCCTCATCATAAGGCCATTTTCATCTTGCTTGTTGCGGTAGATCCATTTTTGGCCGATGATATTGTGCTTGCGAGGGTCTGGTCGCTTGACAAGTTCCCAGACATTGTTGAGCTTGAACTGATGTAATTCCTCTTGCATAGCTTGAATCCATTTGGGCTCTCTGATAGAGGCGAAAGCAAAGTGCCCATAAAAGTTAGATAAATGTGAAGCTTTTGAGCGTGTGACAGGACCTAGTGCGTTGATGTCGCTGATGGTTTTCTCAATCTGCACTTCATTAGCGACGCGAGGATGAGCTGGTTGTCGATGAGGAATTTGCTCAGCATTTTCTTCAAAGTCATTTTCTTCAAAAATGCCAGCATGATGTTCTCCGCGTTCTGGAATGACTTCTTCAGCAGATTCTTCAGTAGGAATGACATCCTCAGTGGCCTTGAAATTAATAGATTTCTCATGAGGTATTTCATTTATCACAGGAGGTAGGTGCTCTGTTTGCGAGTCATTAGTCTCATCGAACCTCACATCTACAGTTTCAACAACCTTGCGGTGATAGGTGTTGAAGACTCTGTAGGTGTGCGAGTCCTTACCATAACCGAGCATAAAACCTTCATGTGCTTTCGGTGCACATTTAGAACTGTGATGAGGATCTCCAATCCAGCATTTAGCACTAAAGACTTTGAAATAACTCACATTGGGTTTCTTGTCAGTGAGGTGTTCATATGCATTCTTCTTGAAGAATTTGTGAAGATATACTCTGTTGATGATGTGGCACGCGGTATCAATTGCCTTAGGCCAGAAGCGAGGAGGCGTCTTGTACTCATCAAGCATAGTGCAGGCCATCTCAACAAGATTCTTGTTCTTGCACTCCACGACGCCATTCTGCTGAGGAGTATAAGGACCAGATAACTCATGAGTAATACCAAGTTCAGCAAGATATTCATCAAGACCAGTGTTCTTGACCTCAGTTCCATTGTCACTTCTGATGTGCTTGATCTTCACACCAAAGTTGGTTGAAACCCTCGAGGAAAATCGTTTCAAGACTTCCTACACTTCAGTTTTGTAAGTGATGATATGCACCCATGTATAACGAGAATAATCATCAACAATGACAAAGCCATATAAAGATGCATCATTAGTAAATGTGGCATAGTGAGTAGGGCCAAATAGATCCATGTGAAGCAATTCAAATGGACGAGTGGTAGTCATGATGGTCTTTGAGGGATACTTGGACTTGGTCATCTTTCCAGCTTCCCAAGCTCCACACAAATGGTCCTTGTGGAATTTGACACCCTCGATTCCAATGACATGCTTTTTCTTCGCAGGCATGTGCAAGTTCCTCATCCCAGCATGGCCAAGTCGTCGATGCCATAGCCAGCCTTCTAAAGCTATTGCAAGTAGACATGTAGCAGGTTGTGCTCCTGTAGAGAAATCAACAATATACAAAATATCCTCTCCTAAAGCCTTCAAAGACTTTGGAATTGTCAGCTTCCATGATCACAACACAACAATACTTGCCAAAGACAACAACCATATCAAGATCACAAAGCACTAAGATAGACATGAGGTTGAACCCTAAGGACTCGACAAGCATGACTTTGTCCATGTGTCGATCCTTTGAGATTGCAACCTAACCTAGACCTAATACCTTGCTTTTGCTATTTTCAGCGTAGGTGATATGCTTTAGATGCGATGGAGATAAGGGAGCATCCATCAATAGATTCTTGTCACCAGTCATGTGATTTGTACATCCACTATCGAGGACCCCTCTGTGGCTTTGGGTTGATCATCATGCAGATGAATTAGTGTAGCTTACAATCTCATATACTTCATTAGTGAAGACAATGGCATCAAATTCATCAGATCAATTTCATCAAGCAATAGAACAGATATGGCAATTTGAGAACGTGAGAAATGAAAATACATTTCTTCATGATTAGCTTGCGTCCTTTCAAGCATATTCACGTCTCCATGGAATTCTTCAGATGTTTAAGTACGTCTGGAGACTTGACCCTGCATACGAGATTAGTTCCTTTTCTTCATCACCCACATTTAAAGGGGTGGCAAACAGTTCATCATTCTGCGAGCTCCATAAGAGAACGGTGGCATAGAAGCCAGTCCACTTCGTTTCACATAAGAGAGGTTAGGGTAAGCATATGAATAAGCAGAGAAATTCTTCGATGATTTATGAACATAATGATTTCAAGAATAATGCACATATCCGTAATCCTTAGCCTTTCCCTGCGAAATAGAGGTGTTAGCACGATGATGGTCATATGAGGACTTTGATCCTTGTGAGGAATGTGGTCCATATAAGGACTTAGATCCATATGAAGACTTTGGTCCATATGAAGAATTTTATTTGGGGTTCCTATTCTTCACAGGTGGTGTCATGATGACATTCACCTGAATACTTTCAAGGCACCTTTTGGGAACCCAGATTTTCTTCATAGGGGGGCGTTCCTGTAGTTAGTGCCATCATATCTAGCAAATAATTCACCATTTTGATTTTTGAATAGTTTGTAACTGGAGTCAAATGATTCACCAGAAGAATATGAAGATTCACATGTAAAGCCAGATAAAGTAGATGGATCCACTAAAGGTCCCTTTGCAGCAACCCATGCGGTATTCGGATACTGCTCAGGTTTCCAATAGGTCCCGTCGGGATTGAGTTTCCTCTCAATGGCAATACCCTCTTTCCTAGGGTTCCTGTTAAGGATCTGCTTCTTAAGCACATCACATACAATTCCTGTCACATACAATTCCTTCAGCCCTGCATGGTTAGTGATACTAGTAGCATCCTCAGATGAGGAATTAGTGATAGCAGAGACAGGTGAAGAATTTGCAGCAATAGAAGCATTTGAGCATTCAGGTGAAGAATTAGCCGATTCATGTTCATCTTCATAACTCACTCTTAACTGTTCAAGATCTTGCTTTCTTTGAAGAAAATCATAAGAAAGCTTCCCATGATCAGATAAGAGAGTGTTATGATGACTCTGAAGGTTATCAAACTTAGTCTGAAGTCTCTGAAGATTTTCAGTCAAAGTTTTAGTGCGATCCATTTCATCACCGAACATATCATCGCTTTTGTCTAGCATATTTTGAACCTTTTCAACAGCCTTTTGTTGTTTCACAGTAATATTAGCACGTTTCGAATAACTAGGCTTGAGATTTTCATCAGATTCATCCTCACTTGATTCAGAGGAGGGATATTTGAGTACCTTTGCACCTTTTGCCATGAAGCAATAGGTGGGAGTGTAATCATAATCGCCATCATCAGTGGTGTTGGGGAGGTCCTTTTCCTCAGAGTTGAAGATGGACTTGCTAACGAACGCGGTAGCGAGGGCTAGGCTCGCCACACCAGAGTCTGACTCCTCAGATTCCTACTCTTCCTCATTTTCCTCAGATTCAGCTTTATAGTCCATTTCCTTGCCAATGAATGCTCGAGCCATCTTGGAGCTGCTCTTCTTGTGAGATGAAAACCTTGATGGTTTTGATGAAGAGGACTTTGAAGATTTCTTCTTCTTCTTTGAAACATCAGAACTGTAGTCCTTTTAATTCTTCTTCTTTGATTCCTTTTCCCACTTAGGACAATCTTGAATGTAGTGACCGGGTTTCTTGCATTTGTGGCAAAGTCTCTTCTTGTAATCACGGGATAAGGAATCTGATCTTAAGTCATCACTTCTTGAGGATTTTCCAAAACGACCATGTCTTGAGAACTTCCGGAATTCCCTCACGAGCATTGCTAGCTCCTGGCTCAGTTCTTCAGGATCACCAAGGCTGCTACTAGAATCTTCACCTTCAGATTCAAACACTACCTTGGCCTTCAGAGCTCCTGATCTGTCGTAGCTTGGTCCATAGAGATCTCTCTTCTCAGGAAGCTGGAACTCATGAGTGTTTAGCCTTTTGAGGATATCAGTGGCATCAAGTGACTTCTAGTCTCCTCGTTCTTGTATCATCAGTGCAAGGGTGTCAAATGAGGAATCAAGCGATCGAAGCAATTTCTTCACCACCTCGTGGTCGATGATGTCAGAGGCACCAAGTGCGTGATGTTCATTTGAAATGTCAGTGAGGCGATTGAAGGTTTGCTGAACATTTTCATTGTCAAATCTTTTGAAGCGGTTGAAGAGATTGCGAAGAACTTCAACTCGAGAGTCACGCTGTGTTGAAAGTCCTTCATTGACCTTGGATAGCCTGTTCCAGATAAGCTTTGCTGTCTCCAAAGCACTCACTCTGCCATACTGCCGTTTGCTCAGATGGACAAATATGATGTGCTTCGCTTGAGAGTTGAGTTGCTTGAATCTCTTCACATCAGCAGCGTTGATGGTAGGAGTGATAGAGGGAACGCCATTTTCCACAACGTACCAGAGATCGTTGTCAATTTCCTCAAGATGCATGCGCATCTTATTCTTCCAGTAGGGGTAGTCCGTCCCATCGAAGGTAGGACACCCAGCAGAAACCTTGATCATACCTGCGGTCGACATAAATAAAATTCCAGGCGATTAAACCAAAATCACACAGAACAAGGGAGTACCTTGCTCTGATACCAATTGAAAGTGCGTTATGTCGACTAGAGGGGGGGTGAATAGGCGATTTTTATAAACTATTCACTAAGGAATTTCAGGGTGAGGGAATTCCTAAGTGAAGAACTACTTGCAGCGGAATAAGTACTCAGATGCAGACATGACATAACATAAGCATGGACATCATGATGGATTGGAAACAAAACACAGAGTACAGAAAGAGTAAGCACAGGATAAAACATGATGAAGACAAACAAACTGAAGAAATTGAACTAAGGAAATTGAGAAAGTCTTCAGTCAAAGCCTTCAAAAAGATGTGAACATGTATATAACACAGTAATGAAGAAATGAAAGGGTTGAGGAAATAGACCAGTTAGCTTGGTGAAGATGATGATTTGGTAGACCAGTTCCAACTGCTGTGATAGTTGCACGTCTGGTTAGGGCGGCTAGGTATTCAAACCTGAGGACACACAGTCCCGGACACCCAGTCCTGAACACATAGTTCAGGACACCCAGTCCAGAACACACAGTCAGAACAAACTCCTCATATACTTATAGACCTGTGTACACTCACACACGCATTTGTCCCTTAAACTGTAAGTCTTCAATACACCAAAATCACTAAGGGGCACTAGATGCACTTACACCAAGAAGTTTTCACAGAGAGAGATGTAGGCAGCAAGATATGTGATTGTGTTGGGGAGAAGTGATGAATTTGGGCACCAAAGAAGTTCAAGAAACCCCGGAAAAAAGGATGTGGAGGCAGAGTGAAACCGCAGTTGACATGGCTGGCAAGGAGGGCGCACTCACCCTCCTGCGGCTGAGGCTTGGTCTTGTTCCCCGACAACCTACAAGACCCGTGGGCAATCAAGCCTCCATTGGCTAGGTCCTCCAAGTCTTCCTTCTAGATCATGGATCGAATCCAGTCCCCCTGGATCCAACCAGGTGGCAAACCGGACCTCGACGACGTCCCCTGACTTGTCTTCTTGCCCTTCGCTGCCGCCGCCTTCTTCGAGCGCTCCAGGGCCACTGTCTTGTCCTTGACCATGGCGATGGAGTACACGCGGGCGAACAGAGACGACGAATATGGCGGAGAGCATGCTGGAGAAGAAGAGGAAGACGGGGATGATTAGGAGGCTCTGTGCGTTGCATCGGCCCGTGCACTATTTATGGGACCACTTCCGAGTAGCTGACGAGTGGGCCCGAGCGATGTAATCATATCCCGCAGCAGGCGCTTCCCCGATATGTGGCGGAAAAGGCGGCGCGAAGATCGGGGCGCCTTCATCTATCCACTCCGATTACTGTGGCGCGCTCCGTCCCATGCGCTTCCCCGGTCGCACCGAAGATTTGCAGAGCTGCAGAGCAACCAATCGCGCCACATATTTCGTACCATAACTCACTCGAAGATTATCAACATAACTCACACGATGACCTCTGAATTGATCAAGCCGACTGAATCGGAGCTGAAGCCCTAGCATGACTCCCTGATTCTAGTGAAATACCTCGGAGGCGTGGAATCGAGTCGGAAACAACTTCAAGTGTCTTTTCACTCGGACCTCAATCCGTTCGGGGGCTAATGTCGATACCATTACCCTAGGGTAGGGTCATAGGCCTGACCAAGACGCCCTGCCCAAGGTCACTACCCTTGAATCAAGAATGTTCAATGTACAACAAAGGATACCGACTGAAGTAACCTTGGAGTCCAATCCACTCGGCCAATTATCTCACTCTGATACCCCAATTTCATTCGACCAACAAGTCACTCGACCATACAAGAAACCACTCGGAGTAGAGAAGATCTAAAGCCACTCAGGAATGCAACGTTCAGAAATTCACTCTGCGGGCTTTAAGATCATTTATATCTCTTTATAGCTGGCGTTATCAGTAACGCCCTGTCTTAATGTACATTCAACCCTGTGTAACGGGCGACGGTCGGGGTCCCGGCGTACTCTATATAAGCCACCCCCTCCTCTAGCACAAGAGTTCGCACCCCCTGTAACTTTCACACATAATCCAGTCGACCAGGCCTCCGGGAACCGAGACGTAGGGTTGTTACTTCCTCTGAGAAGGGCCTGAACTCATAAACCTTGCGTGCACAACCTCACCGTAACTAGGACCTTGCCTCCTCCTATATACCCCTTATTCTATTGTCAGACTTACTCCCACGACACATGGTACTATACTCCTGATGAGGCTATTCATGGGAAAGAAAACAAAAATCAGCGCAAAGTGCACATACAGAGGATTGAGAGAAGATGGGCGAAGTAATGGAGGGAATATTGCTATGTCACTCCCATGTACATGAAGAAATTCGCTGTACACCCTCCATGTCCAAGACCTCCATTGGCTCCAGGGCAACTTGTTGATCCCTCAAGCATCAGGAGAGGTGTGGAATTTCCCAAGGCATGGGCCAAGCCTAAGACAAGTTGGCTAAAGTAGCAATGGAAGCAGTGAGGAAATTCAATGAAGATTTTGCTGCTGCTGTTGAGGCTTTTACTAGCAAGCCTAAGAAGGCCATGACGAAGAAACCAGCTATGAAGCCAAGTTCCTCAACAGCTATGCCCTCACGGCCATGTTCTACAAAGTCCTCAAAGCAAGTTCCTCAGGCAACATCTTCAAGGGACGTGCCAATTCCCGCTGTTGCCTCCAAATCCTCAACTGCTACTGCAAAGTCCTCAACACCTGTGCATCTTGCCACTTGCCAACGGACTGCAACTTTCTTTATTGCTTCAGGAGCCTCTGCAAGTTCTCAACTCCACCACAGTCCTCAACTGGTCCTACTCTACTGAAGAAAAAGGCCGCTGCTGGACGTGCTCGAGGCCAAGTCCTCATAAGAAGCAAGTTGCTTTTCAAGTTCCATCTGATGACGATGAAGCTAATGGTGAAGAACTTGCTAAGATCATCATAGACAGGCAAGAAAGGGCCGCTAGAGCCAAAGGAAGTGTTGTGCCTCTCATGTTGGATCCGAAGAAGATCCCTGATTATATTGATCTATGGCACAAGGATCCCAACACCCCTCTGCCTAACTTAAACCTCACTCCTGGACGAAGTCACATGTTGACGGCCTTTGTAAATGAAGAAAAATGGAAGTTTGAGAAGGGGAGGCAAGTCAAGAAATCTCAGTAGAAGAAGGAGCGATTTCTGAAGAAAAATGTTCTGAACATGTCTCCTGAAGAGCTTGTGAATATGAAAAAGGAGATCAAAGATCTCAGTGATGAATTTGACACCTACTATGCAGATTGGCTGGGTGCCAAAGTCAGATTTGTCAAACTGGACAAGGGGCTCAAACCAAATGTTGCAGCTACATCCACTCCAAAAAAAGACACATCCATGACATTTTGGGCTGAACAAATTTTTTTCTGTCATACTTATGACACTTCTATGACGATAATTGTGACAAAACCCGGTATCATCATAGATGTGGTGGGCTCCTACTTCTATGACATAAAATCATGACAGAAAATGGGCTTTTCGTCCCGGGCAGGCCGGAGACGCAGTTCCATGACATTCTTTGGGCCGTCCATGACGGAAAAAACCGTGGTAGAAGCGAGGGCGAGGAAAATATCGGTTAGTTCCTGGTTACGGTCGGTGGTCGGGGGCCGAGCGATGCTTGTTTCTCTCGTACGTACGCACATGTGTGCGAGGCATTGTGCTCTAACTCAACCCGAGCGAGGCGTTGTGCTCTAATTGAACCCGAGCGATTGCACTGCAGGCTACGCGTTACTGAACCCGAGCGATCGATCGATCCCTTGCTGTTAACTGAACCCGAGTGATAACTTTGCTACTGCTGCTAACTGAAGCCGATCGAACACTGCTTCCTCCTTCCCTGGATGAATAGTGAGTGTTGTTGAGGGGGCTTGGATGAACATTCCCGGTGGGGGGTTGGATGAATAGGAGCCCATGGTAGTAGAGGTTGTTGTCGCTGGATGAACAGTACCCCGATCGAATGAGCCAGTGGATGAACAGGACCTCATGGAGGGCTAGTTGAATGGTAACCTGTGGAGGGTTGGTTGAAAAGTAGCTGGTGAAGGGCTGGATGAACAGTAGCCCGTGGAGGGGTGGTTGAATAGGACCCCCGTGGAGAGGGCTGGTTGAACAGTAGCCGGTGGAGGAGTCCGCGGTGGAGGCTGGATGAACAGGAGCCCGTGGATGAACAGTCACAGGTGGAGGCTGGAGGAGGTCGACGGTGGATGAACAGTAGCTCGTGGAGGCAGTTGACGATGGAGATGAACGGTATCCCGTGGAGTCCTGTTTTGCGGTACGCCACACCCCTCCTGATGAACAGGACCCCAGTTTCGATCGTAGCACTCCAACACAAGTCCGTTTCCTCCATTTTGCGGTACGCCACACCCCTCCCAATCAACAGGACCCTGTTTCAACCGTAGGAGGTTTGTTTCCTTCGTTTTGCGGTACGCTAGACCCCTCGCGATGAATAGGATCCCATTTCCACCATGGCCGGTCGAACACAATGCCGTTTCCTCCGTTCTGCGATACACCAGGCCTTGTTTCCATTGCCTGTTCCGTCCAAGCCGGTTGGCTCCCGATGAACATCACCCGTTCCGTTGCCTCAAGATGAACATGACGCATTCTGTTGCCTCCCCATGAACACACCGATGACGCAGTTTCTCCGTTCCAGCCAAGCCACATCCATGTACACGAGCCCTGGCCATACGTATGTGCGAGTAGGCGTTCGAGACCCCGCCCGTATGTATGTACGTGGCTGTATTTACTTTCTTGCACCCTGGCCGCTCTACATACGTACATACGGGCGGGGTCTCATGTTGGGGAACGTAGTAATTTAAAAAATTTCCTACGCACACGCAAGATCATGGTGATGCATAGCAATGAGAGGGGAGAGTGTTGTCTACGTACCCTCGTAGACCGGAAGCAGAAGCGTTAGCACAACGCGGTTGATGTAGTCGTACATCTTCACGATCTGACCGATCAAGTACCGAACGCACAGCACCTCCGAGTTCTGCACACGTTCAACTCGATGACGTCCCTCGAACTCTGATCCAGTCGAGCTTTGAGGGAGAGTTCCGTCAGCATGACGGCGTGGTGACGATGATGATGTTCTACCGACGCAGGGCTTCGCCTAAGTACCGCTACGATATGATCGAGGTGGATTATGGTGGAGAGGGGCACCGCACACGGCTAAGAGATCAAGAGATCAATTGTTGTGTCTTTGGGGTGCACCCTGCCCCCGTATATAAAGGAGTGGAGGAGGGGGAGGGCCGGCCCTCTCTATGGCGTGCCCTAGGGGAGTCCTACTCCCGCCGGGAGTAGGATTCCCCCTTTCGTAGTAGAACTAGGAGCCCTTACAAGTAGTAGGAGTAGGAGGGAAGGAAAGGGAAGGGAAAAGGAGAAGGAAGGAAGGGGGCGCCCCCCCTCCCTAGTCCAATTCGGACCAGCCCATGGGGAGGGGTGTGGCCAACCTTTGAGGCCCAATACGAATTCCCGTAACTCCCCGGTACTCCCGAAAATACCCGAATCACTCGGAACCTTTCCGATGTCCGAATATAGTAGTCCAATATATCAATCTTTACATCTCGACCATTTCGAGACTCCTCGTCATGTCCCCGATCTCATCCGGGACTCCGAACTCCTTCGGTACATCAAAACACATAAACTCATAATATAACCGTCATCGAACTTTAAGCGTGTGGACCCTATGGGTTTGAGAACTATGTAGACATGACCGAGACACGTCTCCGGTCAATAACCAATAGTGTAACCTGGATGCTCATATTGGCTCCTACATATTCTACGAAGATCTTTATCGGTCAGACCGCATAACAACATGCGTTGTTCCCTTTGTCATCGGTATGTTACTTGCCCGAGATTCGATCATCGGTATCTCAATACCTAGTTCAATCTCGTTAGCGGCAAGTCTCTTTACTTGTTCCGTAACACATCATCCCGCAACTAAGTCATTAGTTGCAATGCATGCAAGGCTTATAGTGATGTGCATTACCGAGTGGGCCCAGAGATAGCTCTCCAACAATCGGAGTGACAAATCCTAATCTCGAAATACGCCAACCCAACAAGTACCTTCAGAGACACCTGTAGAGCACCTATATAATCACCCAGTTACGTTGTGACGTTTGGTAGCACACAAAATGTTCCTCTGGTAAACGGGAGTTGCATAATCTCATAGTCATAGGAACATGTATAAGTCATGAAGAAAGCAATAGCAACAAACTAAACGATCAAGTGCTAAGCTAACGGAATGGGTCAAGTCAATCACATCATTCTCCTAATGATGTGATCCCATTAATCGAATGACAACTCTTTGTCTATGGCTAGGAAACATAACCATCTTTGATGAACGAGCTAGTCAAGTAGAGGCACACTAGTGACACTCTGTTTGTCTATGTATTCACACATGTATTATGTTTCCGGTTAATACAATTCTAGCATGAATAATAAACATTTATCATGATATAAGGAAATAAATAATAAGTTTATTATTGCCTCTAGGGAATATTTCCTTTAGTCTCCCACTTGCACTAGAGTCAATAATCTAGTTCACATCGCCATGTGATTTAACATCAATAGTTCACATTACAATGTGATAAACACCCATAGTTCACATCGTCATGTGACCAACACCTAAAGGGTTTACTAGAGTCAATAATCTAGTTCACATCGCTATGTGATTAATACCCAAAGAGTACTAAGGTGTGATCATGTTTTGCTTGTGAGGGAAGTTTAGTCAACGGGTCTGCCATATTCAGATCCGTATGTATTTTGCAAATTTCTATGTCAACAATGCTCTGCACGGAGCTACAATAGCTAATTGCTCCCACTTTCAATATGTATCCAGATTGAGACTTTGAGTCATATGGATCAGTGTCAAAACTTGCACCGACGTAACCCTTTACGATGAAAACACCAAATTCTTCCACACCAAAGCCTTAATAAACTACAGGCATAACCACATTGTTGTTCTTCACAATGATGGTCAGGTGGACATTTCTGGCCATGCAGGGAAAGATGCTATTTTATGGGAAGCTTTTAAGAAAAGAATGGGCACTTCTCAAAAAACCACCATGTATTTTGATCTGCATTCCTTATATGGCCAGCAATCAGATGTTTCAATTTTCGAAAACTTGGAGTTAACTTTCACAGAGGAAAAGTTCAATGATGTGGTAATAGGGCTTCCATTGGACAAATCTCCATGTCCTGATGGATTCAACAATGAATTCTTTAAATCATGTTGGGGTATTATAAAAGGGGATGTGCTTAAGTTAATTGCTGATTTTCATGCTGGACAACTTTCCATGGAGAGCATAAATACATCCTATATCACTCTTATACCCAAAAGTGGCACACCTCTGATAGCAAATGAATTTAGGCCAATCTCCCTCCTAAACTATTGTCTCAAACCCTTCACCAAGCTATTGGCAAATAGACTGCAGAAAGTAATTCTCAAACTGGTGTACATTAACCAGTATGGTTTTCTTAAAGAAAGAGCCATTCATGACTGCATGGGATGGGCCTATGAATACCTACATCAGTGCCACAAATACAAAGAAGAGACTATTGTGCTAAAGCTGGATTTTGAAAAGGCTTTTGACACACTTGAGCACCAAGCAATGTTCAATATTTTGAAAGCTAAAGGTTTTGGGGATAGATGGATCAGTTGGATAAAAATGTTGTTCTCCTCTGCATCATCTGCTATTATGTTGAATGGGGTGCCTAGAAAAAAATTCTACTGCCTCAGAGGAGTTAGGCAAGAGGATCCCCTGTCCCCTCTTCTTTTTGTCCTTGCAGCTGATTTGCTTCAATCAATTCTCTACAGGGATATGCACCTTGGTTTGCTTTCCTCACCCCTTCAAGTGAATTCTTGCCCTGATTTTCCTATAGTCCAGTATGCAGATGATACCCTAGTTCTTATGCAAGCAGATGCAAAGCAACTACACTATCTCAAAGCTCTACTTAACACCTATGCTAATACCACATGACTTAAGGTGAACTACAGTAAATCAAGTCTTATCCCAATTAATGTGCCTGAAGAGAAAGTGGAGATTTTGTTAAACACTTTTCAATGTAAAAGGG